>NC_088863.1:70948329-71257358 GCF_032884065.1 Artemia franciscana
GATTACAGAACCTAATATCATAAAAAACTTCAAGTCAATCGCAAGAACATATTCGTGTCCATCAAGATCGGATCTATCTTCACAAGTTTTGTCCTGTTTTTTTCTTTTTTTTTCTGTTTTGTCACGCTTGCCTCAACTTGAGGATAATTACTACTTGCGGTGGCCTTACCCGCATCATCAGACTGCCTCATACTATTTTTATAACTTCTTGTTTTCTTGAATTTTATACCTACTTGTATTTTCTTATTTTCGTCTCTTTTTTTGTCTGTTTGTTTTGCCTCGCTTTCCTCAAATTGAGGGTGATTTTTTTCTGCAGTTGTCACATCTTTATGATCGGACTGCCGATATTTAAAAATCATCAGATTTTCTTTATCGATTCCATCATCTTTTTTTGCATTTGAGTCAGTGATATCTTGTCCATCGTGATTGGGTTGTCTCATCTGATTTTCATCTGCAGAATTATGATCATTTGTAGTTGGGGTTGTTTCATCAGTTGCTTTTGCAATTGTTTGAGTGGTTCTGGTCTTAATAGGTATCATTTCGCAAAATCTGAAATAAATACTGAAAATTATTATTATTTTCATTAATTTACAGTTCATTTTATAATAACAATTCTTAAATTTTTCTAATAGCACAAAACATTCTTAAACCGCGTAACATTTAAAAACTAATTTAAAAATTTTCAAGTATTTTCTGATGTGATTTAAATAATTAAAATTAATATTTAGACTCCATAAATATTTTTGCATTTCGCAGTTAAATAAAATTACTTTATTTAAAATTTTCAGGAATTATTCTAGTTTCAATAGACAAATCAGATTTAATGTTAAAACCCCAAAAATTACAGCATTTTACATAACTATGTTTACATGCCTCTTGTAATGATAAAAGTTCTTTATAAAAATATTGATTTTATTCTCAATATTTTTTGGTTCATTTGAAAAGCACCTAAATGTGATGACAAATTTCTGATGTTAATAACATGAGACAATACAGTGTTATAGAAAAAAATAGTTTTTAATTATTTTTTAAAGTACAAAAGGTTTTCAATGTCTGTCAATTTTATTACGTGTAACTTGCTTAGAAGAAACCATATTACTGTTTAAGCTAGGCATTGTTACACCCCTTTATATTACATTCATGACATCGTAACCGATGTTATCAGAGTTAAGGTTATAACATACCGTTTTTCTTTTAACGTCATAGTTCTAATAAATTAATATTTTAAATTAAATAAATTAAATTAATAAATTAATAGTAAATTAATATTTATAGTCCATAAATATTTTTGCATTTTGTAGTTAATTAAAATTACTTAATTTAAAAATTAAATTTTTTACGTTAATATTTCTGCATTTTGTAGTTAAATAATATTACTTTATTTAAAATTTTCAGGAATTATTCTAGTTTCAGTAGACAAATAGCAGTGACTATTGTATATTGAAACGACTGACAAGTATATTTCTGGTAAAATTGCTTCAGATATTTTTTCAATACCCTTTGCCTTACCTGTGTTGACTGATCATGCCACATTTGATATTCTTGGCCCGTGATTCCCGACATTGGGGTTCACCCCGCTGGTGGGGCATGAGAATATTTTGGTGGTTCATGGGTAAGACTCGTACCCTTTCACTGACTTTATTTTAAAGCTCTTAGTAAAAAAAGATTGCTCGTGTAAATGGGTTGCCATTTAGATGCATGTAAAGTGAAAAAAAATTATTTTGGTGTTGGAATGACGTTATATTTTGTACAAAAAGGGTTGTGCAAGTAACTTGAACCGTGTGGCTCAGCTTCCATACAACTCATCTATATATATAAAAATAAGTTGTTTGTGTGATGTGTCTGTTACACTATGTCTGTTACGGCTACGTCTGTTACACTATGTCTGTTATATATAAATGACGATGGAGACACAGGGAATGTTTGATTAGCAATCACCATCAACAAAACTCAAGTGCAATCATTAGAATAATGAGGTATAGATCTGAATACAGATTGTTGTTCCCACGGACAATTATATATATATACTAGATGTTGGGGTGGCGCTTCGCACCACCCCAAAACCTAGTTGGTGGGGCGCTTCGCGCCCCCCCCCAAACCCCCCCGCGCGCGTAAGTCGTTACGCGCCATATTAGTTACGCGCCATTTTAGTTGTGTCCCTGTGTCCCACCTGTGAATAGAGATAGATATAAATATATGTTTTTAACTATGTAAAACATGCGAATATACAACATTCTTCGCTGTCCCATTGTCTGTGCATATAAATAGATTGTCGGGTTTACTGACTCTTGAACATGCAACATATAATTGTCAATGGGAAAAACAATCCGTATTCAGATCTATACCTCATTATTCTAATGATGTGTCCCTGTGTCCCGGTCGTCATTTATATTCCCTGTGTCCCGGTTATCATTTGTGTCCCGGTGTCCCAGTTTGTAATTTCTCTTTGAGTGTCCCGTTCGTCATTTATATTCCCTGTGTCCCGGTGTCCCGGTCGTAATTTGTGTCCCGGTGTCCCGGTCTGTAGTTTCTATTCGAACAATCCCTGTGTCCCGTTCGTCATTTATATATCCCGCCTGTGCCCCCGGCGTCCCCGTTGTAGTTGTGTCCCTGTGTCCCGGTCGTCATTTATATTCCCTGTGTCCTGGTCGTGATTTGTGTCCGGGTGTCCCAGTCTATAATTTCTCTTTGAGGTTCCCGGTCGTCACTTATATTCCCTCTGTCTCGGTCGTCATCTGTGTCCCGGTCTGTAATTTCTCTTTGAGTGTTTTTTCTTTTTAGTTTTATTTTAGTTTTTTACCTTTTTTCTTTTTTCAGTTTTCTTTTTCTTCTTTATTTTTCAGCGTCACTATGAAGTACATATCGACGAACCTTTGTTTTTTTAACTTAAATCTGGTAGGCATTGATGACCTTATCCAAGTCAAAATCCCAAACCCAATCATCATCGCTATCATTTTCAGTTTTGATATGTTTTGACTCTCGCTGTCCAGGTGGATTTTTATCTAACTGCGCGGTTTTGCGTTCTTTAGCCGCAAACCTGTTTTCTTGCTGTTCTTGTGATTCCCCGGCACGCTTTCTTTTCTTACTTTCTCTATCAGCTGCAAGCCTGTTTTCTTGCTGTTCTTGTGATTCCTCGGAACGCTTTCTTTTCTTACTTTCTCTATCAGCAGCAAGTTTTTTGGCATCAACTCTTTGAGCAGCTTCCTCGGCTATTGCCATTGTAGGTTCTTCAGTCATTTTACAATTAAAAATTTATTCGTGAACAAATGTCTTAAATACCGTTAATGACGTCACCGTCATAGCAAAAATGACGACAACTAACTTCATGACGTCAGTCGACACAGAAACATGACGTCACCTGACAGACAGACACACAGACAGACAACTTATTTTTATATAGACATATATATATATATATATATATATATATATATATATATATATATATATATATATATATATATATATATATATATATATATATATATATATATATATATATATATATCTATCTATCTATATATATAAAAATAAGTTGTCTGTCCGTTACGCTAGATTATATCTTCTATATATATAAAAGAAAACAAACTAGAATGTAAAAACTGGAAATTGCATAAATATTTCGAACTCTATATATATAAAAATAAGTTGTCTGTCCGTTACGCTAGATTATATCTTCTATATATATAAAAGAAAACAAACTAGAATGTAAAAACTGGAAATTGCATAAATATTTCGAAATATTTTGACAATAGATAAAAGTAATTCGAAAAAGAAAAATGGTAAAAAACTAAAAAAAAACTAAGAGAAAAAACTAAAAAAAAAAATTAAAAATTAAAAAAATTAAAAAAAGAAAAAACCTAAAAAGAAAAAATGTAAAAAAATAAAAAAGATAAAAAACTAAAAAAAACTAAAAAAGCTAAAAACTAAAAAAAGAAAAAACTAAAAAAAAAACTGAGAATTGCACAAATATTTCAATATATTTTGACAATAGATTAAAGTAATTCGAAAACCTTAAAACAGATACCCCAATCACTTTAAATTAATCAAGTATTCAATAATACAAAATGTAGTAGCAGTTACCGTAGTACATTGGCTTTGATACTCTCTTTCGAATTCGAAGGATGTGAGTTCAAGCCACTTTGCGGTAATCTACTGGACATCCAATTACTGCTGGAAATACAAACTCTGGTTCTTTATATATATATACTAGCTGTTGGGGTGGCGCTTCGCGCCACCCCAACACCTAGTTGGTGGGGGCTAGCCCCCCCGCGCGCGTAAGTCGTTACGCGCCATAATAGTTACGCGCCATTGCAGTTGTGTCCCTATGTCCCACCTGTGAATATAGATAGATATATATATATGGTTTTAACTACGTAAAACTTGCGAATATACAACATTCTTTGCTGTCCCATTGTCTTTGCATATAAATAGATTGTCAGGTTTACCGACTCTTGAACATGCAACATATAATGGTCCATGGGAAAACAATCTGTATTCAGATCTATACCTCATGATTCTAATGATTACCCTTGAGCTTTGTTGATGGTGATTGCTAATCGACCATTCCCTGTCCCGGTGTCCCGGTCGTCATTTACATCCCCCTGTTTCCCCCGGTGTCCCCGTTGTAGTTGTGTCCCTGTGTCCCGGTCGTCATTTATATTCCCTGTGTCCCGGGTCCCGGTCGTCATTTGTATCCCGGTGTCCCGGTCTGTATATACATTCGTTTTTTAGTTTTGTTTTTCTCCTTTATTTTTTTCCTTTTTTTTTCTTTTTTAGCTTATTTAGATTTTTAGATTTTTTAGTTTTTTTATTAGTTTTTAGGTTTTTTTTCTTTTTAGTTTTTTTTCCCGGTCGTCATTTATATCCCCCTGTTTCCCCCGGTGTCCCCGTTGTAGTTGTGGTGTCCCGGTCGTCATTTATATTCCTGTGTCCCGGTCGTCATTTATTAGTTTTTCCCTTTTTTTTTTAGTTTTTTATTGGTTTTTACCTTTATTTTAGCTTATTTTTCAGTTTTTTCCTTTTTTTTAGTTTTTTTTTATTTTTTATTTTTTTTAGTTTTTTACCTTTTTTTAGTTTTTTTAGTTTTTTTAGTTTTTTAGCTTTTTTACTTTTTTTATTAGTTTTTAGTTTTTTTTGTAGTTTTTGCCTTTTTTTAGTTTTTTCAGTTTTTTTTTGTTTTTTATTGGTTTTTTCCTTTATAGTTTTTTAGTTTTTTAGCTTTTTTATTTTTTTTATTAGTTTTTAGTTTTTTTTGTAGTTTTTGCCTTTTTTTAGTTTTTTCAGTTTTGACGTCACCTGATCCAGTTTTTTCAGGTGACGTCACCTGATCCATCCATCCATCCATCCACAACTTATTTTTATATATATAGATAGATATAATAAGCTAAAATAAAGGTAAAAACCAATATAAAACTAAAAAAAAACTGAAAAAACTAAAATAATGCAAAAACTACAAAAAAACTAAAAACTAATAAAAACAGTAAAAAAGCTAAAAAACTAAAAAAACTAAAAAAACTAAAAAAAGGTAAAAAACTAAAAAAAATAAAAAAAAACTAAAAAAAAGGAAAAAACTGAAAAATAAGCTAAAATAAAGGTAAAAACCAATAAAAAACTAAAAAGAAAAAAAGGAAAAAACTAAAAAAAATTTTCATCTAAAAAACTAAAAAAAACTAAAAAAGGTAAAAACTAAAAGAACTAAAAAAGAAAAAAATAAATGACGACACTCAAAGAGAAAGCGACCAGGACAAAAGGAATGTTCGATTAGCAATCAACAAAGCACCGGGACACAGGGAGTATAAATGACGACCAGGACATAAGTAAAAAAAAAACTAACAAAACTAAAAAGAAGGTAAAAACTACAAAAAAACTAAAAAGAAAAAAACTAAAAAAAGGCAAAAACTACAAAAAAAACTAAAAACTAATAAAAAAGCTAAAAAACTAAAAAAACTAAAAAAAGGCAAAAACTACAAAAAACTAAAAACTAATAAAAAAGCTAAAAAACTAAAAAAAGGTAAAAAACTAAAAAACTAAAAACTAAAAAAACTAAAAAAAAGGAAAAAACTGAAAAATAAGCTAAAATAAAGGTAAAAACCAATAAAAAACTAAAAAAAAAAACTGAAAAAACTAAAAAAAGGCAAAAACTACAAAAAAAACTAAAAACTAATAAAAAAAGTAAAAAAGCTAAAAAACTAAAAAAAATAAAAAACTAAAAAAAGGTAAAAAACTAAAAAAAAATAAAAAATAAAAAAAAACTAAAAAAAAGGAAAAAACTGAAAAATAAGCTAAAATAAAGGTAAAAACCAATAAAAACTAAAAAGAAAAAAAGGAAAAAACTAAAAAAAAATTTCATCTAAAAAACTAAAAAAAAACTAAAAAAGGTAAAAACTAAAAGAACTAAAAAAGAAAAAAATAAATGACGACACTCAAAGAGAAAGCGACCAGGACAAAAGGAATGTTCGATTAGCAATCAACAAAGCACCGGGACACAGGGAGTATAAATGACGACCAGGACATAAGTAAAAAAAAAAATAACAAAACTAAAAAGAAGGTAAAAACTACAAAAAAACTAAAAAGAAAAAAAAAACTAAAAACTGATAAAAAAACTAAAAAATCTAAAAATCTAAATAAACTAAAAAAGAAAAAAAAGGAAAAAAATAAAGGAGAAAAACAAAACTAAAAACGAATGCATATACAGACCGGGACACCGGGATACAAATGACGACCGGGACACAGGGAATATAAATGACGACCGGGACACAGGGACACAACTACAACGGGGACACCGGGGGAAACAGGGGGATATAAATGACGACCGGGACACCGGGACAGGGAATGGTCGATTAGCAATCACCATCAACAAAGCTCAAGGGCAATCATTAGAATCATGAGGTATAGATCTGAATACAGATTGTTTTCCCATGGACCATTATATGTTGCATGTTCAAGAGTCGGTAAACCTGACAATCTATTTATATGCAAAGACAATGGGACAGCAAAGAATGTTGTATATTCGCAAGTTTTACGTAGTTAAAACCATATATATATATATATATATATATATATATATATATATATATATATATATATATATCTATATTCACAGGTGGGACATAGGGACACAACTACAATGGCGCGTAACTATTATGGCGCGTAACGACTTACGCGCGCGGGGGGGCTTGGGGGGGGCGCAAAGCGCCCCCACCAACTAGGTGTTGGGGTGGCGCGAAGCGCCACCCCAACAGCTAGTATATATATATATATATATATATATATATATATATATATATATATATATATATATATATATATATATATATATCTATATATATAAAAATAAGTTGTCTGTCTGTCTGTGGATCAGGTGACGTCATGTTTCTGTGTTGACTGACGTCATGAAATTAGTTGTCGTCATTTTTGCTTTGACGGTGACGTCATTAACGGTATTTAAGACATTTGTTCACGGAAAAATGTTTAATTGTAAAATGACTGAAGAACCTACAATGGCAACAGCCGAGGAAGCTGCTCAAAGAGTTTATGCCAAAAAACTTGCTGCTGATAGAGAAAGTAAGAAAAGAAAGCGTTCCGAGGAATCACAAGAAAAGCAAGAAAACAGGCTTGCGGCTAAAGAACGCAAAACCGCGCAGTTAGATGAAAATCCACCTGGACAGCGAGAGTCAAAACATATCAAAACTGAAAATGATAGCGATGATGATTGGGTTTGGGATTTTGACTTGGATAAGGTCATCAATGCCTACCAGATTTAAGTTAAAAAAACAAAGGTTCGTCGATATGTACTTCATAGTGACGCTAAAAAATAAAGAAGAAAAAGAAAACTGAAAAAAGAAAAAAGGTAAAACACTAAAAAAAAAACTAAAAAGAAAAACACTCAAAGAGAAATTACAGACCGGGACACAAATGACGACCGAGACAGAGGGAATATAAGTGACAACTACAACGGGGACGCCGGGGGCACAGGAGGGATATATAAATGACGACCGGGACACAGGGATTGTTCGAATAGAAATTACAGACCGGGACACCGGGACACAAATGACGACCGGGACACCGGGACACAGGGAATATAAATGACGACCGGGACACTCAAAGAGAAATTACAAACTGGGACACCGGGACACAAATGATGACCGGGACACAGGGAATATAAATGACGACCGGGACACAGGGACACATCTTTAGAATAATGATGTATAGATCTGAATACGGATTGTTTTTCCCATGGACAATTATATGTTGCATGTTCAAGAGTCAGGAAACCTGACAATCTATTTATATGCACAGACAATGGGACAGCGAAGAATGTTGTATATTCGCATGTTTTACGTAGTTAAAAACATATATTTATATCTATCTCTATTCACAGGTGGGACACAGGGACACAACTACAATGGCGCGTAACTAATATGGAGCGTAACGACTTACGCGCGTGGGGGGCTTGGGGGGGCGCGAAGCACCACCCCACAGCCGAGGAAGCTGCTCAAAGAGTTAATGCCAAAAGGCTCGCGGCTAAAGAACGCAAAACCGCGCAGTTAGATGAAAATCAACCTGGACAGCGAGAGTCAAAACGTATCAAAACTGAAAATGATAGCGACGATGATTGGGTTTGGGATTTTGACTTGGATAAGGTCATCAATGCCTACCAGATTTTAGTTAAAAAACAAAAGTTCGGCGATATGTATTTACGTCTGAAAAATAAAGAAGAAAAAGAAAACTGAAGCTAAAAATGTAAAAACTGGGAGTTGTATAAATATTTCAAAATATTTTGACAATGATTAAAGTAATTCGAAAACCTTAAAATAGATACTTAAAATTTGAGGTTTGTCATAAATTGTTGACCTTTAGCATGCTTGGCACGTGAAGACTTTTCCAACTGTCAATGTTAGATTGAACATTGATAAATTGAAAAACATTGAAAAAGATAGAATATTACCAACTGAAAAAATAAAACTGAAAAAAGAAAAAAGGTAAAAAACTAAAAAAACTAAAAAGAAAAAAATGAAAAAACTAAAGAAGGTACAAAACTAAAAAGAAGAAAAAACTATAAAAAAGCTAAAAAACTAAAAAAAACTGGGAATTACACTAATATTGACAATAGATTAAAGTAATTCGAGAACCTGAAAACAGATACCCAAAATATTTAGGTTTATTATAAATTGTTGAGCTTCAGCATGCTTGGCACGTAAAGTTTTTCCAAGTGTCAATGTTAGAATGAACATTGACAAATTGAAGAAAACAAATCAATAAAAAGGAGAAACTAAAAAAAAGAAAAACTAAAAAAGAAAAAAATTAAAAAACGAAACAACAAAAAAAGAAAAAAAAGAAAAAATAAACTATTTATATCAAAATAAGTTGTATATATGCATATTTGTTTGTTTGTGGGTTTGCATTTGACGTCATTATGAGTATATAGAAATTACAGACCGGGACACCGGGACACAAATGACGACCGGGACACCGGGACAGAGGGAATATGAATGACGAATGACGACCGGGGCACAAATGACGACCGGGAACAGGGAATATAAATGACGACCAGGAAACAGGGACACAACTACAACGGGGACGCCGGGGGCACAGGGGGATATATAAATGACGACGGGGACACAAGGAATTTTCGATTAGCAATTACCATCAACAAAGCTCAAGGGCAATCATTAGAATAACGAGGTATAGATCTGAATACGGATTGTTTTCCCACGAACAACTATATGTTGCATGAGTCGGTAAACCTGACAATCTATTTATATGCCCAGACAATGGTACAGCGAAGAATGTTGTATATTTGCAAATTTTACGTAGTTAAAAACATATATCTATATATATAAAAATAAGTTGTCTGTGGATAAAGACTGTCAGGTGACGTCATGTTTGTGTGTTGACTGACGTCATGTTTCTTGATTGACGAAATTACACACCGGGACATCGGGAAACAAACGACGACCGGGACATAGGGAATATAAATGACGACCGGGACACTCAAAGAGAAAGCGACCGGGACACAAGGAATGTTCGATTAGCAATCACCATCAACAAAGCACCGGGACACAAATGATGACCGGGACACAGGGAATATAAATGACAACCAGGACACTCAAAGACAAATTACAGACCGGGACACCGGAACACAAATGACTACCGAGACAAAAATGACGACCGGGACACCGCGACACAGGGAATATAAATGACGACCGCGACACTCAAAGAGAAATTAGAGACTGGGACACCGGGACACAAATGACGACCGGTTCACAGGGAAACAACAACAACGGGGACGCCGGGGGGCACAGGGGGATATATAATTTACGACAGGGACACAGGGAATGTTCGATTAGCAATCACCATCAACAAAGCTCAAGGGCAATCATAAGAATAATGAGGTATAGATCTGAACTCAGATTGTTTTTCCCATGGACAATTATATGTTGCATGTTCAAGAGTCGGTAAACTTGACAATCTATTTATATGCACAGACAATGGGACAGCCAAGAATGTTGTACATTTGCAAGTTTTACGTAGTTAAATATATATATATATATATATATATATATATATATATATATATATATATATATATATATATATATATATATATATATATATATATATATATAAATATATATATATATATATATATATATATATATATATATATATATATATATATATATATATATATTCACAGGTGGGACACAACTACAATGGCGCGTAACTAATATGGAGCGTAACGACTTGCGCGCGCGGGGGGGGCTTGGGGGGGGGGGTTCACGAAGCGCCCCGCCAACAAGGTGTTGGGGTGGCGCGAAGTGCCAACCCGACAGCTAGTATATATATATATATATATATATATATATATATATATATATATATATATATATATATATATATATAAATAAGTTGTCTGTCCGTTACGCCACATTATATCTTCTATATATATATATATATAAACGAAAACAAACTAAAATGTAAAAACTGGGAATTGTATAAATATTTCGAAATATTTTAACAATAGATTAAAGTAATTCGGTAACCTTAAAACAGATACTTAAATTTGAGATTAATAATATATATATAAATAAGTTGTCTGTCCGTTACGCCACATCATATCTTCTATATATATATCTATATATATAAACGAAAACAAACTAAAATGTAAAAACTGGGATTTGTATAAATATTTCGAAATATTTTAACAATAGATTAAAGTAATTCGGTAACCTTAAAACAGATACTTAAATTTGAGATTTATAATAAATTGTTGAGCTTTAGCAAGCTTGGCATAAGAGGAATTTTTAGTATAGATCTTAAAATGACAGAAGAAACAGCCGAGGAAGCTGCTCAAATAGTTAATTCAAAGAGAAATTTTAGTATAGATCCTACAATGGCAGAAGAAACAGCCAAGAATTCTGCTCAAAGGGTTTATGCCAAAAGGCTTACGGCTAAAGAACGAAAAACCGCACAGTTAGATGAAAATCCACGTGGACAGCGAGAGTCAAAACGTATCAAAACTGAAAATGATAGCGATGATGATTGGGTTTGGGAATTTGACTTGGATAAGGTCATCAACGCCTAGGAGATTTCTCCAACCGTTAATGTTATAGGATGTTACCATAAGGCAAAACCAGCCTTGCGGTTCAAAGAGAAAGGACCAGATTAGGAATGTGCAATTTACGTCAACGAAGGCGTGTTGAGGAGCCTCCAGAGCAACGTGAAACCAAACTTGCTGCTGAAAGAGAAAGTAAAAAAAGAAAGCGTGTCGAGGAACCACAAGATGAATGTGAAAACAGGCTTGCAGCTTCAAGAGATAATGCTAGATTAGGAATATGCAATTTACGTCAACGAAGGCATGTCGAGGAACTACTAGAGCAACGTGAAACCAGACTTGCTGCTAAAAGAGAAAGTGAAAAAAGAAGGCGTTTCAAGGAATCACAAGAGCAAGGTGAAAACAGGCTTGCGGCTGATAGAGAAGCTAAGAAAAGAAAGTGTGCCGAGGAATCACAAGAGCAACCTGAAAATTATCGCATGGCATTCAGGTACAGCCAAGTCGATGATTATAGTAAATGTGTTCAAATCGGAACTATGTCTAAAATTTGTCCCTATTACCATCTAAGCGTTTTTTATCAAACATCAGAAAATATAACTCATGTTTTCAAATGACGTCGTTTGGGGCCCAAATCGAAAATTAAGATCAATTTATGCCTACTTTCAAAGTAAAAGGGCAAATTTATCATAGAGCTGGGTCCCTTCTACCATTCTCAGGTGAGAATCATAAATTTTTAGAATTGTACTTCATCAGTGATAGAAATTCTGAATTGAATACACATTGCAAATTTTCTCCCAACGTTGAAAGGACAATCGTTTCCCAATTGCAACATCTTTTCCACGAAAATAATAATTTAGTGCGTCTGTTCAAAACAGCCATCGATTTGATGCCTACTGATACGCCTAAAATTGTTATTTCCGCTGACAAAACGCCTCCTGGCCAACATGTGCGTAGATATAATGCTCCAACTATATACGAAGTGGTAACCGTTATGGTCGGTGATCAGTTTTTAACTCGAGATGTTACTCTTCATAAGCGAAATGCTTAGTTGGTAAGAATTGCTGAAATTCATCGATACACTTGGTCAGAGCACATGCGACGCCGAGCATGTGAGCGGGTCAATGAAAATCAACCTGGACAGCGAGAATCAAAACGTGACAAAACTGGGAATGACAACCATGATGATTGAGTTTTGGATTTTGATTAAAAAATTAGTTTTTGGTTAAAGTATCAAGGATTCCTCTATTATCAATTCCCTCCTGCTATTCGTATTAGTCCTGTTCTGATTGTATGGTAACCAACGATGAGAACTCAAATGCTGTGGTTCTAAATAGCTGACGTTCGATACTTTGATAGTTGAAGTTTAATCCCAAATAGTTGAAGTTTGATACTTGTAGCCGTGCTAATGCCTTGTGTCATGTTCAACAGAATTGAAATGAACCACATGTGTGCCAGTTCTTATTCTTTTTATTGAAAAACTTTGCAGTGGATATCTTTTTAAGTACACAATGCTTGTGCCACCTCTAGTCTCTTGTGCTTCGTCTTGACAGGCCAGATGGGTTTACGTAAAATGGCCAAATAACAAAACGACCTAATTAAATGACATAACTTTTGTTATCATTTATTGAGTTTATTTGGATTTTAAACTACCGAATGCATATGCTCCTGAGACCCTAGGTTTAGCCCTATTGACATTTTCTGCTTGAAAATGTTTAGAAGTGGAGATACAGTCCTGTGTCAAATGTAGCATTACCTGCCGATTTGGTTATATTGATGTGACATCTGCAACTTTTCTCAAGAGCTTATTATTTAAGGACTTGAAGTCTTAGATGCTCAAAAATTGATGAAAATCAGCGCTTGAGAGGGAAGAAGAGTTGAAAGGTAAGAAATTAAAAAAAATATATATAAATTTGAGAACTAAAACACTGGAGAAATTCAGGATAGAAGAATACACTTTTGTATTTTGATCTAAGAAACAAATTGGGTAATTTCCTCCACAGTTTTGTCAAAATTTTGACTGCAACAAGAAGGTCTGGTGATATTGCGTACAATAGAAAATTTGTCAGTGTCTAGCTGTTAATAGGAACTGCTTCAACTGGTTTCTTTTTAAATTAAGCTTAAACCATTGCTTCTGTACTTAAAGCAGTAAATGGAATAAAAATCCTTTATATTAACACTTGTTTTTTCCAAGGATTGAGACCAAATGTCCACCCTTATGGACAATCGATAAGGGTGAGCGGGAGGATTAGAATTTTCTTTGAGACAGTATTCGAAGTTCTATTTTTTCTGGCGATAATCATATGCTTTAAATGCTCTAAGCCATCTGGTCAAATCTTGAGTCTTATAGGGATATACTTGAAAAAAATTCTGACCCTCTTCGTCTTGAAAGCTTAAGCTGAATGCACTGTGATGACTTGTGACTCTTCGTAGAGACGCCAACCATCGAAAATTTAGGGGGACAGTAAGAATTTTTTCTGATGATATTAAAACGTTTTTTGCAAAATATAGGGGGTCAAGTACCCCCCTAAGACCCCAATTGGAGCCTCTACATCTTTGCAAAAAGCTTAGAAAGCTTAGAAAGCTTAGACCTTTTCAAGATAAATATTAACCTGATAATTTTTTGTAGTATCTCTTATATAAATAGAAAGAAAATATTGTCGAGACTGGACCAAAATTTAACAAGAAGGAAAAACAAAGAAAAGCAATATCTAGTATTCTAATATTTGTAACATTCTTTAGTTTTTTTCCATCATTGTCCTTTTCAAAAAACAAAACAGTATTCACTAAATAACAATGAACACAACTTAATTCATCGACTCCGGAGTTTCACAAGAAAAAATATCAGGTTGTTCTAAGCTGCAATCTAACGTAATTTCAGGTTATATTGGGAAGCTTACAGATTTTTTTTTCTGGGGAGAATAATGGCATAAAGCTGTCAATTTTTTCATAGAGCCCTGTCATACTTTGGTAATTTCTTTAGGAGAGAATAAAGGGATGTTTTTTTGTGTTCAAATATGAAACTAGTCAATATTTTGACTCTTATTCCCTATTAATGTTTCCAAGTCAGATTTAGAAATAACCTGTTAAATAAAAAGAGAAATAAAAAGAAAAGTGGACCAAAGTAAAAAAGTAGCTTAAAAGATAAATGAAGTGTAAAAGGTTTAAGTTTTAATTAATAATAGAAAAAATAATAATTTTATATAGTTCTGCAATATATTCTAGGAATATGATATGTTTCATCAAAATAGTTTTTTTTAACGAATAAAACCCAAGGACCATGGTTAAGGCAGAACAGGAATAAGCATTTGAAAAAATAAGAAACGACTATGACAAGAATGTTAAAACTAAAATAAGGACTTAAAAGACTTTAACGTTTTGAACCATGACTTAATCTCTAGCTTCAATGAAATAAACATATCAAGAGGCTCTTAAGCAGAGTTTTTTAGTTGCAAAAGTGGAAACCAGAAAAATACTGAATAAATTACGCCTCGTACAGTTTTGTACTCCAAACCTACTGATACTTCTCTCAAAAGATAAAATTTCAATATCTCTTGGAAATATTCTTTTGGCACGTCTATTCATGTGTCACTTAAGACCGACGTATTCGATAATAGGCTGGGCAGAAAATACTTAAAAATTGGCTAACTCTTGAGCAAAACGCTTTCAAATATCGTCTCTCTTAAAAGCTATTACAATCATATGGAAGAGTAGCCCTTCTAAGATAAGATTGTACCAAACTTTCCAAACCTGTGAAAAAGGCTAGAATGTAAAATATAGGTGTCTGTAAGTAGTAAGAACCTTTCTATTGCCTCTTGAAAGAAAAAATTGGAAGTGGTTACAAAACAGAAAGTATCTGAATATTTACACAATTAGACCGTCCTAGAATAATAATAAACAGAAACTATTTTGTTGAGTTTTTTAGTTGTGAAGGAGGAAGCCACAGTAATACTGAGGTGCACTTTCCCGAGCCAATATAAAACTACCTAATTAAATTAATGCACGTACAGTTATGTCCTCATAACCTGCTGAATCGTGTCTCAAAAGATAAAATTTGAATATCTATTGGAAATATCCTTTTAGCTTGTCTATTCTTGTTTCACTTAAGATGGACGCACTCGGTGGTAAACTGGGGAGAAAACATTCCTAAACTGGCTACCTTTTTGTGAACCTTACTTTCAAATATCGTCTCTCATAGAAGGTATCTCAATCATACAGAAGAGTAGCCCTCCTATGATAAAATTGTACCAAACTTTCCAAATATTAGAACTAGACAAGAATGTAAAATATAGAAGCTGTAATACCTTTCTATTTCCTCTTGAAAGAAAAAATTGGAAGTGGTTACAAAACGATAATATCTGAATATTTACACAATTAGACTGTCCATGGGATTCTGAGTACTTACCGACGCTGTTTGGTAAGCGCGAGATATTCTGCAAATCTATTCAAAAGCTATTTTTTCCAGCTACCCAAACCTCTCCCAAGGTGAAAAGTCTCTGTTTAGCCAGTGCGATGACTCATCATCAGCTTGGGTCTTTAGATAATGAATAATTAGCTGATTTCTCAAAGACCTCAGCCAATAAGGGAAAATGTTTAAAGTGAGTTAAAACCAAAGGAAAAAAAAAAATTAATCAATAGTGAGGTCCTGGGCTAGAAAAATAAGCTGAGAGGGAAATCAATGATCAAATATTAAAAGGGCACTTATGTGATGACTATGGCCAGAGGCTCAACAAAAGGTATGGATCATTATGCTCTATTTCCCGGTATCTTGTTTGCTTAAAATTTGGATTTAAGAATCATACTGACCTGATCAGAATGATATTCCTTGGGAGTCTCAGAATCCTTAGAAAGCTAAAAGGCATATTTCTAGGGTTGTTTCTGAAAATTTTCTCTTTAAGTCGTAGTCAGTCCTTTTTTTTTCATAATGTCCTGTCATTCTGGATGTCAAACTTTCCCTCCTTATTGAAGCCACTTTTGAGACTTCATGAATAAGCATAAATTGTTATTCGGGAATCTAACCACTCTTCGTTTACTCTTCATTTTACGTTTATAAGTTTTATTAAATTCTTAATTTATTGTCAAAAATAGTCTATTTTACTACTAGATGTTGCTTTTCTTTGTTTTTCCTTCTTGTTAAATTTTGGTCCAATCTCGACAATATTTTCTTTCTATTTATATAAGAGATACTACAAAAAAATATCAGGTTAATATTTATCTTGAAAAGGTCTAAGCTTTCTAAGCCTTTTGCAAAGATGTAGAGGCTCCAATTGGGGTCCTAGGGGGGTACTTGACCCCCTAGATTTTGCAAAAAACGTTTTAATATCATCATAAGAAATTCTTACTGTCCCCCTATATTTTCGATGGTTGGCGTCTCTACGAAGAGTCACAAGTCATCACAGTGCATTCAGCTTAAGGTTTCAAGACGAGGAGGGTCAGAATTTTTTTCAAGTATATCCCTATAAGACTCAAGATTTGACCAGATGGCTTAGAGCATTTAAAGCATATGATTATCGCCAGAAAAAATAGAACTTCGAATACTGTCTCAAAGAAAATTCTAATCCTCCCACTCACCCTTATCGATTGTCCATAAGGGTGGACATTTGGTCTCAATCCTTGGAAAAAACAAGTGTTAATATAAAGGATTCTTATTCCATTTACTGCTTTAAGTACAGAAGCAATGGTTTAAGCTTAATTTAAAAAGAAACCAGTTGAAGCAGTTCCTATTAACAGCTAGACACTGACAAATTTTCTATTGTACGCAATATCACCAGACCTTCTTGTTGCAGTCAAAATTTTGACAAAATTGTGGAGGAAATTACCAAATTTGTTTCTTAGATCAAAATACAAAAGTGTATTCTTCTATCCTGAATTTCTCCAGTGTTTTAGTTCTCAAATTTATATATATTTTTTTTAATTTCTTACCTTTCAACTCTTCTTCCCTCTCAAGCGCTGATTTTCATCAATTTTTGAGCATCCAAGACTTTAAGTCCTTAAATAATAAGCTCTTGAGAAAAGTTGCAGATGTCATATCAATATAACCGAACCGGCAGGTAATGCTACATTTGACACAGGACTGTATCTCCACTTCTAAACATTTTCAAGCAGAAAATGTAAATAGGGCTAAACCTAGGGTCTCAGAAGCATATGCATTCGGTAGTTTAAAATCCAAATAAACTCAATAAATGATAACAAAAGTTATGTCATTTAATTAGGTCGTTTTGTTATTTGGTCATTTTACGTAAACCATCTGCCTTGTCAAAACGAAGCACAAGAGACCAGAGGTGGCACAAGCATTGTGCACTTAAAAAGATATTCACTGCAAAGTTTTTCAATAAAAAGAATAAGAACTGGCACATATGTGGTTCATTTCAATTCTGTTGAAACATGACACAAGGCATTAGCACGGCTACAAGTATCAAACTTCAACTATTAGGGATAAAACTTCAACTATCAAAGTATCGAACGTCAGCTATTTAGAACCATAGCATTTGAGTTCTCATCCTTGGTTACCATGCAATCAGAACAGGACTAATACGAATAGTAGGAGGGAGTTGATAATAGAGGAATCTTTGATACTTTAACCAAAAACTAATTTTTTAATCAAAATCCAAAACTCAATCATCATGGTTGTCATTCCCAGTTTTGTCAAGTTTTGATTCTCGCTGTCCAGGTTGATCTTCATTGACCCGCTCACATGCTCGGCGTCGCATGTGCTCTGACCACGTGTATCGATGAATTTCAGCAATTCTTACCAACTGAGCATTTCGCTTATGAAGAGTAACATCTCGAGGTAAAAACTGATCACTGACCATAACGGTTGCCACTTCGTCGATAGTTGGAGCATTGTATCTACGCACATGTTGGCCAGGAGGCGTTTTGTAAGCGGAAATAACAATTTTATGCGTATCAGTAGGCATCAAATCGATGGCTGTTTTGAACAGACGCACTAAATTATTATTTTCGTGGAAAAGATGTTGCAATTGGGAAACTATTGTCCTTTCAACGTTGGGAGAAATTTTGCAACGTGTATTCAATTCACAATTTCTATCACTGATGAAGTACAATTATAAAAATTTATGATTCTCACCTGAGAATGGTAGAAGGGACCCTGCTCTATGATAAATTTGCCCTTTTACTTTGAAAGTAGGCATAAATTGATCTTGATTTTCGATTTCGGCCCCAAACGACGTCAATTGGAAACATGAGTTATATCTTCTGATGTTTGATAAAAAAAACCCTTAGATTGTAATAGGGACAAATTTTAGACATAGTCCCGATTTGAAAACATTTACTATAATCATCGACTTGGCTGTACCTGAATGCCATGCGATAATTTTCAGGTTGCTCTTGTGATTCCTCGGCGCACTTTCTTTTCTTAGGCTCACTATCAGCCGCAAGCCTGTTTTCACGTTGCTCTTGTGATTCCTTGACAAGCCTTCTTTTTCACTTTCTCTTTTAGCAGTACGTCTGGTTTCGCGTTGCTCTAGTAGTTCCTCGACATGCCTTCGTTGACGTAAATTGTATATTCCTAATCTAGCATCATCTCTTGAAGCCGCAAGCCTGTTTTCACATTGATCTTGTGGTTCCTCGACACGCTTTCTTTTTTTACTTTCTCTTTCAGCAGCAAGTCTGGTTTCGCGTTGCTCTGGTGGTTCCTCAACGCGCCTTCGGTGACGTAAATTGCAAATTCCTAATCTGGCCCTTTCTCTTTGAACCGCAAGTCTGGTTTTGCCTTATGGTAACATTCTATAACATTGACGGTTGGAGAAATCTCATAGGCATTGATGACCTTATCCAAGTCAAAATCCCAAACCCAACCATCATCGCTATTATTTTCAGTTTTGATACGTTTTGACTCTCGCTGTCCAAGTGGATTTTCATCTAGCTGTGCGGTTTTGCGTTCTTTAGCCGTAAGCCTTTTGGCATAAGCCCTTTGAGCAGATTTCTTGGCTGTTTCTTCTGCCTTTGTAGGATTTACACTAAAATTTCTCTTTGAATTAACTATTTGAGCAGCTTCCTCGGCTGTTTCTTCTGTCATTTTAAGATCTATACTAAAAATTTTACTTTAATCTTTTGTTAAAATATTTCGAAATATTTATACAATTCCCAGTTTTTACATTTTAGTTTGTTTTCGTTTATATATATATATATATATATATATATATATATATATATATATATATATATATATATATATATATATATATATATATATATATATATATATATATATAGAAGATATAATGTGGCGTAACGGACAGACAACTTATTTATATCTATCTATCTATATATATAAAAATAAGTTGTCTGTCTGTGTTTCTGTCTGTGGATCAGGTGACGTCATGTTTCTGTGTTGACTGACGTCATGAAATTAGTTGTCGTCATTTTTGCTTTGACGGTGACGTCATTCAAGATATTTAAGACATATGTTCACGTAGAAATCTATTAATGTTTAAGTTTACAATAACTGATGAACTTACCATGGCAAAAGCCGATGAAGATGCTCAAAGAGTCTATGCCAAAAAACTTGCTGCTGATAGAGAAAGTCAGAAAAGAAAGCGTGCCGAGGAATCAAAAGAACAGCAAGGAAACAGGCTTGAGGCTGATAGAGAAAGAAAGAACAGAAAGCGTGCCGAGGAATCAAAAGAACAGCAAGGAAACAGGCTTGAGGCTGATAGAGAAAGAAAGAACAGAAAGCGAGCCGAGGAATCAAAAGAACAGCAAGGAAACAGGCTTGAGGCTGATAGAGAAAAAAAGAACAGAAAGCGTGCCGAGGAACTACCAGAGCAACGCGGATGCAGACTTGCTGCTAAAAGAGAAAGTGAAAAAAGAAGGCGTGCCGAGGAATTACAAGAACAGCAAGAAATCAGGCTTGCTGCTGATAGAGAAAGTAAGAAAAGAAAGCGTGCCGAGGAATCACAATAACAGCAAGAAATCAGGCTTGCTGCCGATAGAGATAGTAAGAAAAGAAAGCGTGCCGAGGAATCAGAGCAACCTGAAAGTTATCGCCTGGCATTCAGGTACAACCCAGTCGATGATTGTAGCTTGAGTAGATGTGCTCAAATCGGGACAATGTCTAAAATTTGTCCCTATTGCAAGGCCTTGAAATTCAATGGTGAAATAATGGGAATGTGTTGCGCCTCAGGAAAAGTTAAACTTCCTCTATTGGCTGCACCACTAGAGCCATTGAAGACGAATGAATGCTTGCCTGAAAAATTCTAATTTATGGGCACACGTAAAAATATTAAAATTAACTACCAATATGCGTGTCCGATTGCAAAACGATGACTCTGGTCAAACATTTTCAGATCAATTGCTGACAATTGGAAACGGAAAGCTCCCAGTAGACTCAATTTCAGGACGTATACAACTACCTGCTGATTTCTGTAATTTAATGACATCCAAAAATGAATTGATTGAAAAAGTATTTCCGAATATTCTAAAAAATTATAAAAATAATAAATGGCTAAGTGAAAGAGCGATTCTCGCACCCGAAAATATAGACGTCCACGAAATCAACAATATTGTTTTGACCAAGATTCGAGACCAGGCAGTCCTTTACAAGTCAGTCGACACAGTTTTGGAACCAAATGAAGCGGTTAATTATCCATCTGAATTTTTAAATTCCATAGATCTTTCAGGGTTTCCACCACACGTGCTACAACTAAAAATAGGCGTACCAATAATACTTTTAAGAAATATAAACCCACCAAAGCTTTGCAATGGCACTCGACTTGCCGTAAAAAAAAACAATGGAAAACCTAATAGAGGCCACAATCTTGACAGGGCCTTTTGAGGGTGAGGCTGTTCCTATTCCTCGCATTCCCATGATTCCAACGGATCTGCCTTTTCAATTTAAAAGATTGCAATTCCCAATTCGATTAGCATTTGCAATCACCATTAACAAATCTCAAGGTCAATCATTAGAAAAATGTGGTATAGATCTTAATACTGATTGTTTTTCCCATGGACAATTGTACGTTGCATGTTCGAGGGTCGGTAAACCTGACAATCTATTTATATGCAGCGACAATTGGACAGCGAAGAATGTTGTATATTCGCAAGTTTTACGCAGTTAATTTGTATTGTATCTATCTATCTATTTATCTATATAAAAACGAGTTGTGTGTATGCATGTTTGTTTTTTTGTAAAAAGAGCGTTTGCATATGATGTCATTATTAGTACATACGGCTTTGTATATGCAGAGACAATGGGAAAGCCAAGAATGTTGTATATTCGCAATTTTTACGTAGTTTAACTCCTGCAGACAAAATGAATGCTTGCCTAAAAAATTCTAATTTATGGGCACACGTAAAAATATTGAAATTAACTACAAATATGCGTGTCCGATTGCAAAACGATGACTCTGGTCAAACAGTAGACTCAATTTCAGGACGTATACAACTACCTGCTGATTTCTGTAATTTAGTGACGTCCAAAAAGAATTGATTGAAAAAGTATTTCCGAATATTCTAAAAAATTATAAAAATAATAAATGGCTAAGTGAAAGAGCGATTCTCGCACCCAAAAATATAGACGTCCACGAAATCAACAATATTGTTTTGACCAAGATTCGAGACCAGGCAGTCCTTTACAAGTCAGTCGACACAGTTTTGGAACCAAATGAAGCGGTTAATTATCCATCTGAATTTTTAAATTCCATAGATCCTTCAGGGTTTCCACCACACGTGCTACAACTAAAAATAGGCGTACCAATAATACTTTTAAGAAACACAGGTGGGACACAGGGACACAACTACAATGGCGCATAACTAATATGGCGCGTAACGACTTACGCGCGCGGGGGGGCGCGAAGCGCCCCACCAAAAAGGTGTTGGGGTGGCGCGAAGCACCACCTCAACAGCTAGTATATATATATATATATATATATATATATATATATATATATATATATATATATATATATATATATACTAGCTGTTGGGGTGGTGCTTCGCGCCACCCCAACACCTAGTTGGTGGGGGCGCCCCCCAAGCCCCCCCGCGCGCGCAATTCATTACGTGCCATATTAGTTACGCACCATTGTAGTTGTGTCTCTGTGTCCCACCTGTGAATATAGATATATATATATATATATATATATATATATATATATATATATATATATATATATATATATATATATATATATATATATATATATATATATATATAAATATATTTTTAACTACGTAAAACTTGCGAATGTACAACATTCTTGGCTGTCCCATTGTTTTTGCATATAAATAGATTGTCAGGTTTACCGACTCTTGAACATGCAAAATATAATTGTCCATGGGAAAAACAATCTGAGTTCAGATTTATACCTCATTATTCTTATGATTGCCCTTGAGCTTTGTTGATGGTGATTTCTAATCGAACATTCTCTGTGTCTCTGTCGTCATTTAAATATCCCCCTGTGCCCCCCCAGCGTCCCTGTTGTTGTATTTTCCCTGTGTCCCGGTCGTCATTTGTGTCCCGGTGTCCCAGTATGTAATTTCTCTTTGAGTGTCGCGGTCGTTATTTATATTCCCTGTGTCGCGGTGTCCCGGTCGTCATTTTTGTCTCGGTAGTCGTTTGTTTTCCGGTGTCCCGGTCTTTAATTTGTCTTTGAGTATCCTGGTTGTCATTTATATTCCCTGTGTCCCGGTCGTCATTTGTATCCCGGTACTTTGTTGCTGGTGATTGCTAATCGAACATTCCTTGTGTCCCGGTCGCTTTCTCTTTGAGTGTCCCGGTCGTCATTTATATTCCCTATGTCCCGGTCGTCATTTGTATCCCGATGTCCCGGTGTGTAATTTCGTCAATCAACAATCATGACGTCAGTCAACACACAAACATGACGTCACCTGAAAGACACATCCACAGACAACTTATTTTTATATATATAAATATATGTTTTTAGCTACGTAAAATTTGCGAATATACAACATTCTTCGCTGTCCCATTGTCTGTGCATATAAATAGATTGTCAGGTTTACCGACTCTTGAACATGCAACATATAGTTGTCCATGGGAAAACAATCCGTATTCAGATCTATATCTCATTATTCTAATGATTGCCCCTGAGCTTTGTTGATGGTGATTGCTAATCGAACATTCCTTGTGTCCCCGTCGTCATTTATATATCCCCCTGTGCCCCTGGCGTCCCCGTTGTAGTTTTGTCCCTGTGTCCTGGTCGTCATTTATATTCCCTGTGTCCCGGTCGTCATTTGTGTCCCGGTCGTCATTCGTCATTCATATTCTCTCTGTCTCGGTGTTCTGGTCGTCATTTGTGTCCCGATGTCCCGGTCTGTAATTTCTATATACTTATAATGACGTCAAATGCAAACCCACAAACAAACTAACATGGATATATACAACTTATTTTGATATATATAGATATAGTTTTTTTTCTTTTTTTTTCTTTTTTTGTTTTTTCGTTTCTTAGTTTTTTTTTTCTTTTTTAGTTTTTCTTTTTTTTAGTTTCTTCTTTTTATTGATTTGTTTTCTTCAATTTGTCAATGTTCATTCTAACATTGACACTTGGAAAAACTTTACGTGCCAAGCATGCTGAAGCTCAACAATTTATAATAAACCTAAATATTTTGGGTATCTGTTTTAAGGTTCTCGAATTACTTTAATCTATTGTCATTATTTGTGCAATTCCCAGTTTTTTTTTAGTTTTCTTAGTACCCTTTTTAAGTGATCTAAAAAAATTGGAGGGCACATAGGCCACCTCCCACACTAATTATTTTCCCACAGTTACCCGATTAAAATTCTGAGATAGCCATTTTATTCAGCATAGTCGAAAAACCTTATAACTGTGTCTTTGGGGACGACTTACTCCACCAGAATCACCGTGGAAGGGGCTACAAGATACAAACTTTGATCAGTGTTTATATAGTAATGGTTATTGGGAAATGTACAGACGTTTTCAGGAGGATTTTTGGTTGGGGGGTTGAGAACAGGGGGTTATGTTGGGGGAACTTTCCACGGAGGAATTTGTCATGGGGGAAGAAAATTTCCATGAAGGGAGCGCAGGATTTTCTAGTCTTATTTCAAAATAGAACAATACAAAAATAAATATGGAACAGTTTTTTCAACTGAAAGTAAGGAGCAGCATTAAAATTTAACACTAACAGAATACAGAAGTTCGTTACGTAAGCTAACTTGTAAGTTACGTATAGTTCTAGTTGCCTTTTTAAGTAACCAAAACACTGTAGGGCAACTAAGCCTCCTCCCCTGCTCCTTTTTTCTCAAAGTGATTCTATTAAAACTATGAGAGAGCCATATAATTATGAAATTTCGTTTTAATTATTCATCTGTGGAGAGCCAAAATCAAAACATGCATTAGTTCAAAAACGTTCAGAAATTAAATAAAAAAAGACATATTTTTAACTGAAAGCAAGGAGCAACATTAAAACTTAAAACAAATATAAATTATTTCGTATGTGAAAGGGGCTGCTCCCTCCTCAACGCCCCGCTCTTTACGCTAAAGTTTGACTCTTTCTCTCAGCTCTACTTTTTAAAACACTAAAAAACTTTAGCGTAGAGAGCGGGGCGTTGAGGAGGGAGCAGCCCATTTCATATACGAAGTGATTTCTGTTCCTTTATGTTTTAATGTCGCTCCTTACTTTCAGTTAAAAAAAAACTTGTTTTTTTTATTTAGCTTATCCATACGGGTTCATTAAAAAATATTCTAAAGTTCGATTGTTGCTTCAGTATTTGTATATCTGAATTTGTATTCGGATAAGACTGTAATGACACATGATAACTACCCATACCTAGCACAATTATATTTATATAAACGGTTCTCGCATATCCATACTTCTTGGCAACCTTCCGTCGACAATTTCTGGTAACAGTGCCTCAAAATAAAATTTTTGTAGATTTGGCAGCATTTTGTTAGACCAGAGACACGGTCACGACCAATCTTTTCATAATATAATTCCTCTCCCCCAAAAAATATTACAAAGTATACAAAATCAATGTCACAACATTCCAATTGCATTTGAATTTGGTAATAGTAGTCATGTGTTCTTTTCAGCTTTATTTCACTATTAACTTTCTTTTCAAGACATGTATTTTTTAGCGCTATCCACTCTTCCAATGTAAGCCCTTTTGCTGTCAAAGGGCACTTCACCTCCAAAAGAGCCTTCTCACCCGAAGGAAAAATTGCTATCCCGTCCGGACTGGCCCCTTTCTTCTGCTTACTTATATATATATATATATATATATATATATATATATATATATATATATATATATATATATATATATATATATATATATATATATATATATATATATATATATATATATATATATATATATATATATATATATATATATATATATATATATATATATATATATATATATATATATATATATATATATATATATATATATATATATATATATATATATATATATATACTAGCTGTTGGGCTGGCGCTTCGCGCCACCCCAACACCTAGTTGGTGGGGCGCTTCGCGCCCCCCCAAGCCCCCCCGCGCGCGTAAGTCGTTACGCGCCATATTAGTTACGCGCCATTGTAGTTGTGTCCCTGTGTCCCACCTGTGAATAGAGATAGATATAAATATATGTTTTTAACTACGTTAAACATGCGAATATACAACATTCTTTGCTGTCCCATTGTCTGTGCATATAAATAGATTGTCAGGTTTACTGACTCTTGAACATGCAACATATAATTGTCCATGGGAAAAATAATCCGTATTCAGATCTATACCTCATTATTCTAATGATGTGTCCCTGTGTCCCGGTCGTCATTTATATTCCCTGTGTCCCGGTCGTCATTTGTGTCCCGGTGTCCCAGTTTGTAATTTCTCTTTGAGTGTCCCGGTCGTCATTTATATTCCCTGTGTCCCGTTGTCCCGGTCGTCATTTGTGTCCCGGTGTCCCGGTCTGTAATTTCTATTCGAACAATCCCTGTGTCCCGGTCGTCATTTATATATCCCGCCTGTGCCCCCGGCGTCCCCGTTGTAGTTGTGTCCCTGTGTCCCGGTCGTCATTTATATTCCCTGTGTCCCGGTCATGATTTGTGTCCAGGTGTCCCAGTCTGTAATTTCTCTTTGAGGTTCCCGGTCGTCACTTATATTCCCTCTGTCTCGGTCGTCATTTGTGTCCCGGTCTGCAATTTCTCTTTGAGTGTTTTTTCTTTTTAGTTTTTTTTTAGTTTTTTACCTTTTTTCTTTTTTCATTTTTCTTTTTCTTCTTTATTTTTCAGCGTCACTATGAAGTACATATCGACGAACCTTTGTTTTTTTTAACTTAAATCTGGTAGGCATTGATGACCTTATCCAAGTCAAAATCCCAAACCCAATCATCATCGCTATCATTTTCAGTTTTGATATGTTTTGACTCTCGCTGTCCAGGTGGATTTTCATCTAACTGCGCGGTTTTGCGTTCTTTAGCCGCAAGCCTGTTTTCTTGCTGTTCTTGTGATTCCTCGGAACGCTTTCTTTTCTTACTTTCCCTATCAGCAGCAAGTTTTTTGGCATAGACTCTTTGAGCAGCTTCCTCGGCTGTTGCCTTTGTAGGTTCTTCAGTCATTTTACAATTAAACACTTTTCCGTGAACGCATGTCTTAAATACCATTAATGACGTCACCGTCATAGCAAAAATGACGACAACTAATTTCATAACGTCATTCAACACAGAAACATGACGTCACCTGATCCACAGACAGACAGACAGACAACTTATTTTTATATATATAGATATATGTATATATATATATATATATATATATATATATATATATATATATATATATATATATATATATATATATATATATATATATATATATATATATATATATATATATATATATATATATATATATATATGTCATTGTACATAAATATCATTGTACTTTTGCGCATTTTTGCAAGATAGTTATCATTTTTTCTATAAAAATATATTTTTAAAGAGAAAATGCTACTATGAACAACTCACAGCAGCACCAGACCAACACAGCTGCACGTGCTACTCCTCCACTCCAACCTCCTGCCATCCTGTTAGAGGAAAACCTGGCTGTTGTTGGGCCAGATGTGGCTAATAAAAAAGCACAATCTTTGGCAAAATGCATCCAAAAAAATGGGATCTATTCATCTTAATATTTTTTGTATGATAGAAGATATCTTTTTTGAAGATGGCAGCATGACATACAGATGAAATATTCACTTAATTAGTTTCTATTTGCAAATAGTACCTGTTTTAAGTATCTCTTGCTTTTTTATGATGGAAAAGTAGTGTGGTCTCTGTTGTTATTAATACAAAACGGCGTTTTACCGAAATTGAATATGATCTTACCTGAGATTGATCCAAGGGCCTCCCACTCACGGTATAATTTTAGGACCTATTAGTAAAAGTAAAAAAGACCTATTAGGTCATAAACACATGCAATTAAATGAACTCTGATCATGAGGTACTAACAAGAGTTTGTGACATACTTTAGTAAAGAGACTTGGATCCAAAGAAAAGTATACTTTCTGACATCTTAGATTATATAAATAAGTTAATTTAAAACTGTAGGGTCAATATCTTGGCATTGTTAACTTCCAGGATAAAGTTCAATCTCTCAGGTTAAAGCTGTAAAACTGGCGTCGTAAAAAAAAAAAAAAAAAAAAAAAAAAAATTCAAATGTTTGAAAACCTTCCCACTGTAGCTGAAGAAGTGGAAACGGAGACCTAAGCGGAGCCCATTGTCGTTAAGTGGGTCGGGTGATACAGGACCAACTGTGCCACGCCATAAACCCATATCATCGCGCACTGTCGCATTGAAGTCGCCAAGGAGAACAGTTATATCATGGGGGGGGGGGTACTGTTGCAAAGCATCTGGACAAAGCAGAGTAGAAATCCTCCTTAGTTGCATCATCAGAATGGTTGGTCGGGGCACAGCATACAATGACAGTCATCTTGCCATGCTTGTGTCCAAAGCGGGCCTTCATTAATCTGTCCGATACAGCTTCGTGTAAAAGTAGGGCCTTTCTTGTAAGGCTATTTAGTGCAAGGCCAACACCATTCCTTCTCGAGCTTCCTCCAGACCAGAGCAATGAGTCACTGTTACCTATTCTCTTTTCTCCGCATCCGGTAAGACGTGTTTCTGTAAAACCTGCAATTGACACTTTATTCTTGCGAAGTTCTTCAGAGAGTAGGTTCTTTGAAGTAGGTGCATTCAAAGTCAAGATATTCCAGGTGGTTATTCGTAGCCCCCTTCGGTCCATAAGGTTTAGTCTTTCAGTCTTTCTGACGTCGTCAGCATGTCCATTGACGCGCGATGGTCGATATCTTAAAAGGAATCCGTGTCCGAGGCTATATTGTCACTTTTCGTAGCACTTAATTTTCGGGTGGAGGGTCGCTAGCACAACCGACCCTAGGCCTGGAATCTGATTAGAGCTATGTTAAACCTAGGTACTGAGATTTCCGGGGTGGGCTCCACCCGCCACATGAGGTTGCGGCCGTTCTGATCGGAGTGTTTAGTTAGGGGAGAAACCCCATATCCAGAGGCACGTGGTCAGCAGACAGAGTCTGCCTCATTCCGGACGAACTCCATTCACCTCCAAAAAATTTTGTACGTGGCTTTTGAATTGATAAGAACTCTTTTGGTATAAATCAGACAGAGACTTTGTCGAGAAGTCTTCACCTTATAAAAACAAATTTTTACGAACCAGCAGGGACCTCAGCAGAGGACAGTTCCTTGATGGGGTAGAAAAACGCCGATCTCGAACACGAACTTTCGTCAACGGAAAATTGTTTGTATACTTCCATTTTTATTTTATTTGAAGCTAAAAAGAATTCGAATCTGATAAAATTGCCAGTTATGATCAAAGTTAATTTCAGTAGAAACCTTATCTACTCAAAATTGCTTGAAAGTAAAACTGTTAATAAATCAATAAAATGTAGAATTGTATTGCGGCTCCTCCTCCGCGCACAAATCAAATTAGATTGTTTCTAGTAGGTTTTTTTTTATTTCAAACTAGGTCATTTTTCAATATGATAAAAAACTTTCAACTTCTCTTATTTCAGTACACCTTCAGACTTGGCATCAACTTATAGCTTTATATCCATTCCTTGTGGAATTAACTGAATTTGCTTCAGGTTCCGTTGGGAAATCTTTAAGAGACGCCCTTCATACGTTTTGGACGCTACTTACACCACCACAGCCATTCAATAGTGACTAATTTATTCATTTGTTATTTATTTCGTGTTTTTTTTTCTGTTTTCATTCCTCATTTGCGTTGTTTTATTTTCCTCAGGGTTACTGTTTTTTATTACATGCTGGAATTGAAAATGCTTGAACTAAAATTGAAAAATTATAACAGTCCCAAGTGCTTGTGTGTGATGGAAAGGCAGTTTTTCCTTTGTTGTTAATCAAAGATCATGTGTGTTGTTGGTTCTTTTTTCGTTTCTCGCTGAGATGATAGTATCAAACCCAGGATTTTAGAAGATCAGGAGAGGGCTCATTAAAACAAAAAATTAATAGTTTAAGTGACCAATTAGAATGGAAGGCAACTAGCCCCTTTTCATGCCGTTTCTCTGGGTATGACATGACCCTTCATAGCCCCTAGAGAGAGGGCTGTAATTTAATACTTTTTTCATTGTTTACAAATAGTATTTGCCATTAGGTAACATACGTATATTTTCATGGAAGTTTTTTTGTGTGTAGGGGGGGGGATTTCTAGGTGGAAAATTTTCATTGGAGAGGAAATTTTCGGGGAAGAATTTCTCTTCAATTCATCTTTCTAATTATTTTTATTTGTTTTACTTTCTCTTTGAATGCACGATTCTACATATAGAGTGAATGTCATGGTGGAGTTGCCTTCAACAGTGACTAAACTGTCTGGCAGGATTTTTCCGTAGGAAAATGTGGGTAGTGTCCATTGGGGTTCTAAATGGTGACACCTTCCTTATTACTGCACCAAACATTTCTGGCGTTTATTTTTACACTTTATTTTACTGTAGTGATATGCTTCATAATTCACAGATGTAATATTAAGGAGGGGCGCTGTGTCTTTATGGGGGGGGGGAGGGTAAGATGCGTAAAAGAGCACGTTTTGATGTCTAATTTCCTAAGCCTCAATTACCCACCAGATGAAAATTGAATGATTTTTTGGGACTTGTTGTCTAATCCTTCTTAGTTCATAGATATAATTTTAGTCTGTACCTTTATTATTGATGCTGGGAGAGGGGGGGGGGTAGGAATGACCAAGTTGGTTCAGGTTATATTCCCAAATGATATATCCTGCATGTCGAAAATGGACAAAATTGAATAGCTTAAAATCCTTCCCTGTGGGTTGTCCGCTCCTTTTTCTACTTCCCCCTTGGCATAATTTTAATGTTCCATCTTAATACTCTTATCCATTCCTTAGAAATTGATGCTGTACCTTATCACAATACCTTTACCATGAATTAGTAGGCTGGCTAATGGACTTCTTGGCTGGTAGACTTCAGGCTCAATGGGTATTCACAACAGACAGAAAAATGCATCTACTCCCAGCCCCGTAATGTTTTAAGCAGTGTTCCCCAGGGAACAGCTTCGGGACCCACATTGCTTCTTCTTTATATAAATCATATGATTACCGAAATCAGCAACCATTTAATCCTTTATGCTGATGACTCAAAACTTTTTGGTGTGCCTGATGAATCATCAATACAATCTGAAAATAACCACATTCAGGCATGGGCAGATTGGTAGCTTCTCTCTTTTAGCACATCAAAATGCGTCACCATTCATTTTAGTCACAATAATCCTCTATACCAATAAACTATAAATGATAACCAGACATCATCCCCCATAGATGATCTTCTTAAGGTCATGAACACCCTGCACAAACTGTTTCCAAAGCAAATTCTAGCCCTGGAAATATTAAAAGAACACTTACTAGCCGATCACATGGAATCTTCTTGAAGCTATACAAGGCGATTATGAGACCAGTTCTTGACTTTGGAACCTACCTTGCTGGTCCTTTTTAAAAATCTGATGTACAGTTGATTCAAGATGTACAAAGGAGGTTTACCAAGTTCATCTCTGGAATTGTTGAGAAACCATATAGTGAATGGCTATTTAAAATAAAACTCCCATCTTTGACCTTCTGACACAAGCGGAGTGATATACAAATCACATATAAATTGGTCAACCAACCCCAAAGAAGCTCTTTACCCAGCAAAAGACAAACACGAGCTCATTCTAAGAAGCTTCATAAGCCCCGAGTTAACAATAGAATCAGACAAGACTTCTTTAGCCAAAGGGTCATCAATGATTGGAACTGTTTAAGCAAGGAGACAGAGTCTTCAACATCAGCTGAAGTTTTTAAAAGGAGAGTCGGAAAAGAATAGAAAGCCAAACCTTCAAGATACAACTGGAACTGCCCATCGTCTGTGTCTCGTAAATAATGAATATTATATATTTATATAAAAAGAGTTGTGCTAGGATGCTGGTGCTGCTTGTTATACATAACTAATTTACATACCCTATCAGAAATTTACAATGTGCTGTGGCGTCTACTCTAAACTACAGAAGAATGTTCCCCTCGATCATACCTATCCGTGGTCACTGTTACCAAGTGGGCTTAAATTGCGTTTATCCTAGCACACTCTTAGTCGGAAGGCTTGTCACTGGGCTGTAAACACAGTCACAACCCTGTCCTTTTATATTCTGTGTAAAATGTTTTAACTCTCAGCTACAATGGACCAACAGCCATCTCAACAATGGAGCCGAACAGATCCAACATTGGACCTTATTTTGCTCTGAAGTGCGAATTAAGGTAATTAAGGTACTATTTTGTCAGACCTCCTGCATATAGTGTGTTTTGAGTTTGTTTGCTGTCCCCATCAACATTTCCTAAAGGTTTTTACCTTCATGCCCTTAACCGTATTGGATACTCAAAATCAAACTCGCAGGCTTTTCCCAATAATCAACATCATATATAAACTATCGTTAACCTATATAGTGTATACCACTTTCCCCAGGGCCTGTGGGGGGTATTTGTTATCCCTGGAAGTATATTTATTTGACTTTTCGACTTCTTCGAATAAGATGGGTATCTCAAAATTTTGCTTGGATATATTTGGGAAAAAAAAGGCGTGGGGGTGGTTGCCCTCTAATCACTTTTGAATCTCAAAAATGACTGTAATATTCAATTTCCAATTGAATGAGCCCTCTCCAAAGTTTGTATGAGCACACTTTCCATAACAACTTATACCTTAACAATGGATAACTTCCAAAGTTACAACCCTTGCATTGAATGCTGGTACAGGGCTGTCAGTTCTGGAGGTATGGTAATTTGATCTTTGAACTATTTTGAGCAAAATAGTTATCTAGAAAATTTAATTGTATTTTTTAGGGGTAAAATGGGCGTAGGAGAAGGGGATTAGGGGTAAAATTTCGTAGGGGAGGGAGAAGCCCTCAATCACTTTTGACTCTTAAAAAAACACTAGAACATTTAATTTGCATCCAAATGAACCCCATCCAAAGTTTACATGACCACTGCTTCCATATGAAGTGCCTCCAGGAAAGAAATATTACATTGAAGTCTTCTGGCTCTTTAGTATAGGTGAACGCTATAGCATTGCGTCTAACTTAAACCCATATTCCAGGGGGAATATGGGGGGAATTTGTCGGGTTGAGGTATTTTAAGTTCGGTTTCATTATTTATTATAAATTATTGTGTTTTAGTCTTGATTTCTTCTTTTATAATAATTTCTGTTCATTTTACGTTTGAATTATCCATAAGAAAATGTTTTCTTGTGTCCAATTTTAAATTCACTCTATGCTTTTCGTGGAGATAATCTCTTTAAATATATTATCTTCTGAATTTACGACAATTCTTGTTTCTAATATAATTTTATTATCAATTCTTTCATTAAATATTACCTTTGAGTCAAATTTTGGCAACTTGTCCTTATGCAATTCTTTTTTCTTTAATGAAAAAAAATATTCATTGAGAATTTAAATACAGTTTTTGAAATGCATAGCACCGTAACCAATAGAGCTGAAAGTGTATATTCAATTAACTGACAGGTTTATCCTCCTATCACATGGTCTTCTGAAAATCTTCATCCTGACAAAAACGAATGACACCAATCTCTTCCCTTCTTAGCTTTAACAACTTAAGTCACTGAAGCATAATTTTGATTACTTTTCATATGATCATATGATGGATAATTTCATCTTCAAAGCTGAATCTCAAGTGAATTTAAAAATTAGCCCTATTCGGTTTCAATTTTGGCTTTGACAGTCAGTAGTATCTTTTGTATTACTGGGTGAATATCAAGGCCATATCCAGGGGGGTTTTAAGGGATTTGGACCACCTTTCGTAATGTTTATCCGACTATTTAAAACGTCACAAAAATGAATATGAACACATTTTTGGTGCGTTTTTAAAGTTTTTTTGTACCCCCCCTCCCCGAAAAAAAATCCTGGATACGTTCTTGGCGAATATACTGTCTTTTGGTTTACTGCACTACTTCACCGTGAATAGAATCAAAATTCCATTTGGGAACCTTGCTCTCTATAATTTTTTAATGTATCCTTTTTATTCACAAATATTCACCGATCTTTAACGTCAATTTCAAAGTCTCCCATACATAATCCCTCCCCTAAAACAAAACCATATTCAGGTGCAAGATCAACGGATGTTAAAAATAAAATGAAAAGACTAGCGGTACTTCAAGTTTCCGTGCTAGCTGTGGAAGAAAACTGAAGCAGCGAAGAAAACTGACACCTTTGTTTTTGGCCGATTTGCCGCCTAAGAAAAAGAATTGACTAGGGAGTTGAAATTTTTGGACTTTGGCAAGGCCTTAAAGCTGATTGGTCTAAAAGCTCCTGCGTGAAATTTTAAGGCAGTGAAACGAATGAAAAGTTAAATCTGAGCCGAATGACTCTCCTGTTGAAAATTGCATGTCAACAAAAGTACAAAAAGTGATACTTGTATCTTAAAGCCATCACATTCAAGTTTTTGATTTGACGGAACCGGTTTTCTTCTGTATTTCAGTATGTACTCGGTGATAATCAGCTTAGCGTGAGAGAGTGCATATACAATTCAATGTAGGTATATTTTAATTAAATATTTTGGTTGGCATTTTGGTTAGGATAGGTTAGAAACCATTTAATATAATTCATTCTAGGGGGCCTTATTTCCATAATTATCTGCTGTAGTTACCATAATCTTGTTACGGAAGCATTTTTTTTTCATCATACTAAGGTATATTTCATTAGGGTTGACAAACTTCGTTTCTTGAGTGTGGTGGCTATAAGACGTAAATACCCAAAAAGTTATCGAGTCACAAGATATTTTTACAAATAGTCTCTCTGTTTCACTCTGGTAGAAAAGCTTAGCCGTTAAAAAATGTTTTCTGTTTCCGCCACTCTATAGGAACGAATTGGTTCAACTTTGACCGGCTGAAAAACAATATTAATTTGTAGCAATGGTGATACATAGTATCCCTCAATAGCTCACCTAATAATCCGTCCATTTATCTATTTTTTTTTCAAGAAAATGTACTACGACAAATGAATAATGAATTAAATCTGAACGCAAAAAAAAACTGAAGTACTTATACACAGCTAATGAAAGGTAATGTAATTAACATGCGGCCTCTTACTTAAGAGCCATTCAAAACCATCCTTTTGGATTTATGATATTGCATGATTAAGCTCACTGAATTGAACATTGAATCTCCGAGACTGGCAATACTGACGCTGGGTTAAGGTGAGGAAAATTCAGAAAAGCAAATTATTCTAAAGTTACACTTTTTTCTAAGTTGTATATATGTTATCAAAAAGAGAATATTTCAATTTAATTTACAGAAAATCAATTGGCTAAACAAAAATTTTAATGTAAGCAATCTTTTGAGTTTTCAGTAAACAACAAATGACAAGTCTTTTTGATATTAAATATGAAAAAAAGTTTTTTTTTAACTGCAAGTAAGGAGCGACATTAAAACGCACAGAAATGACTCCATATATGAAAGAGATTTTTCCCTCCGCAACGACTTGCTCTTTACACTAAGTTTTGACTGTCACAACTCTATTTTTTGAAAAAATGAAAGAACTTTAGCGTAAAGAGCGAGGCGTTGCGGAGGGGACAAGCCCTTTCATATACGGAGCTATTTCTGTTCGTTTTAAGATTTAGTGTTACTCCTTACTTGCAGTAGAAAAACATGTTTTTTTATTTAATATTTGAATGTTTTTGATTTAATGCATGTTTGATTTTGGCCCACTGCAAATGAGTAATCAAAATGAAATTGGTATATTTTTTTTTCTAACTGGCTTTCTTCATAGTTTTGATTTTGATAAAAAAAAGAATGAAGGAGGAGGCCTAATTGCTCTCCAATTTTTGGCTACTTAAAAACGCAACATTTTTTTTTTGAACGAACCTTCTGTTAGTAATAAACATACGTACCTTACGGATTAATTTAGATAGAACTTCTATATTTGTGTATTTTTTATTACGCATATGAGGGGGTTTTCCCCGTCGTAAATACCTCGCTCTTTACACTAAAGCTTGAATTTTACTGCAAATCTTTAAGAATGACCCCTAAATCGCAAAGGCTGTAGAGTAAACAGTTGAAATTACTAAAAATACTTTAGTGCGAAGAGCAAGGTATTTTGTAGGGGACGAACCCCCATATATACGTAAGATTTTATGTTTGTTTTAAGTTTTAGTGCTTTTAATACTGAACAAAAATCCTGCGCCCCCTTCATGGAAGTTCTCTTCCCACATGATAAATACCTCCATGGAAAGATCCCCCACATAACCCCTCCCCCTTCCCCTCTCCCGGCCCACTACCACCTCAACACGAAAAACCTCCCCCTGAAAACGTCTGTACACTCCATAATAACCATATGTAAACAATGGTCAAAGTTTGTAACTTGCAGTCCCTTCCCCGGGGACTGTAGGGCATTATATCGTCCCCAAAGACATAGCTATTAGGTTTTCGATTAAGTTGAACAGAATGGCTAGATCTCTAGGTTCATAACAACTGCATCTAAACTTCTTATTTACAGCAACTAATAAGCCATCATATGGACGGCCAGTAGTAGTTTCAATAGGTCTAATAAAAAATAAATGGTCAGACAAAACTTCTAGCATAGGACAATTATCCACATTGAGTTAGTGTTTGGCTATAAACAGACCATATCATACTTAAATAAGAGGTTCTAATATTTCTCGGGCGCTATTAATTTTCTGAACAAATACAGAAACTATATCACTAGCACTAGAGCCTATATTAAGACACACGGCTTATAGTTTCATTTCTAACATCGGGCTCTCGAACAGGAAGGTGTTTCTTAACCTCTGAACACGACAGGCTGTTGCTTCGATGACTTCCACCCCAGCTGCCACAGAGAAAGGACTGTGCCGAACAGCTCCTATTACAGTTTCGATAATTAATGGCACATTTGCTGGATTTAGTTGGATTAGAACAATCTCTAGCAAAACGACCAAAGCCTTCTCGATCGGCAAAGTGACTTATAACAAACAATATTCAATATTGATTCGGTGCCTAATACCACGATGTAATTTATCTTTTGATATAAATTCTAAATTGACAACGGACGTATTACCGAATCTAGTTGTACTATTCACACTGTTAACAAGAGTAGGTATTTGTGAAAGGTCATTGTCTTGGTCCATCCTGATAATGCCGGCATAGTCGTGCCTCACTACTTTCGTTCGAATATTTAGCATGTTCGGTATTGTGGAAAAAGCAGCAACCGCTGATTGTTCGTCAAACAGATGTATTACTAGCTTGTTTATTTTAGCCACAATATGCTGGACCTAGTCAGCACAACCAAGTTTTCCTGAAAATTACGTGTATTAACTAGGTTTTGAATGCTCAAGCTGCTCAGAACATTGATCAACACAACAGGAACAGAAGGTTGCACTTTAGCTTGCACTGGGGGTCAGACTACAGGGCATGAGGGCTGTATCGAGGTTTCCTGCTTTTCAACGAGAAAATTTAGCATCCACACGCACTCGTTTAAGCAAGCTGCTACAATAGTGGTTGGTTCATTAGGGATAGATGGTGCATCATAAGGATCAACTATAACAAAGAAGATGGATCCTCCTTGCGTGCTAAAAAAAAACTCAACAGATCATGGAAATCTGCCAAAAATGTTACGCTTGGATGCGAAGCCCTGCGCCTTTCAAGAATATCAAATTTCAAGGCACTTTTGCACACTTCCTGTGCCTGCTTTGTCGCACCTTTTGCGAAATTTTTTGATGCAGGCTTGATAACTGTATCTTTTCCTTTTGTAATGTTCCGCTCCAGAAATTTAAAACTGGAAAAACATGTATAGAGCCACTATTCTTCTGGGGCTTCCATACGAGAGAAATGAGGCAAGCGTTGAAGGCTGATTACCTTGTCCCCGTAATTTAAGGGGCAAGCCTGGCGAGTACCACGGCCACCAAATCTCTCACCCCCCCCCCTCCCCCCCCCTTCTTCTTACTTTTCTCTCACCACCTCTATTCCAGCGTGATTGCCTATAAATATCGGATTTCCTAATTACATTCTTACTGCTTGATGGTCAAATGAAGCGTAATTCTTTATATTACAGATATATATACATATATATATATATATATATATATAATATATATATATATATATATACATATATATATATATATTATATATATATATATATATATATATATATATATATATATATATATATATATATATATATATATATATATATATATATATGGAGAAAATAACATTGTACTTTTGCGCATTTTTGCAAGATAGTTATCATTTTTTCTTTAAAAATATATTTTTAAAGAGACAATGCTACTATGAACAACTCACAGCAGCACCAGACCAACACAGCTGCACATGCTACTCCTCCACCCCAACCTCCTCCCATCCTGTTTGAGGACAACCTGGCTGTTGTTGGGCCAGAAGTGGATAATCAAAAAGCACAAATGCATCCATAAAATTGGGTCCATTCATCTTAATATTTTTTGCATGATAGAAGATATCTTTTTTGAAGATGGCAGCATGACATACAGACGAAATATTCAATTAACTAGTTTCTATTTGCAAATAGTACCTGTTTTAAGTATCTCTTGCTTTTTTATGATGGAAAAGTAGTGTGGTCTCTGTTGTTATTATTACAAAACAGCATTTTACCGAAATTGAATATGATCTTACCTGAGATTTATCCAAGGGCCTCCCACTCACGGTATAATCTTAGGACTTATTAGTAAAAGTAAAAAAGACCTATTTGGTCAAAAACACATGCAATTAAATGAACTCTGATCATGAAATACTAACAAGAGTTTGTGACATACTTTAGTAAAGAGACTTGGATCCAAAGAAAAGTATACTTTCTGACATCTTAGATTATATAAATAAGTTAATTTAAAACTGTAGGGTCAAGAGCCTGGAATTGTTAACTTCCAGGATAAAGTTCAATCTCTCAGGTTAAAGCTGCAAAACTGGCGTCGTAAAAAAAAAAAAAAAAAAAAAGTTTCAAAAGCTTCAAAACCTTCCCACTGTAGCTGAAGAAGTGGAAACGGAGACCTAAGATGATCTAAGGAAGGATATCTAAGCCTTTGAATCAGAGATTCAACCTTATTATTCGGAATTCTCTTAACAATAAGCTGCTTAGTTTAAGATCCACTTCATACATAACCTGATTAAACATAAACTATTTTGTTAACTTAATAAGAACCCTGCATCTTCAATGTATTTTTTTTAGATTTAGTTAGTTTCATGTTTATCTATTGTGGTCATCATACCAATCTATTACTATGTTCCTACTATTTATAAACTCTAAAATTCTTAATAAATCTTACTAGCCAGTTACACTAATATTAAAATACGAATAAACAGATAGCAACAAATAATCTTCTTTAAATCAAAAATATCCACTGCAATTTCCTATACCAGCTTTATTCTTATTCATATCCATGAGCAAAACATTATAATTTTTTTTTTTATTTGCCGGCGAAATCTTTTTATCGTTGAAGATATAGACAGCTCTAGGGTACCCAGTGGATCGATAATGTATTTGGTAAGACGGGGCATGGGGTTCGTTTCCTTTGCCACAAGGTTAAAAGTGGCTTGTTACTTGTCAATGTAAAATAGACCCAGCAACTGAAACGTCAATTTCAACGTATTTTCTGTTATTAATGGGTATGGAGGATCTTTATCCTTAAAGTTGTGGGCACGACAATCCACTGTGCTAGAGTACCATGTGGCATCATAAGACTTAAGGATCCCAGTTTTGAAAACATATGCTCTATTTTCAATTCAAGCATGTAATAAAAAACAGTAACCCTGAGGAAAATAAAACAACCCAAACGAGGAATGAAAACAGAAAAAAAACACGAAATAAATAACAAATAAATAAATTAGTCACTATTGAATGGCTGTGGTGGTGTAAGTAGGGTCCAAACGTATGAAGGGCATCTCTTACAGATTTCCCAACGGAACCTGAAGCAAACTCAGTTAATTCCACAAGGAATGGATATAAAGCTATAAGTTGATGCCAAGTCTGAAGGTGTACTGAAATAAGAGAAGTTGAAAGTTTTTTATCATATTGAAAAATGACCTAGTTTGAAATAAAAAAAAAAACCTACTAGAAACAATCTAATTTGATTTGTGCGCGGAGGAGGAGCCGCAATACAATTCTACATTTTATTGATTTATTAACAGTTTTACTTTCAAGCAATTCTGAGTAGATAAGGTTTCTACTGAAATTAACTTTGATCATAACTGGCAATTTTATCAGATTCGAATTCTTTTTAGCTTCAAATAAAATAAAAATGGAAGTACACCAACAATTTTCCGTTGACGAAAGTTCGTGTTCGAGATCGGCGTTTTTCTACCCCATCAAGGAACTGTCCTCTGCTGAGGTCCCTGCTGGTTCGTAAAAATTTGTTTTCATAAGGTGAAGACTTCTCGACAAAGTCTCTGTCTGATTTATACAAAAAGAGTTCTGATCGATTCAAAAGCCACGTACAAAATTTTTTGGAGGCGAATGGAGTTCGTCCGGAATGAGGCAGACTCTGTCTGCTGACCTTGTGCATCTGGATATGGGGTTTCTCCCCTAACTAAACACTCCGATAAGGACGGCCGCAACCTCATGTGGCGGGTGGAGCCCACCCCGGAAATCTCAGCACCTAGGTTTAACCTAGCTCTAATCAGATTCCAGGCCTAGGATTGGTTGGGCTAGCGACCCTCCACCCGAAAATTAAGTGCTACGAAAAGTGACAATATAGCCTCGGACACGGATTCCATTTTAAGATCTCGACCATCGTGCGTCAATGGAAATGCTGACGACGTCAGAAAGACTGACAGACTAAACCTTATGGAGCGAAGGGGGCTACGAATAGCCACCTGGAATGTCTTGACTTTGAATGCACCTACGTCAAAGAACCTACTCTCTGAAGAGCTTCGCAAGAATAAAGTGTCAACTGCAGGTCTTAGAGAAACACGTCTTATTGGAAGCGGAGAAGAGCGAATAGGTAACAGTGACTCATTGCTTTGGTCTGGAGGAAGCTCGAGAAGGAATGCTGCTGGCCTTGCACTAAATAGCCTTACTAGAAAGGCCCTACTTTTACACGAGGCTGTATCGGACGGATTAATGAAGGCCCGCTTTGGACACAAGCATGGCAAGATGACTGTCATCGTATGCTGTGCCCTGACCAACCATTCTGATGATGCAACTAAGGAGGATTTCTACTCTGCTTTGTCGAGATGCCTTGCAACAGTACCCCCCCCCCATGATATAACTGTTCTCCTTGGTGACTTCAATGCGACAGTGCGCGATGATATGGGTCTATGGCGTGGTACAGTTGGTCCTGTATCCCCCGACCCACTTAACGACAATGGGCAGATCTTGGAAACGCAGACCATAGGCTTGTGTGCGCAAATCTTCGGCTTCGCCTCCATGCACAACGATCGAAAAGAAAACCCGTCGCTGCAGACATTGGGAAACTAAAGGAACCAGATACTCGCCAGAAGTACAGTATCGAGATACCGAATCGCTTCGAGGCCCTTGGCTCACTTAATATCAGCGAAGATCTCTGGAAGTATTTTAAATTGCAGACCAGTGAGGCAGCACAACTAGTGCTTAGCAAGAGGAGTTATCCAAAGAAATCGTGGATAACTAATGAAACACTGCAAGTCATAGAGCAAAGAGGGAAGGCAAGACTTCTTGGGGACATGACCACATATTGGAGGCTCAATGGAGTGCGGAACAGACTCATCCACCGGGATAGAACCCAGTTTGTTGCAAGGAAAGCCGATGAAATCGAGCTAGCTGCAAAAAAAGACATGGGCAGCCTATCCAAGCATCTCCGAGACCTCACTGAAAATAAAACTCCCACTTTGGGTCCCGTCCTGTCCAGGGAGGGTGCACTTCTCTCTGACGAGGATTCTTGTCTTGAGCAGTGGAAGGACCACTTCTGTTCGCTCCTCAACAATACTGGTCCATCTGCGCCTCCTAATGATAATCCCAGTCAACCTTGCAGTCATAGACCTGGAACAGATGTTCCTCCAGATGAGCCTTTCAGCCCCTCAGAAATTGGACATGCATTAAAAAGACTCAAGAATAATAAAGCTGCTGGTATCTGTGGCTTAAACTCAGAGCTGTTAAAATATGGTGGTCCTACAATGCTCCTGTTTCTACACACCCTGTTTTCTACAATCTGCCAAACAGAGATAATTCCAGAGGATTAGCGGAAGGGTTTCATCATCCCCTTGTGGAAGAGAAAAGGCTCGAGAAGCGACTGCTCCAACTACCGGGGAATAACCCTACTGTCAGTCCTTGGCAAAATGTTTGCAATGGTCCTGCTGGATCGATGTTGGAGCATCATTTGAAAAATCCGGCGACCGGAGCAAGCTGGTTTTATGTCGGATCGTTCAACCATCGAGCAGATTTTCACGATTCGACAAATAGTAGAGAAGACCACAGAGTTCCGACAGAAAGCATTTATTGCCTTCGTTGACTTCCGTGCTTTCTGAAGGACTAAAAAAAAGACGAAATAAGGCGAGTAGGAATAAAAGTAAAGAATACTTTTAAAACTGAAAGTCAGAAATGATGACCTGAGCATTTCACGTAGAATAGAGCATATTGAATGGAAAAATAGCAACTGTCATTGGCTTAGCCCTAGTCGGTTAACACCTATTCAGAATATCGAACATACAAGTTTTTTTGTGCATTAAAACTCATATGCTGAAGACATTGCGGATAAGTGATTCTATTTAGTTATGAGCCCTTAAAAATCTCTCAATGTTGTTCCAGTGTCCCGATACTTACTTACTTGTGCTTGCAGCAAGAAAGCCGTTTCCGCCTCAACCGGCATCCAAACAAAGCTTTTGAGTTCATTGGCCGGTTATGTACTATATCTTTGATAAACCTTAGCCAGTGCTTGTCCAATTTGTGACCGAATGTTTGTAAATTTCCAGTAGACCCCAGATCTTAAAAAACAAGCGACTACCAATTTTTTAATTACCCTACTTTTCTTCTAGGCTATGTTGATAAGGGTTCAACTAGAAGTGTCTGTTCAATGATGCGTTCTTTGGGGTGAAACAAAACGTGTTCAAGTAAGCAGAGACGATTTATCTTGATGGCGCTTGAGATTCCGTCGATGTAGGAAAAATGTCTAATATTATTCAAAAGATATCTATGTGGATGAGGTGCAATAAGATTGCTATAAATTATAATAAGTCAAATTTTGTGGTTTTGTATGCTCTCGTAATTGCAATGCATGGATATCTTCAGCTAAAGCTGGGGGCCTACCAATGTGGAGCACTTCAAGCGTTCCATGTCTTGGTATTATTGTTGATGAATCATTCTCATTTAAAGATCATATTGTAAAAGTTTCAAATATATTAGCCAAAAGTTTTGGCATGATTCGTAAACCCAAACATTGTTTTCTGAAGGAAAAAATCCGTATGTTATATTTTAATTTAATTCCCCCATATTTTGTATTTTAGTTCAATATGGCTTGGAAGTTTCACCTCAATCCTTCATCCAGTCCGAGTCTTGCAAATTATTAGAATATTTGCTAATTGAATCCCTTCTAAAACGTGTCAAGAGGCTTATGTTAGGTTGAGAATACTCCCTGCGGCTGCTCTCCGTGGCTTTTATTCTGGTGTTTTTATGTATAATTTCGTCAGAGGTAAGGCGGACTCTTTTCTAAGTGTGTTGACGCGAGTTAATGAAGTTCATTCCCATAGCACAACGTCAATGAATTAAATTTATGTTAATAATTTAATTACATCTAGGTCAGGGTTTTCTCTTATTTTTTAGAGGGGCTAAGCTATGGAATTCGTTAAATGAGAATCTCAAAAATAGTAATTTTAGCAATTTAAAAGGATGGTGAACAATGAAGGGGTTTCTAAACATGATTTTAATCATTAATGTAATAGGATACATAGTTGATAGATTAAATTGGTATTAAAATAATAAAGGTAATGATTTATTTTTATTGAGGTGTGTTAAGGAAGAAGTTGAGTGTAGAGCAGTGGTTCTCAACCTTTTTTTACCCATGGACCCATTTTCCCTTCTTTTTATCTTAGTAGACTCCTTCATAGCTATTGGACATAAGGACAATTTTCTATTCTTTACTAATATAAATTTTAAGGTTTTAATTATCAAAGAAATAGTATACGATTAAGCTTTATTTATAAATAAAAACTAGTTTAATACAAGTAAAATATTCAACTATAAGTAAAAAAAACTATAGTAAAAAAGTTAATTCGAATTTAAGGAACCAGTAGTCAGTATTTTTCTATCTATATTCCTCTTAATTGTAAATTCAGCATTCATTAACTAATGACTTTTTTTGTAGGTAGATGCTATGTACTTTCACTTCAGCAGTTAAATAAGTTCGAAATTTATTATTGTCTCTTTCTACGTTTGGAATTCATATTATTTGACGAAAGCTTGAGGGGTTATAAGCTTTCTGCCGTTAAAACACACAAAATTGCTGCTCTAATCAGGCTCTAGACTTTACGTCTTATTCCTTTTCTAGCACCCCCAAGGCGGAAATCCACGTACGTCCGTTTCTTCTGTTCCTGGCCTTTGGTGAATACGCATTAACTTAATGAATAGCCCCCGACGGAAGTCCTATGGAATAAAAGTTTCTCTATTTTGCATAGATCAAATGTACGTTTACATCTTTCCATAACAGAATCACTTTTGTGATTCAAATTGCCGTAACGTTGTTGAATTTGCAAGTAAGAGTTTTTTTTACAGCCTGTTAACAATACACAAATTTCTTCCCAAGGATCTGCAAAGAACCACGTCAAAATAGAGCAAAAGGTAAATAGTCTAGGATTTTATTCAAAAACATCACAATGTGTATCCTTCTTTCATCGGAACGGCTTTGAATTCGCTAGTAAGAAATTATCTACGAAGAGATCGTATTGCTCGCTCTCTTTTTGCATTATTAATGTCAGTTGCTGTTTTTTTTGGGGGGGAGAGACGGGTAGCAAGCCTGGCGCTCAACATTGCAGCAGCAGGAATCAAACCCCCGGCCCCGCATTGTCCAGCAGAGCATTCATCCGTATGATAACTCAGCGTCTCCCCCTATAGGTTCTGGTGCACTGGTATCAATAGGACGAATTTAGTTGTCAAACAAGGATGTTTTTAGTCATGGAGCTCTAGCTGCAGTTACAAATTTTATTAGGATGAATCAAGGCCTCCGAATGATTTTTTGAACTTGTGTATTATATGCCATTCAACATCTTCATTTAATTAGAGCCTGTTTCTTTGACGCTCAATCCTAATGAAATATCAAAAAATATGACACTTTAGAAACATATTTGGACTACATATTTGCGCATTATAGGGGGAGGGAAGTATAGAACATTTGCATGCAAAATGTGTTTGGTACAATTATCCTGCATATTATGAAGTAAGAATTATTTTCTGACTTCAAACTGTCCAAATACTTTACCCTTCTAATGTGCAAATATATATCCCAAATAATATATTTGCCATCTATTCTGTCACTTGTCTTTGTCTTGTCTCACGCTAACCTGAAAGTAACCAAGAAAGAGATCAGTTGCTCTCGAGTCTTACACAGCGCAAACTTGATTGAGTGGCGTATAACGCACAAGTACCGATTTTCTTTTTGAAATCGTTCCTTTTTTTGGCCTTATGCAAAAGTACGGTCATACAGCTTAAGTGAATTTTAATCAATAAATGAAAACAGGAATCTTTTTAAAAGAAATTAAGATTCTTACCTTCACGGAAAGACGTGACAACAGTGTACAGCTAGTCTTGACCCAGGTGTTCTTGCAATGAATGCCAAGCGACTTAAATCTACGTTAACTATTGCATAAGATATTCTCCATGCGGGATGACTCGTACATATAGACTAAAAAGAATGATTTTATATTGAACTAGGTGTTGGTGGGGGCACTTGGCGACCCCCCCCCAAGTCTCCTCCTACGCACTAAGTCGTTACGCAACATTGTAGTTGTGTCCTTGTGTCCAACCTGTGAATATAAATAGATATATATATATATATATATATATATATATATATATATATATATATATATATATATATATATATATATATATATATATATATATATATATATATATATATGTTTTTACTTAACTACGTAAAATTTGCGAATATACAACATTCTTCGCTGCCCCATTGTCTGTGCATATACAAAGCCTTATATACTTATAATGACGTCATATGCAAACGTTCTTTTTACAAACAAATGAACATGCATGCATACAACTTGTTTTTATATAGATAGATAAATAGATAGATATACTTTTACAATAAAAATTAACTACGTAAAACTTGCGAACATAAAACAGTCTTTGCTGTCCCATTGTCTGTGCATATATATAGATTGCCAGGTTTACCGACCCTCGAACATGTAACGTTAACGTTCAATTGTCCATGGGAAAAACAATCTGTATTAAGATCTATACCGCATTTTTCTAATGATTGCCCTTGAGCTTTGTTGATGGTGATTGCAAAAGCTAATTGAATTGGGAATTGCAATCTTTTAAATTGAAAAGGCAGATAAGTTGGAATTATGGGAATGCGAGGAATAAGAACAGCATCACCCTCAAAAGGCTGATGTTGATTTTTGATTGTCAGAAAGAGTCATCCAGCCTAATAGGCTGATTTACAACATCTACTTATGGTACTGCAGTATTATAATTTGTAGTACTGCAGAGAATACCGTATAGACTAAATAAACAAAAGAGTCAACCAAGTGATTTGACGTGAAACCTATGAAAAATTGAAAAAACGGATTAGGTCAGATTGGCTTCTGTATAGCCTAATGGCTATTTTTAACCAAAATCAGCCAACCTTTTAAATAAAACTAAAAATCTAGCAGTATCTATGTGGACAACAAAATGACATACTAAACCCCCTCCTGCCTGCCCCACACAGCCAACTATGAAAAAAAAATGGTTTCCTCTTTTATGATATGCTTTTAGAAAGAGTTCTAAGACACGAGTCCCTCTTTCGAGAGAGAGAGAGAGAGAGAGAGAGAGAGAGAGAGAGAGAGAGAGAGAGAGAGAGAGAGAGAGAGAGAGAGAGAGAGAGAGAGAGAGAGAGAGAGAGCTATAATCATGGCCTAATGCCATGATTATGGCATTTAGCTCGGCAGACACTACAGATGCATTATCGTGTAATCTCTCGCCTAAAGCGATATTATGGGTTGGGAAAAACGCTCCGCTTGCCACTTTCTCATTCATTTTGGACCCATCTACAAAAATTTTACCTAGGTCTAATTTTGATGGTAAAATGACATGGTTGAGACACATTGAGTATTTGTTAGGCAATATTAGGAGTAGATTAAACCTTATAAATGTAATTTGCCTAGGGAAAAGGGGTGCTCCTTTTAAGTGTCTTAGTAAAATTATAAAGGCTGTTATTGCTAGTAAGCTTGATAATGGTATATTGTGTAGCTAGTCAGAAGAATCTAAAAAAATTACATACACTGTTCCTCCGTGTATTTAGGCGATCCATTGGCTGCCGAGATAGTATCCCTATTCGAGCTATGATGCTTGAATTGGGATGAGCGCGCTTAAGCTACGATGTGCTAGGTTACTTGTTAAGTATTTTACTAAAAAATCTACATTTAATGAGGATATAATCAAGATGGAAATTAAATATAATTATAATAGTGATGTTAGTTTCAAGGATAGAATTACTCCAGCTTTTTATATTTGTAATAATATGCTTTCAAATGAGTGCCCAAATATAGTACCCATTAATGAGATAGTTTTTGAGGATAATATATTGAATAAGCTATGTGCAATAAAGAATAATGTGTACTTTCCTGTACCTGATCGTGGAGATAATAACAACTCGACTCTCAAACATGACTGGCTAAGACAAACTGACCACTTAAGAGACTATATACAAATTTTTATTTATGGCTCCAAGTCAGATAAGGGTGCTGGTTGTGCAGTGGTGGTCCCCAGTATTTCAGTTTCATGTGGTTTTAAGTTACCATGCAGCCTTTCTATTTTTTCAATTAGATGGGATTGAATGGTCAGAATATAAGTGAGTGAATATTTTGCATTCATGCAAAATGAATATTTTGCATGCATTTAAAAGATGTTCTGTGATAGAGAGACCAATAATTTTATTAGAAGTTGCATAAATCTAATTTTAGAACTTTATGACTATAAGGCACCACCTGATGGACTTAAGCATGATGTTAGATCTGTTGATGTTACTGTTTTTAGATTGAAGCCAGGTCATACCAAAAGCCGTTCAGTTTTACATAAATAAGGAGAGTTAGCTCGCCCTTTTGTGATACTTGTAACGAGTATGATGACGTTGGGCATATTCTCATGAAATGCACAAAATATGAAGTACAAAGAAATTTGTTTAGAAATTAGATTATAAAGTATCTTGGTGCATTTAGTTGTGGTAGTTGTAGTAGTATTTGTAGCATGCAAATGCTACCTTTTTGATCATTTTCCATTCTTTCCAAATTAATATACTCATTTATTCTTGTGTTGCGACCTTATGAAAAACTATATACACATAAATTGTTTCGATTAAGTTTAGCAGTATCCTCAACATTTCCTGATAGGCTCGTTTGAATGCCCTTCGTCTTCTTAGAAAGTAAACTTCAAATATGTGTATCCTTCTAAATAATATATACTATGTGTAAACCATGAACAAACTGCCCAACTTCTAGCCCTGGTCCTGAAGACAGCTGTTGACATCCGCCAAAACGAAATTACTGGACTTTTCAAAAATTCTGACAAAAATCTCTGTTACAATTTCATTCGCAAGTATTTTGGGAAACGATAGGCTTCGGGGATGGCTGATTGCACTCCTTTCTCTTTTGGCTCTTAAAATGGGCACTAAAACTTCAAACCTCCAATCAAATGAGCTATATCCGATCCAAAGCTTATGTGACCACCCGTTCCACAGAAACCTTAAATGCTCCAGGGCACAAACGACAATCCTTGCCAATGGGCTCTTGTCATTGTGTTCACTCTAAATGCACTGTTATTCGACTTTTCAGAACAAAATGGATATCTTACAACATCAATTTATTGTGGTTTGGGGAAAGAGGATTTTACCCTCCATCATGTTTGACTCTTAAAAGTGAACCAAAAATATTCATTTCCATTCGAATGAGCCTCTTCTAATGTTTACTTGACCAACCGTTCCATGATTTTATAGGATTGTCATTGTGTTCACTCTAAATGTTGTTGCATGTGCTATTCTTGCCTTTACATATTGCTTTTTTTTTATTGTATGTGCCTGGGTTAAATAAATTGCGTATCTTGATCATTACATGGTGTCAGAAGTGGATTAAACCCTAAAATGACCAAAATTTATTCATTACAGAAGGGTGACTCTTTCTGCAGCCCCCCTGTGTGGTCACAAAACGTTGAAAAATGTTAATTTGCTCGGTAATTGAGAGTTTTAGTCTATTTTTCCAAAGCTACAGCAACAGACCTAGAACCATTCCTTATATCGGGTCCTTTTGTAGCCACTTTGGACATCTGATTAACCTTGCGAGGTACCCATTTTGTTTAGAATCATTAAAGATACCAAAAACTCTCATCTACAGATGATATAGCCCTCAGTGTCCCTGGTATAAGAGCCGTGAATCATGAGAGCTGCTAATTTTTTACAGATATATTATATAGTAGAAAAAGGGGGGCATGTCTGATCTTGGGGGTCCAGTCGATTTAAACTTTCAGGGGTTATTTTCATATGTATTTTTAACCACAGCTATTATAATGGTACTGTTTTATAATTCCAAGCGTTTCAACTTAAAAAGGGGCACTAAAAGTGTGATTTTTGTTCTATATGGCACTTGCGGATGTTACAATTGATAATTAGTATGTACATATGAGCAATAGCTTTCAAATGAACCATGGAACATCACTATAAAACGTTCTGGCAGCCCACTAGCCCCAGGTTTTCCACTTGAGAAAGGGCACCAACTATGTCTTTTTAGTGCCATGAAGCACTTCTAGATAGTGGATTTTATAAGAACGTATATATGAGCAAAGCTTTCATATGAACTTTTAAACACCAGTCTACGATAATCTGGTAGCCCGCTAGCCCTACCTATTTCAAGATGGTACAATGTGCCGTTTTTAGTGCAATATGGTACTTTTACATTTTGAAATTTTTCAAAAGCACGGAGATTTGAGAAATATCTTATAAATGAGCTATTAAACATCTCTCTATGATGTTTTAGTAACCCAGAGGTCCTGAAACAAAAAAGGAAAAAAATGATTTAAGATAAACCGAAATAATAGTTACCATTCCTGAATCAGTGTCAGGTGACAATTTTCCCTCCCTACACAGTGTCTTTTTATAACGGGTTTTTAGACTTTGGGTTACTATGGGTTGTGGTTCATTAACTGCTGGAAATAATTCAATAGTGAGGGGTTAGTAAGACTAATTGGATGGGAAGTGCATTCCTACGGGTGGGCTTGAAGGCCTTATGGAATTGATGGTTAGTAAAACTAATTTCATGAGATGTGTGGCCCCTATGGGTGGGCTCGAAAGCGTTATGGTCTTACTTTTGTACATAATACAATAAATAGTATCTCAGAAATGGACATAATTTTAGGAAGTATATTTGAAATGATTTTAGCCACTTTTTAGTTTGAGCTTGTGCAAATCACGGTAACTGTGCCTTGACGTTTGTGGTTACTTCATATACAACTCCTCCCATACGAAGTGCCCTGATGAAAATAAAAGATGCGTAAAGTCCACTTAGCCCTTTTTAGGGACGGTATTGCGCTGCCTATGAAAAACTAACTTGTATATACATGTGCTTTAATCTGAAATGATATCTGAATGGGCTCATCTTATTTTTAAATTAAAACAACAAGTTTTTTTTTAATGAAAGTAAGGAGCAACATTAAAACTTAAAACGAACAGAAATTACTCCGCATATGAAAGGGGATTTTCCTCCTCCACGTCCCGCTTTTTATGCTAAAGTTTGACTCTTTCTCTTAACTATACGTTTTAAAACAGTAAGAAACTTTAGCGTAAAGAGCGGGGAGCTGAGGAGGAAAAGTCCCTTTCATGTACGGAGTAATTTCTGTTCGCCTTTAAAATTGCCTTTCAATGCTATTAATTAAATTAAAGTTAATGATTAAATAAAATAAAATAAAATTAAATTTAATTATATTTAAATGATTATTGTTGCCTTTAAATGTTAATCCCTTAAATCCTTTTTGTCTTAAATCCTTTCTTGTGAATTCTACCCACCCTTCTCAGGGGCAAGCATGTGTGGTTAGCTAAATTCTTTTTTTTTTCAAGTCTATTAAATCTTTGCGGATAATACAATTAATTTTGGTTAAATGTGATAAAGAGGTTAGAAAATGGAACATCACTCTTGCTTTATCTACCTTATCTTTAAATAAATGGTGCTGTCACAGCAAAATTAGTGTTTGTTGCCATCTTGGATTCCTGCTTCTGAAATATGAATTAAATAAAAAAAAAACTAATTTTTTTAGCTGAAAGTTAGGAGCGACATTAAAACTTAAAACGAACAGAAATTACTCCGTATATGAAATGAGTTATCCCCTCCGCAATCCCTCGCTCCTTATGCTAAAGCTTTTAATTGTTTTAAAAAGTAGAATTGTGGCAAAGAGTCAAACTTTAGCGTAAAGAGCGAGGTATTGCGGAGGGGACAACTCATTTCATATATGGAGTAATTTCTGTTCGTTTTAAGTTTTAAAGTCGCTCCATACTTTCAGCTAAAAAAATTATTTTTTTTTTATTTATTTTCTGAACGTTTTGAATTAATGCATGTTTGGTTTTGGCTCTCTGCACATAAATTATTAAAATGAAATTTGTATGTTAATTCTTTTTTCGGCTAAATGGCTTTCTCTTAGTTTTGATCAGACGATTTTGAGAAATAAGGGGTGGAGAAGGAGGCCTAGTTGCCCTCCAATTTTTCGGTTACTTAAAAAGGCAACTAGAACTTTTAATTTTCAACGAACGTTTTTATTAGCAAAAAATATACGTAACTTAAGAATTAACTTACGTAACAAACTTTTATAACCTTATATTTTTATACGAGGGGGTTTATACCCTCGTTAATACCTCGCTCTTTACACTAAATCGTAAGTTTTGTCCCAATTCTTTAAGAATAACCCCTGAATCAGAAAGGCCGTAGAATAAATAGTTGAAATTACTAAAAATACTTTAGCATAAAGAGCAAGGTATTTATCTCCTCCTAAATACCTCGCTCATTATGCTAAAGTATTTTTAGAACTCCTCATATGCGTAATAATCTCTGTTCGTTTTAAGTTTCAATGCTACTTCTTCCTTTCATTTGAAAAAAAAAACGTTTTCATGTTTATTTTTCATTGTATTCTTATAGTAATGCTAGAGAATCCTGCGCCCTTGTCATTGAATTTTTCTTCCCCCATGACAGATTTCTCCAAGGAAAGATCCTCCAACATAGCCCCCTCTCCTCAGCCCCACCCCCAAACAAAATAAAATCCCCCTGAAAACGTCTGTACACTTCCCAATAACCATTACTATGTGTAAACACTGGTCAAAGATTGTAACTTGCAGCCCCTCCCCCAGGGATTGTGGGGGAGTAAGTCATCCCCAAAGACATAGTTATTATGGTTTTGACTATGTTGAACAAAATGGCTATCTCAAAATTTTGATCCGTTGACTTTGGGAAAAAATAAGCGTGGGAGGGGGCCTAGATGCCCTCCAATTTTTTTGGTCACTTAAAAAGGGCACTAGAACTTTTCATTTCCATTAGAATGAGCCCTCTTGCAACATTCTAGGACCACTTGGTCGATACGATGACCCCTGGGAAAAAAAACAAATAAACACGCACCTGTGATTTGTCTTCTGGCAAAAAATACAAAATTCCACATTTTTGTAGATAGGAGCTTGAAACTTCTACAGTAGGGTTCTCTGATACGCTGAAACTGATGGTGTCATTTTCGTTAAGATCCTAAACTTGACGAAATTTATATATTTAAAATCAGCATTAAAATGCGATTCTTTTGATGTAGCTATTCATATCAAAATTCATTTTATTGAGTTTTGGTTACTATTGAGCCGGGTCGCTCCTTACTACAGTTCGTTACCACGAACTGTTTGGTTCAACGCTAAAATAAAAATAAACAAAAAACAATATCAATCACAAGGTGTATCTAAGATTTTTTTGCGGCGGGAGACTTTTTTGGAGGGAGGGAGTTTAAAAAAATTTCAAAAATGGGTTTATTATATTTTTTTTACGTGTTGACGAGTTAGCATAACGTTTCGGGGTGAAACTCCTCTCACTGGGTACGGCGTTGCCTCATTTTATCTGGTGCCTATTTCTGGTGCCTCTTTCTCTTTTTCATTGAAAGCTTATGTTTTTTGCTCTTTCTTTAGTTTTGTTTAGTGAGCTGATAAGCTGACTTGAGTAACGATTTCGAATCTGATTTGAGTTGTTCAATAGTTTGTTGTTTGTTATGATATAAGTATGTGAAATTTTAGCCCCAATGTACCTTCACCATTCTGGTCATGGGTGTGGCGTTTTTAATAGACAACAAGCTACATTTAAATGCCAAAATATGTTTGTCACTAAAAACCTTTTTTTTACTAGCAATTGACTCCAGCCAATCTACTTGTAAATACTTTCAGAGAATACTGAGAGGGTGTTCAAAAGAATCAAAATACGCTATATGTCTGCTGGTGAAAACGTGCATCAGCAATATCTCAGGAAGGGTTACAAGCATTAAATTAGAACTTTCAGGATGTGTTGATCATAGTTATGATGGCAGAGAGCCTCCCTCTTTTTCTAAGCCACCCGAAACAGTGATCAAAATATGAAATAGCCACACCACATAAAAACAGTCAATAGTCTAATAGCCATCCCTCTGAAGATGTCATACCCATATCCTCATGAGGAGGGATTGTACATAATGAACTGTGCTAATTCTTTAAAAGCAGAATTTATCATTGCAAAAGAAGGGGGATGTTTAATGCTGAGTTTATCAGAGAAGAATAACTAAGAGTATAAAGGTGAACCTTCAAGGAATGCTGAGAGGGATGTTAAAACTAAATCGAAAGACGCTTAGTGCATCCTGGTTATCAAATAAGTATACGAGCAATATTTTTGGAGTGGCTAAGGGTATTAGCCTTATACTTTCATGACCAACTTTATTACTACCAGGGGCGAATCTCCAGTATTTTTGATTGGGGGGTAAAGGGGTCCGTATGTGGATAGTGTATGGGCATCGGGTAAATAATAATTTCTCTCCACTTTGTTGGAGGCCAGTGCCCCCTTGACTTCCCCTCCCAAAAAAAAGACACTCAAATTACTATGAAAATTGATATGCTCTTGCCACAGCCTTTACCCCACACCTTGGGTTCCAGATGAATTCAGACATTTAGGGAAGAGAAGGGGAAATGGTCATCAAGAAAGTTTTCTTAATAGAGAGCCAGTAAGTAAAATAATTGCTGCAGAAAAAAAGAATAAACTGCGGAAAAGAATCGTTTTAAAAGGAACAATCGTTAAGTTACTAGGGTTTTATGATTTTGAAATTTGTTTTGGCTCTCCAAAGTGTTGCGACTAAGTGAAGGAATCCACAGTTACTATCTCAGATGGGTTGTTTGACAGCCATAATCAGCAACTTTAAAACGACCATATTACCAATATGCTTTCCAAAAATAGACTAAGAATGGATCTTTCGGTGAGGAGAAAGTGCTTGGGAGCAACCAAAGGGCTGTTGTTCTGCAGTAGCAACATCTGTAAAGTTCTATCCCTGTTTCGTAATTTCTTTCAGAGCAGCTTAACGATTTTCTCAAAATATTCACTCTTTTCAAAACTTGAAAATTCAAAGACATTTGTTCTGGCCATAGCACAGCCTAAACGTTAAAATGGTTGTCTTTTATCCCCTCCCATTGCAAATAAAACATAACTTGAAATTCTTCAGATTAGTAGTTTTTCTAACTCTGAAGAGAAAAATTTAGGACTTGAAAAAAAGGTCGTATTGCTTAAACCAACTAGACAAGAGACTAAATATACCCACAGTAAGACGAAATTCTGTTTGAAATTCCTGAGAGCTAAAGGGCTCTTTCTATCTGGACCAGACTCTGAATGTTAACCTATGAAAATCTATATCTAAGATATAAAAACTAACTTAAAACGACAAATAAAAGTATTATCAATTTATTTTTTCAGCAAAAAATAGTAATTCAAAAAATACAAGTTATTGTTTGTGAGTTTCTTCTGTTCGTGAAGCAAGCATCTCCTTTTCATTTGTACTGGTTGGAGCGAGTCTCAGTTTCTTGGCAAGTTGTAGAAAGTCACAAGGAAGGGGATTTCAAACTAGCAAGGTATCTGAGGCAAGGTATTGGAGTGCATATTAACAAATCATTTAGTATTATAATTGAGAAATTGAAAAAAAAACTGCCCCTCCCTCACGGTTACAAAAATTAAACTAAATTTTCATTAAGCTGCCTTTAGATTATGCCCGGTAGTTGTGTTTAAATACTTATCTATAAACTCAACTACCTAGACATAACCTAAAATAAGGCGACAGTGACTGACACTAATTCTACTGGAATCCCTGAAAAAAGAGTCACATTTAAAAAGGTAAGTTTAAATTTACATTTCACTCAACTTATTTAATAGGCCTATTTGCTTTTCACAGTTTATTTTTCTCAGTTATTTTTAACTCATCAATAGCCAAATAATTCTAAACTGGGGTTTGGTGGCCTATTACCCGTGGGCCACAGAGTAACCATTTACTGATATCAGGTAATTCACCATACTTTAAAAAAGGAATGGATAAAAATAACTTCCAGGAGATGAGAGACATGAAAAAACTAAAAAGGTGTATTTTGAAGCTCACAACTTTTGAGTCCAATGGGTTAGAAAGTAAATCAAGGAAGGAGGGACATAGATTTATTATTTTTATTCCAGAAGTTTCTTTTGCGGAAAAAGTTTCTTTAAAAATACGAAACATTAATTGTCTTACACATGGAGGCAATGTCTCAAAAATTATATAAAAATGTATATATAAACACTAAATATACAAGCACCAATATAGGTGATAAATTGAATTTAAAAATAAACAAGTTCTAAATAAAATTAGGGAGCAACACTAAAAGTTAAAATGAAGAAAATTTTTCCCCATACGATGAAACCCGTATTCTCACTAAACCTTTGTATAATACAGCGATGATCCTTTACTTAAAGGTAAACAAAAGCAGACCACCTTTCTACCCTATAATGGTACCCTCACCCCCATCATGTCAGTAGGGGAGATAAAAACATATAATGATAAATTAGGACTGCTTTCTGCGGTATCCGTTCAACCTACTATCTCAATTTTTTCTGAGTGCCAAAAAGAATATTTAGAAAATTAATAGAGAGACTTTAAAACTTTAAGAACGATTTTGGTTATGTCTACGGCTAGCGTAATAACAAGTTGAACAATATTTTTTTGCACACAGGACTACTTCTTTGATTTTACATATGATCCAGTATTCAAAGTTTGTTCCAGTGAATTGAAAATGACGCAGTACATTTCTGCTCGGTGTTTACAAAATAATTGATGATTCATGATTCTAGTTAGTTGTTGAACTAAAAATGGGCGAAATACAAATAAATCTCAGCTGAATAGAAATCTGACTGAATTCTGTGCATAACATGTTGCAATTAATATTTCTTAGAATCTTGCATTGTATTTTCTCATAGAATCTTCCAGAGTAGTTTCAACTTCAAAGTAGATTGACATAACCGGACCGGATCCGATCTCTTTGGGGGAGTTAGGGTTGGGGCGGGAGAGATTGCCAGTGCTTTGGCGATTGCAGGGTTTCTGGACGAATAGCAACATCGAAAACTCTAGTATCGAGTCCAGTTGTAGGTTCCGAGCTCGTCACGAGTGCCACAAGAGCTCTTGCTTTTGCTTGTTTTTGTAAGGGGTGATCGTTTTGCTCCAGTGGTCCTAAAATATCGCGAGAAGACTCATTAGAAAGGAAATTGAAAGTTCCCTTTTTAAGTGACAAAAAAGATTGGAAAGTAGCCTTTTTCCCCTCCGCTACCTCTTTTATCCCAAACTCTGATAAAAATCTTAGGATACCCATTCTGTTCATCATAGTTGAAAGGCCCAATAACTATGCCTTCGAATGAAGAATGATCCCCCTCCCAAGTCCCAGGGAAAAGATCTTCGAGTCATAAAATTTGCTCATTTTATTAACATAGCATTTGTTATTGTAAAGTATGTATACATTTTCAGTTGGGGGGGGGGATTTTTTGCTGGTGGTTTATCCATGGAAGAATTTTCTGTAGGGAGGAAAGAGTCCAGGGGGTGAACTGGTTTCAGGAAATTATACACTACATAATCTATCAGAATTTCTATATAAAATTCTGGAGCTGTTCAATATTTTCGCGTGGAGTTATTCGGCTTTTTGAGCGAAGCAAATGACAATGAAAACCACACTGCATTTCCATAATAAAACAAAGAGCAAAGCAATTTTATGAGCCTCAAACATTTAGGGGAAACAAAATACGGGTATTGAGAATTCCCTGTCAACAGTATACTTTAGGATACTTCTCTGAAGTTTAACATCTTCAGAAAAATTAGTGCTGAAAGAGAGGGCAAGCATAAAACTTTTAGTTGATGACGAACGCCAACTTCTTGCTGATGGTAACATGTTACCCACTGATAGATCTTATAACCATCCTCCTGCTATTACCATTTAACGATTGGTAAATAGAAAACTATATACCCCCAACATAACTTGTCCAAATGCCGAAACTGTTATATATGTAAATCTAATGCGGTAATAGACACAGAAATAGCAAGTAAAATGAAATGGGCGCAAGCTGACATTTTCTACAATGAGAATAAAGATTAATTGATAAATAACATGTAGGGGTAAATTTTGGAATTTCTTGGAATTTAAAATTACCATCTCCTATTTACCATCTTCTTGAGAAAGCAGACAAAATTCTCTAGTCGGCTACATTCACTCCTTTTGACCTCCTTAAGATTAAACACATTTATGTTTTATCTCTACCTTCATGGGAATATCAATACTTCCAGGGATATCTCCCATAATGTTTTTGGTACTGTTCATTCAAATTATATTTTACGGAATAGTGAAAAGGTGTTATTTTATTTTACTTTTAAAATAAATGTAAAAAGATTTTCTTCAAAATATTGGACCCTTGTCCCTTGTCCCTTTGCATGTAAAAAGCGTTTATTCCAAGAACTGGGCTTTAGAACTGATACATAGCCTAGGCAAAAAAAACAGTATCTGTCTCCCCCCCCCCCACATCCAATCGAAACTTTACTCACCAAAACTAGAAAAATTTCTTGGTAACTCTTCTTGTTGTTCCAAGTCATCTTCAGAGTCCGTTGTACAAAAGTTAAAAAAAAAAGCTGCAGAAATCCGTTTTCGGTATGATGCTGGAGTTAGAAAAGCTTCCATTCTCTTGGGACCATTGTCATCAGAGTTATCATCATTTTCTGAATCCGGCGATACATCAAACAAACTAAAATATTTGGCTGTTAATGGTGTAAAAAATTTCTCAGGTTTCGCACAGTGAACTTTATGTAGAACAGTGAACTTTTGTCACTATTAGAGAATCACCCTTTTTAAGTCTTTCAAAATTTTTAATCTTAATTCTTAAGGTTTTCTTGAAAATTACCAAAATTCAATAGCTAAAGTTTCTACATGCTCTACATAAATACTTCCTAATAGTAGGCCCTCCAATTGCTAGTTTGATGGTAAAAATTATCCCTGAACTTGAAATAATTAGCATACTTGTTAGTTATTTTAACTAAATTTAATATTTCTCTCTCAATTCTCGCAGATAATACTTCTATCTCATTTTTATATTCATCCTGTGTTTTTGGCTAAAACACAAACAGATTTATCAGAAGGTGTATACATATAAAACGATTTTATATCAAAACTAAAAAGTCTAGATTCACTTGATATTTCAATATTTATAACTTTGTCTTTTAAGAATTCTGAGCTTTTTACCAACGAATTTTGGAAATACGATAAAGGTTTAAGAGTCACTGCAACCCGTTTTTCAATTTTTTCTGTTGGTGAATTAGTCGTTGATACTATAGGTTTTTTGTATTTTTTTTTTGTATTATAGGTTTTATGTATTTTTGACAAACCATATTTTCATTGATAACCTCAAGTAAAGGGTCATCATTGAGGGTCAGTAAACGGCTTAAAATTGGATTTACGACAAAAACGGTTATGGTAGCGAGAAAAAGCATAAGAAAGGTATTGAGTGGTATGTTCCATTTATTCTAGGTCAGTAAGTTAAACTGCTCCCTATTTACAAGGATTACTTGGGGTATGCAAAAACATGAACTTATGTTTCATTATTGGATTATTTACAGCTTACTAATCACTGCCTTGTATTTTTGTATTAAGCAGCTTATATTATGGAATAACAACTTGAAATACCTTTTAGTAGGGCTAAACTAGAATTTTTGTGTTCCACGATTTTTTCAAAAATCAAGTGATTTTGTTGCTAATTTTATGATTATTCAAGAGTATAGGTAATTTTTCACCTGGTGGTAACACTGAGAGTGAGATAATAATTTGCCAAATTATTATTCACAATGATTTTAAAAACTGTTGCCGGTAATAATAAAAAAAAAAATATGATAATCCAATTATTAGAAACATTCTTCATTGCATAAATTAAAAATTTCATAGCTTATGTTTGTTAGTGTTAAAACTAACCACCAGTTTAAGGCATTTTTGAATTTAATATTTTTCGTCATAGCTGCAACTAATTCAGCATATGAAAAGAACTTCCTAGCTAGAAATAGAACCGACCCTACAAAAATGTGAGAGGAATATCATAAATCAATATCAAAAACTTACCTGCTAGGATGCTGGCTTCACGAATTTTGAAAAGAAACTGGCTGAATCAGAAAATTGCTCAGGACAAAAGTTCAGCTCAAATTGATTACGAAACCGTAATCAATGAACCAGAAACCTTGAAAGTGGGCAGTGAACTTTCCTGAATAAAGTATGTTTCTTCTATATTTTCATTATAAATTCACATACTTGTTATAAGTATATTGAAAACAATTTCAGAACTCAAAGTAGACAGAAGCTTTCACCGACCTTGAAACCAACAGAAGGAAGAGTATTATGGTCATTTTGACCATTAAATGTATTAGACGCTTTAAATGTATTAAATCAAAAAATAACAAGATTTTTCAACTGAAAGTAAGGAGTGATATTGAAACTAAAAGCGAAACAGAAATTACTCCGTATATGAAAGGGGCTGTTCCCTTCTAAACGCCCCGCTTTTTACAATAAAGTTTGACCCTTTCTCACAACTCTACTTTTTAAAACAATAAACAAATTTTAGCGTAAAGAGCCGGAACAGCCCCTTTCATACACGGAGGAATTTCTGTTCGTTTTAAGTTTTAATGTCGCTCCTTACTTTCAGTTGAAAAACTTGTTTCCTTTATTTAATTTCTAACATTATTGAATTAATACATGTTTTAATTTGGTTCTCCGCACATGAATAATTAAAACGAAATTTGCAAATTATATTTTTTTGTGGCTCAACGGCTTTCTCATAGTTTTGATCGGACGATTTTGAGAAAAAATTGGTGGGGTAAAACGCCTATTTATCCTCCGGTTTTTACGGTTACTTAAAAAGACAACTAGAAATTTTAATTTTTTTTCAAATGTTTTTGATAGTAATAAATATACGTAACTTACGAGTTAACTTAAGTAACAAGCCTCTGCTTTCGTATATTTTTATTACATGTTTGAGAAGGTTCACCCCTCATCAATACCTCGCTCTTTGCGCTAAAGCTTAAATTTTATCCTAGTTCATTAAGAATGACTTCCTGAATCACAAGGGTCGTAGAATGAACAGTTGGAATTACAAAAAAATGCTTTAGCGTAAAGCATCTAATAAAAAAAATAGATTTTTTTTTAATTTTTTTTAATGAATGCTAGAAAATCCTGCACCCTCTTCGTGGAACTTCTCTCCCCCCGTGATAGTTTCCCCATGGAAAATAATCCCAAGTAACACCCCCCTCTCTACTTCCCCCACCGACCAGGAAAGTTCCCCTGAAAATGTATATACACTTCCCAATAACCATTTATATGTGTAAATAATGGTCCAAGCTTTTGACTTGTAGCCCCTCCCCTGGGGACTGTGGAGGAGTAAGTCCTCCCCAAAGACATATCTCTTAGGTTGTTCGACTATACTGAACAAAATGGCTTTCTCGAATTTTTCATCTGGTGACTTCGGGGAAAAATGAGCGTGGGAGGGGGCCTAGGTGCCCTTCAATTTTTTGGGATCACTAAAAAGGACACTAGAACTTTTGATTTTCAATAGAATGAGCTGTTTTGCGACATTTTAGGACCACTGGGTCGATACGATCACCCTTGGGAAAGAAAAAAACAGAACAAATTAGCACACACCTGTGATCAGTCTTCTGGCCGATTCGACATTTTTGGTCTTCTGGCCGAAGAAAATTCGAAATTCTTGTAGATAGGCGTTTGAAGCTTCTACAGTAGGGTTCTCTTATATTTTGAATGTAATGGGATCATTTTCGTTAAGATGCTATTACGTTTAAGGGGTGTTACCCCCTATTTTCCAAAATAAGGTAATTTTTCTCAGGCTCGTAACTTCTGATGGGTAAGATTTATTTTGATGAAATTTATATATTTGAAATTGGCACAAGAGTTTGGTTTCTTTGTACATATTAATATCAAAATCCCATTTTTTAGAGCTTTGGTAACTAAAAACGAACAGAAATTACTCCGTATATGAAAGAGGTTATCCCCTCCTCAACGCCCAGCTCTTTACGCTAAAGTTTGACTCTTTCTTCCAACTTTTTTTTTTAAACAGTAAAAAAATTTAGTTGAACGAGCGAGGCGTTGAGGAGGGGACAACCCCTTTCATATACGAATTCATATTTGATATAATTTATGTTCGTTTTAATGTCGCTCCTTACTTGCAGTTAAAATTTTTTTATATATATATATTTAATCTCTTTACGTTTTTGAATTGATACATGTTTTGATTGTTGCTCTCCGCACATGAATAATTAAAACGAAATTTGCATATTAATCTTTTTTTTGGCTAAATGGCTTTCTCATAGTTTTGTTCGGACAATTTTGTGAAAAAAGGAGTGGAGAAGGAGGTAACCAATACCCTCCGATGTTTTGGTTACTTGAAAATACAAATAGATTTTTTAATTTTTTTACGAATGTTTTTATTAGTAAAAATAAACTTAACTTACGAATAAACCTAGGAAACGAACTTCTATATTCGTATGTGATTACTACGTATATAAGGGGGTTCGCCTTCTTGTCAATACCTCAGTCTTTTCACTAAAGCTTAAATTTTGTCCCAATTCCTTAAGAATGACCTATGAATCGCAAAGGCCGTAAAATAAGTAGTAGAAATTACTAAAAATACTTTAGCTTGAAAAGCGAGGTATAAGGAGGAGGTGCAGCTATTGCATGCGATGTAATTTCTGTTCGTTTTAAGTTTTAATGCTGCTCCTTACATCCAGCTGAAAAAAACTTTTTCACATTTATTTTTTTTTCTTTAAAGAATACTAGAAAATCCTGCACCCTCTTCATGGAATTTCTCTTCCCCCATGAAAATTTATGTACTCTTTGCTTTAAATTTTAATACAGCTCCTTACTTTCACTTGAAAAAACCTTTTCATATTAATTTTTTCATTTTTTTTATTGCAACAAAATCCTGCACTCCCTTGATAGAAATTCTCTTTACCCATGAAAAATCCCTCCATGGAAAGTTCCCCCAAATAACCCACCACTCTCAACCCCTCCCCTCACCCCGAACAAAAGAAAACATCTTGAAATCGCCTCTGCACTTACCAGTAACCATTAAAATAAGCAAACACTGGTCAAAGTTTTCAACTTGCAGCCCCATCCACTGGGACTGTGGGGGAGTAAGTCGTCCCCAAAGATATATTTATTAGTTTTTTTACTATGTTGAATAAAACGGCTATCTCAGAATTTTGATCAGGTGACTTTGGGGAAAAAATCAACGAGGAAGGTGGCCTAGGTGCCATCCAATTTTTTGGTCACTTAAAAATGGCAATAGAACTTTTAATTCCATCAGAATGAGCCCCCTCAAGACATTCTAAGACCACTGGGTCGATACGATCATCCCCGGGAAAAAGATAATAAATAAACACGCAACAGTGATCAAAAATCCCACTTGATTCAATATCCCACATTTTTGTAGGTAGAAGCTTGAAACTTCTACAGTAGGGTTCTCTAATACACTGAATGTGATGGCGTGATTCTCGTTAAGATACTATGACGTTTATGGGGTTTTTCCTCCTATTTTTTTTTTTTTAAATAAGACAAATTTCCTCTGGCTCGTAACTTCTGATGAGTAAGACTAAATTTAATGAAATATCTGCAGTACAGCTTAAATATATACAGTAGGGCTCTCTGATACACTGAATGTGATGGTGTGGTTTCCATTAAGATTCTATTAATTTTAGGGAGTGTTTCCCCCTAGTTTTTAAAATAAGGCAAATTTTCTCAGACTCGTAACTCTTGATGGGTAAGACTAAACTTAATGAAACTTCTGTATTTAAAATCAACATAAAAAGATAATTCTTTTGATGTAACTTTTGGTATTAAAATTCCGTTTTTTAGGGTTTCGGATACTATTGAGCTGGGTCGCTCCTTACTACAGTTCGTTACCACAAACTGTCTGATTATCAAAATACCCTAAGCAGTTATAAAACTATTAGCAATTAGACATCTTAAGAAATTGTAAATTATGAGATCCTTATGGTAAGTTTTGGTAACTGGTAATCCTTGAACTGAAAATTATCTTAGTTTTGAACAACTCAAATATGCTTTGAAGTCCTTACTCAAGTTTATCAGCTCACTATTCAAAAATCAAAAAAAGCAAAAATAATAGCTTTCAATAATAAACAAAAAATAGTCACCAGGTTTGCGGCTTTCTAACTTTATTGTCAAAGTTTAAGCTAAAGCCTAATGAAAGTTTTATATAGGTAAAACACACCAACAATTTACTGAGATTTAATGAACATCGTAAGTCAATATAAAAAAAACTGCAATTAAGAAAGCCTCCTGAAACTTTTGTTTCGGCTCTGGCTGAACATACATTTTTTCACCCCGAACATTTTATACAATTTAATGAGGCTACAACTATTTCTAATGACAGGGGATTTTTTCAGTGGCCGAGGAAGGGTATAGAAATTAAAAAAAAAACATATTTGATAATCTTTCAATAAGTAGAGACACGGGGAATTTAAATATAGACCGAATTTATGATTGTCTTTTGAAAAATGAGCCAATAGTCAATAAGGGAATTAAAATTTTACACAATCACCAGGGGACAAGATTACCTACTAGACCAAAAATAGTTGCTTCAATATTTGTTTCCAAGAGGATTATTTGGCAACAGAATAGTTAATTAGGTTTCAATTTCCATAATTTTTCCTCAGTTGCCTTGATGTTATCAATGAAGTAGCTCTAATAGCTTCTTTTCCCAACGTGGATCAGTAGCGACAGTCGTATTTCTTATTATTGGTGATGGTTTTATTTGTTTTTAGTGCTTTTTCCTTTTATCTTGTGCTGAGGACGCCTAGTTTGGATACAGGCGAAATATCCGCGTTATTTTAGTCTTTCCTCTCTATTGGCCGCAGTTTCATTTGAGGTTTTTTTTTTGTTTTTTTTATCTCTCTTTGTTGTTTAGAATCATGTCTTTCATGTTTCAAACGAAAGAATTTTCGAATTTTAGAAAAATACTTTTTAAAGTAAATTTTTAAAGAATCACGTCTTTCATGTTACAAAAGAAAAAAAAATCAAATTGTAGAAAAATGCCTTTTTAGTAAAATTTTTAAGACAGGAAAAATGGTTTTTATTTAAATAAATTAGTGGAAGATGCTTTATTCTGATTAAACCCGTTTTTTCTCTCTTTGTATTTTTGTAATTGGAAAAGCAGTATGAAATTTGAGATTTTTTTTCTTTTGTAAATTTTCCATCACCCTAAGGTGGCTAGCCAACCCGAGTCAACTATATTGTGCAAGCATCCGTGAAGGGAAAAAATTGGCAATTTGACAGTAAAACAAGCCTTACAGATTTACAGCTAAACTTCCTGGCACCAGAAACTCCTTAGCCGTTATTCATTTTTATTCGTACCGACCCGGCAGAACCTGAACATTTCTTAAAAAAAAGATTTAGAAGGAAAGACCTCAAACAGTGTAGCAAAGAGAGGTTGACCGCTGGCTCTATAGAGACGTATTTTTTTTCAAATTATTTTCAAAAAGGCAAAAATCACCTTTGTAACGTAATAACTGAGTTACTTCAGAAAGAGCCAAACATAGACGATATTGCGACATCTTTTGCCTGAGTCGCAACAAAGTCAAAACTTGCTTACTTCGGAAGGAGCTGAACATAGAGGATATTGCGACATTTTATGCCAGAGTCACAGCAAAGTCAAAACTGGCTAAATTCGGAAGAAGCAAAACATAGATGATATTGCCAAATTTTATACAATAGTTACTTCAAAGTTAAAACTAACTTACTTCGGAAGAAGCCGAACATAGACGATATTGTGACATTTTATGCCAGAGTCGCAACAAAGTCAAAACTTGCTTACCTCGGAAGGATCCAAACACATACGATATAGCAACATGTTATGCCAGAGTCACATCAAAGTCAGATCTTGCTTACTTCGAAAGGAGCCAAACTTAGACGATATTGCAACATGTTATGCCAGAGTCGCATCAAAGTCAAAACTGGCTTACTTCGAAAGGAGCAAAACATAGATGATATTGTGACATTTTATGCCAGAGTCGCAACAAAGTCAAAACTTGCTTACTTCGGAAGGAGCCGAACATTGACGATATTGCGACATTTTATGCCAGAGTCGCAACAAAGTCAAAACTTGCTGACCTCGGAAGGATCCAAACACATACGATATTGCAACATGTTATGCCAGAGTCACATCAAAGTCAGATCTTGCTTACTTCGGAAGGAGCCAAACATAGACGATATTGCAACATGTTATGCCAGAGTCGCATCAAAGTCAAAACTGGCTTACTTCGAAAGGAGCAAAACATAGATGATATTGTGACATTTTATGCCAGAGTCGCAACAAAGTCAAAACTTGCTTACTTCGGAAGGAGCCGAACATTGACGATATTGCGACATTTTATGCCAGAGTCGCAACAAAGTCAAAACTGGCTTACTTCGAAAGGAGCCAAACATAAATGATATTGCAACATGTTATGCCAGAGTCGCATCAAAGTCAAAACTGTCTTACTTCGGAAGGAGCCAAACATACACGATATTGCGACATGTTATGCCAGAGTCGCATCAAAGTCGAAACTTGCTTACTTCGGAAGGAGCCGAGCATAGGCGATATTGCGACATGTTATGCCAGAGTTGCATCAAAGTCAAAACTGGCTTACTTCGAAAGGAGCCAAGCATAGATGATATTGCGACATTTTATGCCAGAGTCACAACAAAGTCAAAACTTGCTTACTTCGGAAGGAGCCAAACATAGACGATATTGCGACATTTTATGACAGAGTCGCATCAAAGTCAAAATTGGCTTACTTCGGAAGGAGCGAAACATAAACGATATTACGACATGTTATGCCAGAGTCGCATCAAAGTCAAAACTGGCTTACTTCGAAAGAAGCCAAACATAGATGATATTGCGACATTTTATGCCAGAGTCGCAACAAAGTCAAAACTTGCTTACTTCGCAAGGAGCCAAACATAGATGATATTGCGACATTTTATGACAGAGTCGCATCAAAATCAAAATAGGCTTACTTCGGAAGGAGCCAAACATAGACGATATTGCGACATGTTATGCCAGAGTCACATCAAAGTCAAAACTGGCTTACTTCGAAAGAGAGAGAGAAAGATGGGTTTATTAATATAAATAACAAAACAAAACAAGCAAATGGTCCGAAGCAAAGCTTGTTTGGGCTTAATACCCCAATACACATACAAATAAAACAATACGAAAAAGAAGAAAAAATAAAAAGAAAAGAAAAGGAAAAGAAAAAAGAAAGAAAGAAGAAGAAAAAAAAATCAATTACCCTGCATTTCAACCGAAACGGATTTACACTTCAAAAGAGACAAAACAAAAAGAAACTAAAACTTTTTGAAAAGTTTAGCTTACTTCGAAAGGAGCCAAACATCGATGATATTGCGACACTTTATGCCAGAGTCGCAACAAAGTCAAAACTTGCTTACTTCTGAAGGAGCCAAGACGATATTGCGACATTTTATGCCAGAGTTGCAACAGAGTCAAAATTTGCTTACTTGGGAAGGAGCTAAACATAGACGATATTGCGACATTTTATGACAGAGTCGCATCAAAGTCAAAACTGGCTTACTTCGGAAGGAGCCAAACATATACGATATTGCGACATGTTATGCCAGAGTCACATCAAAGTCGAAGCTTGCTTACTTCGGAAAGAGCCGAACATAGACGATATTGCGACATTTTATGCCAGAGTTACATCAAAGGCAAAACTTAATTACTTCGCAAGGAGCCAAACATAGACGATATTGTGACATTTTATGCCAGAGTCGCATCAAAGTCAAAACTGGCTTACTTCGGAAGGAGCCGACCATAGACAATATTGCGACATGTTATGCGAGAGTCGCATCTAAGTCAAAACTTGCTTACTTCGGAAGTAGCCAAACATAGACGATATTGTGACATTTTATGCCAGAGTCGAAAACAAAGTCAAAACTTGCTTACTTCGGAAGGAGCCAAACATAGACGATATTGCAACATTTTATGACAGAGTCGGATCAAAGGCAAAGTTGGCTTACTTCGAAAGGAGCTAAACATAGACAATATTACGAAATTTTATGCCAGAGTCGCATCAAATTCACAACTGGCTTACTTCGAAAGGAGCAAAACATAGATGATATTGCGACATTTTATGCCATAGTCGCAACAAAGTCAAAACTTGCTTACTTTGGAAGGAGCCAAACATAGACGATGTTGCGACATTTTATGCCAGAGTCGCAACAAAGTCAAAACTTGCTTCTTTTGGAAGGAGCCAAACATAGACGATACTGCGACATTTTATGACAGAGTCGCATCAAAGTCAAAACTGACTTACTTCGGAAGGAGCCAAACATAGACAATATTGCGACATTTTATGCCAGACTCGCATCAAAGTCAAAACTGACTTACTTCGAAAGGAGCCAAACATAGATGATATTGCGACATTTTATGCCAGAGTCGCAACAAAGTCTAAACCTGCTTACTTCGGAAGGAGCCGAACATTGACGATATTTTCAACAAAACTCGCTTACTTTGAAAGGAGCCAAACATAGATGATATTGCGACACTTTATGCCAGAGTCGCAACAAAGTCAAAACTTGCTTACTTCTGAAGAAGCCAAGACGATATTGCGACATTTTATGCCAGAGTTGCAACAGAGTCAAAATTTGCTTACTTCGGAAGGAGCTAAACATAGACGATATTGCGACATTTTATGACAGAGTCGCATCAAAGTCAAAACTGGCTTACTTCGGAAGGAGCCAAACATACACAATATTGCGACATGTTATGCTAGAGTCACATCAAAGTCGAAGCTTGCTTACTTCGGAAGGAGCCGAACATAGACGATATTGCGACATTTTATGCCAGAGTTACATCAAAGGCAAAACTTAATTACTTCGGAAGGAGCTGAACGTAGACGATATTGTAACATTTTATGCCAGAGTCGCATCAAAGTCAAAACTGGCTTACTTCGGAAGGAGCCGACCATAGACCATACAAACATAAAAAATCAATTACCCTGCATTTCAATCGAAACGGATTTACACTTCAAAAGAGACAAAACAAAAAGAAACTAAAACCACTTTACCAGTATCGCCAAAATCAAAACCAACATCTTGGCTCCACTTGAGGTCCACTCAACTATCAAAACCATAAATATTAAGGCAAAATAGCTTTAATTACAGCCGAAATTCAAAAAAACTATCCATCTTTCTCAAAGTCGTAGGTAAACAATTCCATGCATGGGGTCCTAGATGCCGAATAGAAAATTGAGATCTACGGGTAATAGCAAGTGGACGACGAATTATATCGGACTGTCTCGTAGAATTTGGAAAGAAGCCAAACATAGATAATATTACAACATTTTATGCCAGAGTCGCAACAAAGTCAAAACTTGCTTACTTCGGAAGGAGCCGAATATAGACGATATTGCGACATTTTATGCCAGAGACGCATCAAAGTCAAAACTTGCTTACTTCGGAAGGAGCCGAACATAGACGATATTGCGACATTTTATGCCAGAGTCGCATTAAAGTCAAAACTGGCTTACTTCGGAAGGAGCTAAACATAGACGATATTGCGAAATATTATGCCAAAGTCGCATCAAAGTCAACACTGGCTTACTTCGAAAGGAGCCAAACATAGATGATATTGCGGAATTTTATGCCAGAGTCGCAACAAAGTCAAAACTTGCTTACTTCGCAAGGAGCCAAACATGGATGATATTGCGATATTTTATGACAGAGCCACATCAAAATCAAAATTGGCGTACTTCGGAAGGAGCCAAACATAGACGATATTGCGACATGTTATGCCAGAGTCGTAACAAAGTCAAAACTTGCTTACTTCGGAAGGAGCCAAACATAGACGATATTGCGACATTTTATGCCAGAGTCGCATGAAAGTCAAAACTGGCTTACTTCGGAAGGAGCCAAACATAGATGATATTGCGACATTTTATGCCAGAGTCGCAACAAACTCAAAACTTGCTTACTTGGGAAGGAGCCGAACATAGACGATATTTCGACACTTTATGCCAGAGTCGCAACAAAGTCAAAACTTGCTTACCTCGGAAGGAGCCAAACACAGACGATATTGCAACATGTTATGCCAGAGTCACATCAAAGTCAAATCTTGCTTACTTCGGAAGGAGCCAAACATAGACGATATTTAAAATTTTATGCCAGAGTCGCATCAAAGTCAAAACTGGCTTACTTCGAAATTAGCAAAACATAGATGATACTGTGACATTTTATGTCAGAGTCGCAACAAAGTCAAAACTGGCTTACTTCGAAAGGAGCCAAACATAGATGATATTGCGACACTTTATGCCAGAGTCGCAACAAAGTCAAAACTTGCTTACTTCTGAAGGAGCCAAGACGATATTGCGACATTTTATGCCAGAGTTGCAACAGAGTCAAAATTTGCTTACTTGGGAAGGAGCTAAACATAGACGATATTGCGATATTTTATGACAGAGTCGCATCAAAGTCAAAACTGGCTTACTTCGGAAGGAGCCAAACATATACGATATTGCGACATGTTATGCCAGAGTCACATCAAAGTCGAAGCTTGCTTACTTCGGAAGAAGCCGAACATAGACGATATTGCGACATTTTACGCCAGAGTTACATCAAAGGCAAAACTTAATTACTTCGCAAGGAGCCGAACATAGACGATATTGTGACATTTTATGCCAGAGTCGCATCAAAGTCAAAACTGGCTTACTTCGGAAGGAACCGACCATAGACAATATTGCGACATGTTAAGCGAGAGTCGCATCTAAGTCAAAACTTGCTTACTTCGGAAGGAGCCAAACATAGACGATATTGTGACATTTTATGCCAGAGTCGCAACAAAGTCAAAACTTGCTTACTTCGGAAGGAGCCAAACATAGACGATATTGCGACATTTTATGACAGAGTCGCATCAAAGGCAAAGTTGGCTTACTTCGGAAGGAGCTAAACATAGACAATATTACGAAATTTTATGCCAGAGTCACATCAAATTCACAACTGGCTTACTTCGAAAGGAGCAAAACATAGATGATATTGCGACATTTTATGCCAGAGTCGCAACAAAGTCAAAACTTGCTTCTTTCGGAAGGAGCCAAACATAGACGATACTGCGACATTTTATGACAGAGTCGCATCAAAATCAAAACTGACTTACTTCGGAAGGAGCCAAACATAGACAATATTGCGACATTTTATGCCAGAGTCACAACAAAGTCAAAACTTGCTTAATTCGGAAGGAGCCAACATAGACGATATTGCGACATGTTATGCCAGAGTCGCATCAAAGTCAAAATTGGCTTACTTCGAAAGGAGCCAAACAAAGATGATATTGCGAAAATTTATGCCAGAGTCGCAACAAAGTCAAAACTTGCTTACTTCGGAAGGAGCCAAACATAGATAATATTGCGACATTTTATGCCAGAGTCACATCAAAGTCAAATCTTGATTACTTCGGAAGGAGCCAAACATAGACGATATTGTGAAATGGTATGCCAGAGCCACATCAAAGTCAAAACTTGCTTACTTCGGAAGGAGCCGAACATAGACGATATTGCGACATTTTATGCCAGAGTCGTAACAAAGTCAAAACTTGCTTACTTCGGAAGGAGCCAAACATAGATGATATTGCGACATTTTATGCCAGAGTCGCAACAAACTCACAACTTGCATACTTGGGAAGGAGCCAAACATAGACGATATTGAGACATTTTATGCCAGAGCCGCATCAGGGTCAAAACTGGCTTATTTCTATAGGAGCCAAACATAGATGATATTGCGACATTTTATGCCAGAGTCGCAACAAAGTCAAAACTTGATTACTTCGGAAGATGCCGAACATAGACGATATTGCGACATTTTATGCCAGAGTCGCAACAAAGTCAAAACTTGCTTACTTCGGAAGGAGCCAAACATAGACGATATTGCAAAATGTTATGCCAGAGTCGCATCAAAGTCAAAACTTGCTTAATTCGGAAGGAGCCGAACATAGATGATATTTCGACATTTTATGCCAAAATTGCATCAAAGTCAAAACTTACTTACTTCGGAAGGAGCCGAACAGAGACGATATTGCGACATGTTATGCCAGAGTCGCATCAAAGTCAAAACTGGCTTACTTCGAAAGGAGGCAAACATAGATGATATTGTGACATTTTATGCCAGAGTCGCAACAAAGTCAAAACTTGCTTACTTCGGAAGGAGCCAAACATTACTTCGGAAGGAGCCAAACTTAGATGATATTGCGAGATTTTATGCCAGACTCGCAACAAAGTCAAAACTTGCTTACTTCGGAAGTAGCCAAACATAGACGATATTGCGACATTTTATGCCAGAGTCGCAACAAAGTCAAAACTTACTTAATTCGGAAGGAGCCAAACATAGACGATATTGCGACATGTTATGCCAGAGTCACATCAAAGTCAAAATTGGCTTACTTCGAAAGGAGCCAAACAAAGATGATATTGCGAAAATTTATGCCAGAGTCGCAACAAAGTCAAAACTTGCTTACTTCGGAAGTAGCAAAACATAGACGATATTGCGACATTTTATGCCAGAGTCGCAACAAAGTCAAAACTTGCTTAATTCGGAAGGAGCCAAACATAGACGATATTGCGACATGTTATGCCAGAGTCGCATCAAAGTCAAAATTGGCTTACTTCGAAAGGAACCAAACAAAGATGATATTGCGAAAATTTATGCCAGAGTCGCAACAAAGTCAAAACTTGCTTACTTCGGAAGGAGCCAAACATAGATGATATTGCGACATTTTATGCCAGAGTCACATCAAAGTCAAATCTTGATTACTTCGGAAGGAGCCAAACATAGACGATATTGTGAAATGGTATTCCAGAGCCACATCAAAGTCAGAACTGCCTTACTTCGAAAGGAGGAAAACATAGATGATATTGCGACATTTTATGCCAGAGTCGCAACAAAGTCAAAACTTGCTTACTTCGGAAGGAGCCGAACATAGACGATATTGCGACATTTTATGCCAGAGTCGCAACAAAGTCAAAACTTGTTTACTTCGGAATGAGCCAAACATAGACGATATGGCGACATTTTATGCCAGAGTCGCATCAAAGTCAAAACTGGCTTACTTCGGAAGGAGCCAAACATAGACGATATTACGACACGTCATGTCAGAGTCGCATCAAAGTCAAAACTGGCTTAGTTTGAAAGGAGCCAAACATAGATGATATTGTGACATTTTATGCCAGAGTCGCAACAAAGTCAAAACTTGCTTACTTCGGAAGGAGCCGAACATAGACGATATTGCGACATTTTATGCCAGAGACGCATCAAAGTCAAAACTTGCTTACTTCGGAAGGAGCCAAACATAGACGATATTGCGACATTTTATGCCAGAGTCGCATGAAAGTCAAAACTGGCTTACTTCGGAAGGAGCCAAACATAGACGATATTGCGACATTTTATGCCAGAGTCACATCAAAGTCAAATCTTGGTTAATTCGGAAGGAGCCAAACATAGACGTAATTGCGACATTTTATGCCAGAGTCGCAACAAAGTAAAAACTTGTTTACTTCGGAATGAGCCAAACATAGACGATATGGCGACATTTTATGCCAGAGTCGCATCAAAGTCCATACTGGCTCACTTCGGAAGAAGCCAAACATAGACGATATTGTGGCATGTTATGCCAGAGTCGCATCAAAGTCAAAACTGGCTTACTTCGAAAGGAGCCAAACATAGATGATATTGCGACATTTTATGCCAGAGTCGCAACAAAGTCAAAACTTGCTTACTTCGAAAGGAGCCAAACATAGATGATATTGCGACATGTTATGCTAGATTCGCATTTTATGCCTGAGTTGCATCAAAGTCAAAACTTACTTCGAAAGGAGCCGAATATAAACGATATTGCGACATGTTATGCCAGAGTTGCATCAAAGTCAAAACTTGCTTACTTCGGAAGGAGCCAAACATAGACGATATTGCTACATGTTATGCCACAGTTGCATCAAAGTCAAAACTGGCTTACTTCGGAAGGAGACAAATATAGACCATATTGCGACATGTTATGCCAGACTCGCATCAAAGTCAAAACTGGCTTACTTCGATAGGAGCCAAACATAGATGATATTGCGACATTTTATGCCAGAGTCGCAACAAAGTGAAAACTGGCTTACTTCGAAAGGAGCCAAACATAGATGATATTGTGACATTTTATGCCAGAGTCGCAAAAAGTCAAAACTTGATTACTTCGGAAGGAGCCGAACATAGACGATATTGCAACATTTTATGCCAGAGTCGCAACAAAGTTAAAACTTGCTTACTTTGGAAGGAGCCAAACATAGACGATATGTCGACATTTTATGACAGAGTCGCATCAAAGTCAAAACTGGCTTACTTCGGAAGGAGCCGAACATAGACAATATTGCAACATGTTATGCCAGAGTCGCATCAAAGACAAAACTGGCTTACTTCGAAAGGAGCCAAACATAGATGATATTTTGACATTTTATGCAAGAGTCGCAACAAAGTCAAAACTTGCTTACTTCGGAAGGAGCCAAACATTACTTCGGAAGGAGCCGAACAGAGACGATATTACGACATGTTATGCCAGAGTCGCATCAAAGTCAAAACTGGCTTACTTCGAAAGGAGCCAAACTTAGATGATATTGCGAAATTTTATGCCAGAGTCGCATGAAAGTCAAAAATGGCTTACTTTGAAAGGAGCCAAACATAGATGATATTGTGACATTTTATGCCAGAGTCGCAACAAAGTCAAAACTTGCTTACTTCGGAAGGAGCCGACCATAGACGATATTGCGACATTTTATGCCAGAGTTGCAACAAAGTCAAAACTTGTTTACTTCTGAAGGAGCCAAACATAGAAGATAGTGCGACATTTTATGCCAGAGTCGCATCAAAGTCAAAACTGGCTTCCTTCGTAAGGAACCAAACATAGACGATATTGCAACATGTTATACCAGAGTCGCATCAAAGTCAAAACTGGCTTACTTCGAAAGGAGCCAAACATAGATGATATTGCGACATTTTATGCCAGAGTCGCAACAAAGTCAAAACTAGCTTTTTTCGGAAGGAGGCAAACATAGACGATATTGCGACATATTATGCCAGAGTCGCATCTAAGTCAAAACTAGCTTACTTCGAAAAGAGCCAAACATAGATGATATTGCGACATTTTATGCCAGAGTTGCGACAAATTCAAAACTGGCTTACTTTGGAAGGAGCCAGACATAGACGATATTGGGACATGTTATGCCATAGTCTCATCAAAGTCAAAACTTGCTTACTTTGGAAGGAGCCGAACATAGACGATATTGTACATTTTATGCCAGAATTGCATCAAAGTCAAAACTTGCTTACTTCGGAAGGAGCCAAACATAGACTATATTGCGACATTTTATGCCAGAGGCGCATCAAAGTCAAAACTGGCTTACTTCGGAAGGAGCAAAACATAGACAATATTGCGACATGTTATGCCAGAGTCGCATCAAAGTCAAAACTTGCTTACTTCGGAAGGAGCCGAACATGGACGATATTGTGACATTTTATGCCAGAGTCGCATCAAAGTCAAAACTGGCTAACTTCGGAAGGAGCCAATCATAGACGATATTGTAACATGTTATGCCAGAGTCGCATCAAAGTCAAAACTGGCTTACTTCGAAAGGAGCCAAACATAGATAATATTGCGACATTTTATGTCAGAGTCGCATCAAAGTAACGCTTGTCGACAAAAAACCAAATTTTATGAATGATCAATGTACCCAGTAAGAAGAGTTTCACCACGAAATTTTATGCTAACTCGTAAACACGTAACAAAAATATAGTAAAACTCATTTTTAAAGTTTTCTTGGAACTCTCTCCCCTAAAAAAAACTCCCACCGCAAAAAACAATCCTAGATACACCTTGCGAATTATATAGGGTTTTCTTGATTTTAGCTTCGAATTCATATTTCAGAAGCAGAATTCCAGGATGGCAAGAAACACTCATTTTGCTCTGACGGCACCATTTATTTAAAAATAAGATAGATAAGGCAAGAATCATGTTTAATTTTCTAACCCCTTTATAGTTTATAACCAAATTAATTGTTTTATCCGCAAAGATTTAATGGACTTGAAAAAAAAGAATTTAGCTAACCACGCATGCTTGCCCCCGAGTAGGGTGGGCAGAATCCACAAGAAACGATTTAAAGGCAACAAGACTCCATGGGAGGAGGCAAAAAGGGAAGCTTTGAACATCTGAGCGGAGAGGAGTGTGGGCAGCTGTGTTGATCACAGATAGCTTGCTGCTGCAGCGAGTTAGTAGTGCCAGTAGTATACGACTATATGCTGATTTTTAACCGATATAATGAACAGACAAAATATAGTAAGAAAAATTTTTTGAAGTGAAAGATTGTCGATTATGTATCATTTTTTTGTGCATGTTTGTTTTTTTAGTGTTTCTTGGCATTTTGGATTTTGCCAAGGGTTTTAAGTTCACAAAAACCCCAAGATTGCAACACTCATTTGATTAAAACTATTCTTGAGACTAATTAACAATTAACTCGTTGCAAAGGGTTTTATTCATAACTCATAGAATAGTCTTAGCCCCAATAACACAAGACATATACAACAAAGCAAATCTAACATATTATCAAGATACGTATTCTTATTGTAGGATATTTTCCTCTTTTGGTTTCGCTAAAGTGCAGAAAGTAACGCTATTTTTTGGTAGATAAAAACCAAAGAAAATGAATATCGAACTTTTTTTTGACTAGCTATTTCCAGATCCACCGTTATGAAGACGCTGGAAGCAGTCAGACAATGTTCAGGCAGAAGGGGACAGCGACAGACGCCTTAAATAGCGCATTACAAGGCGTATTAAAGAAAAAAAACTACCAAAAAATAACTGTTTGGTTATGCTGATTCCAGAGATGCCATTTTCTTTAACTTTGAAGTTAACCATTGAAATCTACGAGCCTGAGCACACTCATCAAATAAAAAAAAGGGGATAAACACCCACAAAAGGCAAGGGACATTCATAAAAATCTAATTATCAAAATCAACGTATCGGAGAACCTTAGTATATAGGTTGTCTGTACAGGCCATAAAGAACTTCGTGTACTTTTTGCCTCAAAGGGGACAAAATTAATATGGATTCAATATTCTGATATGGGTATACGCTTTAAGTCTTATATAAACTATATAGGCAATCGATGTAAGATCATCAATAAACTATTTATTGATATTCCCAGTATTAGAGGAATGCTATACAATGTTTCATTCGTTCCTCGTTAATCCCATAATCCTAAGAGAGGGGGGGGGGCAGACAGATAACACGATGAATTTTAGCAATCTCCATTAGTCTTTAGCTAAATATAAAGTGAGGTCTAGAGATTAGAGGGATTAGAGAGATTAGGGAATAACGGATTAGGAATTAAACACTAATTTCTCTTCATTTGAACTAAACCACTGAACCGTGAGGTGATTACTTTCGTCTTGTTGCATAATAATATACTTGTATATGAATTAAGCAAGGTACTTGGTGGGGTGCTTTTGTATTATCCCGACCCCTCTTAAGAAGTAAAGCTAGAGAACAATTCTTACTTCATAATATGCAGAATAATCGTAGCTAACGTTTTTAGCAACCAGTCTTACTTTATTAAGCCCCTAGCCCCCCTGATGTGAATATAAAATAACCCAAATTATATGTTTCCCATGAATCCTGCTACCCGCAACTTGTTTTTTTCTTTTCAGTTTTTGTTTCGTCAAAGTTTATTCAATTAACAGACAGCCTCCGTGGGTTGAAACAAGAGAGACACAATGCGAAGATAGATGTGCCAAATGTTTTCTTTGACAACATAAACGATTTTTTTCATATTCATACCAGAACAAAAGGTGAAGGGGTGGAGTATTCGTGTGGGAGTAATAATTGTGAATAAAAACTAGCAATAAAAGCCGAAAAAAGGTGAGTTAAGAACAACTACGAGATATCCGTTAGGAGACAAATATAGTGCGATATTACGATATTTATTATCTGAGCCACACCAAAGTCAAATTTGTCGACAAAAAAAACCATGTTTCATGAAAAATATATGGTTCTTACATGACATTAGCGTCAAGCTCGTAATTCAGAAGTCAAAAAATTAGTTTGAAAAGCTTGCGATACTCATTAAAAAAGTTTCGTTCAAAACTCATATTTCAACTTTCAACTTTTATTCTTTATTCAACTCAAAAATACACAAACAATATTATGCCATAGCAGAGAGTAGAGCTGTAAGGCTGGGACAATGCAAAACATAAGAAAAAACATCAACATCTCATCGTAATAATGATTTCATAATATAATACGGTAACAGACGAAAAAATAACAGAAAAAAACTCATAAAAGATAAGTAAATATATAAATATCGGGCAGGAGGGGTGTGGGAGGCCATCCCAGACACAGGGACACAAAAACAAACACACAAATAAGAAGATCAAATATTTTAATTTTCCATCATCAATGGTGAATAGTCAAAATTTTAGCAAACAACCTTTAACATTTGCTTTTTTAAATTTAGCTGAGATTTTTGCTGAGATTGTTGGGATGGATCAAACAGAATTTTATCATTCAGCTTATGATTGTTAGCAATGAAGGGTAGTTGGTATCTAATCAAAAACCTTGACCTTTCAGAACTTACAAAAGGAATTCGATACATCCTAGACCTCCAACAATCCGAACGAGGAAGTAAAATTAGCAGAGATTTGTCATAGAAATAATTTTTAGAATTTTGGATTTGAAAATGACATATGGAAGTATTTAATATTCGTATATCATTTAAATCCAACAAATTTAAGGAGAGGAATAATGTTTTAGTTTCTGAAACATTTTCAAGTTTTGAAGGTCGATGTAAGAAATTTCCAAGTTTTCTTATTGCCCTATTTTGTAGTACCTGTAAGGGTTTTATATGCTTCCAAAATGTATTAAGATATACAACTGAGCAATAATTCAAATAAGAAGTAATTAATTTTAATCATTTTTAAGAAGTAATCATATTTAATTTTATCATTAATAACACAAGACATAGCAAAGCCAATTTAATATATTAGCTAGACACACTTTTACAAGTATAGACAATATAATTACATTTAGTACACACATAAGAAAATTAATATCAAACAGTTTTTGTTAAACACTCCAATGATAACTTTGAACCGAGATGTACCGGTTTATTCTATTAGAATAAATCTCATCCTTGCTTTTGTACAGACGTATGTCCAAACGATTTATCTCGTGTTCAATATAGCTTATTGAATATAGCTTCTTCAATAGAATAATTTTTATTGGCCTTCAGTAATGAAAACAAATTGAAAAGCACTGTAATAAGCTATGTTGAGCTCAAAATTAGCCGAAAATTTCAATTTCTGCAAAAAGTTTTTAGTAATGTTGAACTAATAATAAGTTACAAAAAAGGGAGTTCACAATTTCAAATAAGCTGAAGTGTTTCGGAGAAAAACACATTTCTTTGCTTCATTAGAAAGTAAGCATATAAGAGTGTTTGGCCTTTAATAAAAAAAAAATAAATATATATATATATATATATATATATATATATATATATATATATATATATATATATATATATATATATACAAATTTCGTTTAATTTATTCATGTGTGGAGAGCCTAAATCAACACACGTATTAATTCAAGAATGTTCGAAATTAAATAGAAATACAAGTTTTTTTTTAGCTGAAAGTAAAGAGCGACATTAAAACTTAAAACAAACAGAAATTACTCCGTATATGAAAGGTGATGTTTCTTCCAACGCCTCGCTCCTTACGCTAAAGTTTGAATTTTTCTTTCAACTCTACTTTTTAAAACAGTAAAAAAACTTTAGCCTAAAGAGCGGGCCGTTGAGGAGGAATAGCCCCTTTCGTATACGGAGTAATTTCTGTTCGTTTTAAGTTTTAATTTCGGTCCTAACTTTCAGTTAAAAAACTTCTTTTTTATTTAATTTCTGAACGTTTTGATCTGACACTTTTGAGAAAAAAGGGGTGAGGAGGAGGCCTAGTTGGCCTCCAATCTTTTGGTTGCTTAAAAAGGCAACTAAAACTTCTAATTTCTAACGAATTTTTTTATTAGTAAAGAGTTAACGTAACTTACGAATTAACTTATGTAACGAACTTCTATATTCGTATATTTTTATTACGTATATGAGAGGGTTTCCCCCCTCGTTATTACCTCGCTCTTTACACTATAGTTTAAATTTTGTCCCAGTTTTTTAAAAATGACCACTGAATCACAAAGGCAGTAGAATAAATAGTTGATATTACTAAAAATACTTCAGCGTTGAGAGCGAGGTATTTAGGTGGAGATGAGCCAATAATATGTGTAAGAATTTCTGCTCGTTTTAATTTTTAATGGTGGTCCTTAGTTTCAGTTGGAAAAACTTTTTCCTATTTATTTTTCATTGTTTTTTTTTAAATGATGCTAGAAAATCCTGCGCCCCCTGCATGGAAATTCTCTTCTTCCAAGACAAATTCCTCCATGGAAAGATCCTCCCAAGTAGCCCTCTCCCCTTAAACCTTTCCCCTCCCCCCAAAAAACAAAAAATCCCCCTGAAAATGTCTGTATACTTCCCAATAACCATTACTATATGTAAATACTTGTCAAAGTTTGTAACTTGCAGCCCCACCCCCGGGGACTGTGAGGGAGTAAGTCTTCCCCATAGACATAGTTATTAGGTTTTTCGACAAAATGGCTATCTCAAAATTTAGATTGGGTGACTCTGGGAAAAAATGAGCGAGGGAGGGCGCCTAGATGCCCTCTAATTTTTTTCACTTAAAAAGGGCACTACAACTTTTAATTTCCGCTAGAATGAGCCTTCTCGCCTTTTCAGCCCTGGAAATAAAAAAAAAAAACAAATAAACACGGACCCGTGAACGGTCTTCTGGCAAAATTACGAAACTCCACGTTTTTGTAGAGAGGAGCTTGAAACTTCAACAGTAGTGTTCTCTGATACACTGAATGCGATGGTGTTATTTTTGTTAAGATTTTATGACTTTTAGGGGGTGTTTTCCCCTGTTTTCTGAAATAAGGCAAATTTCTCAGCCTCCTAACTTTTGATAGTTAAAATTAAATCTGATGAAACTTATATTTTTGAAATCAGCATAGAAAAATGATTCTTTTGCTGAATCTATTAGTATCAAAAATCTGTTTTTTAGAGGTTCGTTTACTATTGAGCCGTGTCACTCCTTACTACAGTTCGTTACCACGAATTGTTTGATTTGAATAAACATATTTTCATTGCTATGTACACTCTTTGCAGAAAGTTTTAATTCCCTTGTTTTGAAGAGAGCACTCCAAATAGCAAAAATCAAACAGCTGTTGGTAACAAACTGTTTCTGCATCATTATGATGAGAGGGGCTATTTGTTAATTTGGTAGAAGGGGGAAGTAAATCACGCTTAACGCGGGAGACATAGGATGTGCCACACACCTCATGGCAATTAAATATAGAAATTAGTTTATAAAAGAGCCCATATTTAGCTCTCATTGATGTCCAAGTGTCCAGTCCAGTTTTTCTATTCCAGAAATGTCCCCCAAATTGCACTTTTAGGGTATCATATTGCACTCTATTAAGACGAGTGGGTGAGAGCGAGTGGGCCACCGTGCGGCATTACTGTCTCTGAAAAAGGGAAACTCATAATTGAATTTTTTGAATATTTCAAACTGACTAGCAATCGATTGACAAGAATATTCCATAAGATAGAGATTATAAAAATGGTCGTATTAACGACAATAGGGAACATATTTGCTTAAACCCTGGTTCTACACCAAATCAACTATTAATCTCACTTTCTACCTAAACTGGAGCAATTTTAAACTCATACGATAGATAAATAATTTTAAATAATTTTTTTTCTAAAATAGCTTGGTGGGCTGCCTCCCTTTATTCCAAAAATCACATTCATAATTCTCGCAAGTTTTTTTTTTCTAGTTCGACAGCAAACATATCAGAGGCAATGCTCAAGCGATGCCTTTAGTAAAGAGGCATAAGTCTTCAAAATATCCTTATTACTTATTTCCAGAGCCACTTCACAAGGAAAGGGTGGCCGTGTAACTTATGGAGAGGATTCAATCGATTGATAATTCAAGTCCTTCGATTGGAAATTTAAAATTTCAACATTGACTACCACTGCAAGCGACTGCGATCACCTGTGATGCGACTGCAACTACATGCGACTGTAACTGCAACTACTCATGACTCCGTCTATTTTTACTTTTGACTATTTTCATTTTTTTTGGGGGGGGGCTTTGAAAAAAAAATCAAAGCATATTATCCGTATGCTGATTGTCAAAAGGGCATATCAGTAGTATCTCAGGGACAGCAAGTGGTATTAAATTATAACTTTGGGACGTTACAAACTTGTCCTACAGCCACCCCGATCTTTCCCCTTACCCTATTTTGATTATCCCCCTCAACATTGATTAACATTTTGAGAAGAAAGGTCGCTTGTTGAAAACAGTCAAACAGTCTAATAACTATACCTCCTAGGATGTTTAGACCAGAACAACCCCCGGATAAGATGTGCAAAATTATTTTGTTATCCAATTTTTTATATACAGGATTTATTTTTGAGAAAGGAGGAATATTTGGTCCTAGATGTACTCAAAAAAGCTCCGGGTGTTAAGGTGAAATTTTGGAAGATGTTGAGAGGGTCGATGAACTAATTCAAATGAAAAGTGAACTAAGGCTATTAAAAGGGGGGATCTTCAGCATCTGCGGAAGGGCTAAAAGCACTAACTTGAAACTTTATTGGTCAGTACTACTAATATTATAGTTGCAAGTGCGACTAAGGGTGACTGTGACTGCGACTACTTCATTTTGTGACTACTTCCAGGAAATTGATGGAAATATTGGACAAAATTAAAACACAATATGTGCATGCTTGACGTCAACCCAGAAATAGCTGAGGGTGTTAAGTAGAAGCTTTCAGGGCCTGCTGAAAAGTATTCGGAGAACGAAGATTTACCGTTTTCCATTTTGGATGCCCCCTCCCCTGTCAGCATTGATCGAATCCACCGTTTCGAATCCTCTCTTGTCAGCATTGATCAGAACTCAGGACTCAGAACCTAATAACTATGCCTTTGGAGATTCCATATCCTTGCATAACCCCGAAAACGGATCAGATATTATTCAATCTGCCCATTCTTTACATACAAGATTTGTAATTGGGAAGGGGGGGGATCTTTGATCCTGGTTGTGCCAGAAAAGGCTATTAGGGTACTAAGGAGAATCTTCAGGGAATGATAAGTGTGGCTGCAATTGCAACTACTTCCGACTACTTGCAGCTTTGGCTGACAATATTTGAATCTTCAACTTCAAGTATTTGCGACTTTGACTTTTTTCGACTGTGACTCCTTGGTACAACGAGTGCTTGTGACTCTGACTAGTGTGACTAAGTATGGCCGTGACAGGGACAACAGAGACGCATGAAGCTCTGAAGAATATACCCTAAATCACACTGCATATAAAATAAACCTCATTTGCATACTTACATGAGCACATATTAAGGTCACGACAACTATATGAATGATTTTTTTTTATTTGGGTCGAATGAAACTCTTCTTATGACAAACGCGTGGGCGAAGCAAATCGGACGCATTTATTATACGAAGCAAGTATTAATGAATCAAAAAGTGACAAATCTGATATCCCTTTTTTATGCCTTGCGATTCGGGTAAAGTAAACCATCGAACTTGTGTCACCAATGAACCAATTGCTGTGGCATTTTTAAGAGGTAACTTAAGGTCATCCATGTCTTAAGCTCCTAGGGGCATCCCAACCTTCGAAACTCCATGTCCTAACCTTTCAAACATTAAAGGATCCAGATAAGCTGCCTTTAAGAAAAGAGTAAATTCAGAACACTGGCTCATTACAAAATGCTTTTCTAACTTCAGGACTATAAGTTCTTTGAGGGTGCCAACAATGGGGCCATCACCGGCTCTAGTATTACAGAAGAACTCAAGCCCTTATAAATCTATGTGTTCTCGACTGCCAAATGGATAAGAAGAAGCACTTATCAGTACGGTGGCATTGTGCATAGTTCGGTAATAGCAGCTTTTAGGACGGACCGACAATTAAACATAAGCCTGAGACTCTCTATTTAATCGTTGCATTTGTCGAATAAAACAAATAACAAAAGAAAAAAAAACTAATTCCAGCCTTCCTACGTTTTTGTAGACTCGATCATTTTTGGTTTGCTATTCTACCACACTTTCATGTCAAGAAGGATATGAAAATGAAGGCTCTTTGCACCCTCTTTTAAAGGTCCAATGCTGGAAAATGAAAACATTGGTTTTCTTTTTGCAGCTTTACCAGTAACAAGTCTTTGGATATCCTTTGCAGCAGCCTTATTTTCAGACTGACTCCCAGTTCCCAGTTTTTTTTTAATTTAATTTCTAATCACTTTTAAATAATGCCAGGAAATCTGACCTTCCCTCCACAGAAAAATCCCCCTTCCCACGGAGATATCCTCTAGATAGTTTAATCCCGGTGAAAATTTACCCCGAATATTTACCCTTTACAACTCCACTTGTAAGATTAAGACAGACAAGAGAAAGCAAGACACATAAACATAATTTTGTATAGGAATTCTGGCAAGTTCTCTAACTTTTAAATTTCCCCTGACAAGTTCAACTCCTTGAAACTTCCTTCCCAATGAAAAATTCCCCCTTGGAAAATCCAACAGCAGAAAAGTCCCCCCCCCCTACCCGAAAATATATGCATACTTTCCTATAACAAACACTATACGTAAAAAAATGGCGAATTTTATATATTAAAGACCTTTCTCCTGGGGCTGTGGGGGGTAATTTCTTATTCAAAGGCGTATTTATCGGGCCTTTCAACTATCTGAACAATATGGCTATCTGAAAATTTTAATCAGACAATTTTGAAAAATAGGTCGGGGGAGGGATTCTAGCAGCCCTCCCGTCTTTTTTGTCACTTAAAAAGCGCACTAAAACTTTCAGCTTCAGTTGAAATAAGCCGTCCTCTCGATATTCTAGGACCAATGGGTCCTTACGATCATCCCTGGGAATAAACACACAACAATGATCTTTTTCTCCGTCAAAAAATAAAAAAAAAATCCATCTTTTTGTAGATATGAGGCTGAAAGTTCTCAAATAAGGTTCTCTGATGCGCTAAATCAGATGGTGTGATTTTCATTAAGATTTGTTGACTCTTAGGGACTGTTGATTTCCCTCTCCTGTATGTCTCAAAGCCTTGTATTTTGATTTTTCTTATATTACAAAGGTTAGTTTCCTGGAGGCATATTTTATCTACTTCATCTGTTGAAATAAAATTTATTATCTCTTCCAGTTTCCTTTTCAAAGAGACACTGCTTTCCTTTACAGGATACTAATTTGAGAGGGGTTTATTTTAATTTTTTGAGATAACGGTTGAGTTTAGTTCCTCTTGCGTTGGCGATTCCCTTTTTCAGTGAATGAATCAAAGAAAACCCTTGATGCAGTAAATACCAAATCAGCACAAGGAGAAGATGAAGGATGGGAATAGGAAGCAGAGGAGAAGTTTCACAAAAACTTACTATTGTTGTATAATGAACTATTGCAGAAAGAGGATTTCCAAAAGGTTAGGTTTAGTTTTTTATTGTTTTAAAAATAGAGTTGTGACAAAGAGTCAAACTTTAGCGTAAAGAGCGAGGCGTTGAGGAGGGGACAACCCCTTTCATATACGAAATAATTTATTTTCCTTTTAAGTTTTAATGTCGCTCCTTACTTTAGTTGACAAAATTTGTTGTTTTTTTTTTATTTAATTTCTGAACGTTTTTGAATAAATGCATGTTTTTATTTTGGCTCTCCGCAAATGAATGGTTAATTCAACTTTAATGAATGAATGATTAATTCAAAACTTTAGCGTAAAGAGCGGGGCGTTGAGGAGGGAGTAGCCCCTTTCATATACGAAACAAATTCTGTTCGTTTTAAGTTTTAATTTCACTCCTTATTTTCAGTTAAAAACTTGTTTTTTAATTAATTTCTGAACGTTTTTGAATTAATCCATGTTTTGATTTTGGCTCTCCGCAGATGAATAATAAAAACGAAATTTGCATATTAATTTTTTTTTGGCTAAATAACTTTCTCTTAGTTTTCATCGATGATTTTGAGAAAAAAGGAGCGTGGGAGGAGGCCTAGTTGCCCTCCAATTTTTTGGTTGCTTAAAAAGGCAACTAGAACTTTTAATTTTTTACGGACGTTTTTATTGGTAAAAGATATACGTAACTTACGAATTAGCGTAAGTAACAAACTTCTGAATCCGTATATTTTCATTACGTATATGAGGGAGTTCACCCCCTCGTCAGTAGCCTACCTTGCTCTTTACACTAAAGCTTAATTTTTATCCCAATTCCTTAAGAATGATCCCTGAATCATAGAGGCCGTAGAATATATAGTTGAAATTACTAAAAATACTTTAGCGTAAAGAGTGAGGTATTAGGAGGAGGTGAACCCCTCATATACGTAATAATTTCTATTAGTTTTAAGTTTTAATGCGGCTCCTAACTTTCAGTTGAAAAATTTTCATATTTATTTTTTCACTTTAAAAAAATAATGCTGGAAAATTCTGCGCTCCCTTCATAGAAATTTTCTTCTCCCATGACAAATTCCTCCATTGAAACCACCCCCAACATATCCCCTACTCCTCAGCCCCTCCCCTCAACCAAAAATCCCCCAGAAAACGCCTGTCCACTTCCCAATAACCATTTCTATATGTGAGCACAGGTCAAAGCTTATAACTTGTAGCCCCTCCCAAGGGGACTGTGGGGGGGAGAAGTCGTCCCCAGAGACATGGTTATATGGTTTTTTGACTATGCTGAATAAGATGGCTATCTCAGAATTTTGATCAGGTGACTTTGGAAAAAAAAATAGAGTGGGAGGGGGCCTAGGTGCCCTCCAATTCTTTGGTCACTTAAAAAGGGCACTAGAAATTTCCATTAGAATGGGTCCTCTCGCAACATTCTAGGATCACTGGGTTGATATGATCACCCCTGAAAAAAAAAATAATAAATAAACACGCATCCGTGATCTGCCTTCAAGGAAAAAAAAATACAGAATTCCACATTTTTGTAGATAGGAGCTTAAAACTTCAACAGTAGGGTTCTCTGATAGGCTAAATCTGATGGTGTGATTTTGTTTAAGATATTCTGACGTTTGGGGGGTGTTTCCGCCTATTTTATAAAATGAGGCAAATTTTCTCAGGCTCATAACTTTTGATAGGTAAGACTAAACTTGATGAAACTTATATATTTAAAACCAACATTAAAATACGATTCTTTCAATGTAGCCATCTGTATCAAAATTCCGTGTTTTAGAGTTTTGGTTACTATTGAGCCGGGGCGCTCCTTATTACAGTTCGTTACCACGAACTGTTTGATAGTGATTTTATGTTTATACTGATAACAGTACAACTCGGTAAAAAACAAAACAAAATTGAAAAAAATACAAAAGAGAAGTAAAGAGGATAAGTAAATAGCTAAAGATGCATGTAAATTTCAGCAAAAAGGGCTTTAGACTTTTGAGCTTAGGAAAGCAGGAGAAAGGCAATAGCAAAAATCCTGCTTGTAGTAATTTTTGTTCGTTTCGAGTTTGACTAACGAAATAAGTTTGCATGAAAAATAGCGCGAACTCACCATTTAATCAAGACTGGAAAGAACGGGGAAACGATCTGAAGGAGATCAATTAAAATTTAAAAGTTTCGATTTTCAAAACGCCGTTTGAATTCAAATGCCATTTTTTGGCTAATGTTACAAGAAGGGCATATATCCATTTTTTTTGTATTTTCTCAAATGCTTCAACAAATACCGAAATCTTGAAGTATTTTCATAAATTTCCTTCTTAATATTGTAATTAACGCTTCATATTATTTACTTCAGTCATTTTATTTCTTACTCGAATTTTTCATCTTAATTCTCTTAGCCTTAGTTGTAGCTCGAGTTGTAGTAACGTGCACATTGTCTTTTAGTCAATTGATTATACCCCTAGTCATTCCTTAGAAGCTCCAAGTAATGGGAATACATGTACTAGAACTATCAATATTAGCAGTAGAATAAACGTTAAAGATAATGAAATCTTAGACTAACTATTACTACATCTTGAATTTTCCAACAAAAGAAGAAACATTAAAACCTCTTCAATTTTATGACATTGTCTCACACACTCTAATAAATACCAAAATCTGGAAGTATTCTCATTAATCTCCTTCTTAATATTACAATTAACGTGTCATATTATCTGCCTCAATTATTCTATTTCTTGCCTGAGATTTCCGGCTTAATACTTTTAGCCTTAATAGTAGTTGGAGCAGTAGTAGCAGTGTGTACAGATTGTCTTTTAGCCATTTGATTGCCCCTTCCCTAATAATTTTCTTGTAAGTCCCAAATTATTTTCCTAAGCCATTCCTGATATACACTCTTTTGAAAACCTATGTGTGCGTAACATGTTTAGATTTAATTGAAATTTCTCCTATGCATGCTCTGAATTTCCCATATTGTACCCTTAGCCTTAGTAGTATGATATTATAAACCGCTCCTATACATTGCTGACATATCCTTTTGACAATCTGTATGCCCATACGGTATTTTGATAAGTCTATCACTTCAAAATTTTCTGAAATTGTCACGTCCTCACCCTTAGTAGAGGTTGCAATAGAACAGTAGCAGTAGTAGCAGTATCAGGCGCATAATGCCTTTTGGTCAGTTGATCATGCTTCACGTAATTTCACGAAAATTCCAACTTAATACTCTAAACCATTCCTGTGATACGTCCTTTTGACAACCTGTATGCACATAGTGCTTTGATTTAGTTCAAAATTGTCTGAAAGTTTCCCCCCTTACCCAAAACAAATACTAAACATGAAAAATAGGCAAATTTCATAGCTTACATTCCTTGCCCCAAGGGTTGTGGCGATCGACATCCTCAGGAATATTAATTAGGCCTTTCAACTATTCTGAACAAAACGGCTAACTCAAAACTTTTGATTGGATTTATTTATGGAGTAAAGGGACTTGGGATAGGGACTGGTTGACCTCCAGTCACTTTTAACTCTGAATTAAATATAAAAAAACAAGTTTTTTTTAAATAAAAGTAAGGAGCAGTTCTCTTTTTACTTACTACTTTTAAAATAGTAAGAAACTTTAGCGTAAAGAGCGAGGCGTTGAGGAGGAAAAGCCCCTTTCATATGTGGAGTAATTTATGTTCGTTTTAAGTTTTAATATTGCTCCTTACTTTCATTTAAAAAAACTTGTTTTTTTTTATTTAATTTCTGGACGTTTTTGAATTAATGCATCTTTTGATCTTTGCTCTCCGCACATAAATAATTAAAGCAAAATTGCGTATTGATTAATTGCAACTAATTGGAAGATTTTGACAAAACAGGAGTGAGAGAAAAGGCCTAGTTCCCCTCCAATTCTTTATTACTTAAAAAGGCAACTAGAACTTTTAATTTTTTACTAACGTTTTCATTGGTAAAAAATTATACGTAACTTACGAATTAACTTACGTAACGAGATTCTATATTCGTATGTTTATATTGCGTATATGAGGGGGTTCAACCCTCGTCAATACCTCGCTCTTTACACTAAAGCTTAAATGTCCCAATTCCTCAAGAATGACCTCTGAATCCAAAAGGCCGTAGAATAAATAGTTGAACTTACTAAAAAAACTTTAGCGTAAAGAATGAGGTATTACGAGGAGTTAAACCCCTCATATGCGTAATAATTTTTGTTCGTATTATGTTTTAATGCTGCTCCTTACTTTCAGTAGAAAAAACTTTTCATATTTATTTTTTCATTGTTCTTTCAAATAATGCTAGAAAATCATGCGCCCCCTTCATTGAAATTCTCTTCCCCCATGATAAGTTCCTCCATGGAAATATCCTCCCACGTAACCCCCCCTCAACTCTCCCCCCTAAACCAAAAAAAATCCCACTGAAAACGTCTTTACACTTCCCAGTAGCCATTACTATATCTAAACAAATGTCAAAGTTTTTAACTTGCAGCCCCTCCCATGGGGACTGCGGGGGATTAAGTCGTCCCTAAAGACATTGTTATTAGGTTGTTCGACTATGGTGAATAAAATGGCTATCTCAGAATTTTGATCCTGTGACTTTTGGGAAAAAATGAGCGTGGGAGGGGGCCTAGGTGCCCCCCAATTTTTTCGGTCACTTAAAAGGGGCACTAGAACTTTTAATTTCCGTTAGAATGAGCTCTCTCACGACATTCTAGGACCACTCAGTCGTTCGAATAAAAAACAAACACGCATCCGTAATCTGTCTTCTGGCAAAAAATTCGAAATTCCACATATATGTAGATAGGCGCTTGAAACTTCTACATTGAGGCTCTCTGATACGCTGAATCTGATGGTGTGATTTTCGTTAAGATTGACTTTTAGGGGGTGTTTTCCCCTATTTTCTAAAATGAGGCAAATTTTCTTAGGCCCGTAACTTTTGATGGGTATAACTGATCTTGATCAAACTTATATATTTAAAATCAGCATTAAAATGCAATTCTTTTGATGTAACTATTGGTATCAAAATTCCATTTTTTAGAGTTTAGGTTACTAATGAGCCGGGTCACTCCTTACTATAGTTCGCTACCACGAACTGTATGACAAGAATGCTCAAACTTTCGATTACTAGTCGAATTAAGTCCTTCCAAAGTTTCTACGACAAAGACTTCCATGCAAAGTGCCTTGGTGAAAAAAAAAAAAAAAATAAAAAAAATACATAGAGCCCATTTCGCTCTTTATTTTGGAACCACTATTACGCTGCCTATGATTGGTCCAAAAAAAATATATAAACAAATATATGAACCATATCATAAAAAGAATTTAGATATGTGAAAAAAAATTATAAAAGTTGGGAATACAAAAGGGGAGCCCTTGGGGAGATCTTTAAAATAAAGACGACCAGTTTTTGGAATACAAAAATATGATAGAGCGGACCTAGCAGCCCCAGATAGGGGGAGAGGAGTTTATCCGCAAGTAATTACTAGAAAAAAAAATCAAGTGAATCAAAATCTAAAAGCCATTCAAGAAGAAGGGGGGCAAAACCCTGGATTAGACAGGAGTTTAGATGGAGAGCCCTGATTTGAATGTATGTCTTGAATAAATAGAGGCAAAAACAACTGAATGGTGCAATAAAGCATGTAGATTGCTCACCTAAGCAGTCTTTCAACCGCTGTCACTTTTCAACCGGTGAATCTTTTCAATATCCTTTTTATTTAAAAGTTTCGTCATCCAAGAATCCAAAATATTACTGCAGTAGAAAATATTTAATCATTTTAACTATGCTATAAGCGAAAGGTAAAATTAAGATGGTTAAAGTGGTTAGCATTTTTGACCTAAAAAAAGGAACAATGTTCCTCGGAATATTCTACCCTAATAGTATATGTCCAATTCCATATATTTCAGAATTTTCGGTTTTTATCCACGGAGGGTTTTTCCAAATATAACCTTTCTATTATCCATAAGCTTTTAAGTAATCCCTATATACAATAGAAAAAAACAGACGCTAGTTTCTATATTTCCGAATTAACCACATAAACAACAACTTTAAAAAGAAGTTCAGGGTAAAAAAAGACAATGAAGAAGGGTAAAACACACAACAAATTCGCAGAACTAAAAAAAAAAAAAGATGATACTCCGACACCGTCTCAACTTTACTGTTACGAATAGGCTAAATTAGTGTTTCTTAGCCAAAGACATTCTTCAGGAATGAGTTTTCCTCAGTTAAGCCTTTTTATTCCCAAAGGTTTTCAATTTTAGGTTTCAGTAAATTTTTATTTTGACCTTTCGATTTCTTTTCATACGTTTAACGAATGTCTTTTTAACATTCGTTGATTTTAGTTTTTACTTTTAAATAGGTTTTAAAGGGTGGTCTTCTATGTCTTATTTTTATTTTTTGTATAAGGGTGGTATTTGTATTTGTACAATGAAGAAGGGTAAAACACACAAAAAATTCGCAGAACTCTTAAATTGGTTTAAAAAGGGTGGTGTTCTATGTGTTGTTTTTTGTATAAGGGTGGTATCCCCTTTCTTTATAATACCGGGTGAATTGTGTCCCATATCAGGTCTGTCAGACCATGTCATTGGTTCCCATATTCAGACCATTTTTTCAGACAATGAAAAGGATGGCAAACATGTCTGATTTAAAATTTACCACAATTAATTAAATCCTGGTTAAACATGGTTGAGTTGTGGATGTTGTGGCAGTTTTTATCTATTCTTCTTTGATATTTTGCAATCATCTAAGGCCATTATTCCCACTGTGATTCATGACAATATTTTGGTGGGTCACCGGTAGGGCGTGCACCCTTCGGCTAACTATACTTTAGGGCCTTGGTCTTGAAAAAACAAAAAACATTTTTCATTTAAATAACGTCACATCCAAATGCATTTAAAGAGCAAAAAAGATACACGATGTTGCACTCAGATAATATTTTTAATTAGTACAAAATATGCCAAGAGCCTTTTAAGTTTCCTTCACGTGAATACACGTAACATTTTTAATAACAAAGTTTAATAATTACAAAGGGGCATCATGATTCTAGAAATGCTAGGTGGGGCAAGGCCCAAAATCGGCTGGGAACCACTGATCTATGGATCCACTGATCAACTAAGAACCACTTATCTATATAAATATATATATATATATATATATATATATATATATATATATATATATATATATATATATATATATATATATATATATATATATATATATATATATATATATATATATATATATATATATATATATATATATATATTTATGGCACTTGGAAGTGACATCTAGCAATCGTAAATTCTGTCGGTGTCTGCCGGTCTGTCTGTCTGCCGGTTTTGCTACTTTAGGCACTTCCAGGTAAGCTAGGACGATGAAATTTGCCAGGCGTATCAGGGACCGGACCAGATTAAATTAGAAATAGTCGTTTTCCCGATTTGACCATCTGGGGAGGAGTGGGGTGCCTGTTAATTCGGAGAAAATAGAAAAATTGAAGTATTTTTAACTTACGAACGGTTGATCAGATCTTAATGAAGTTTGATGTTTGGAAGGATATCGTGTCTCAGAGCTGTTATTTTAAATCCCGACCGGATCTGGTGACATTGGGGGGATTTGGGAGGGGGAAACCTATAATCTTGGAAAACACTTAGAGAGGAGGGATCGGGATGAAACTTGGTAGGGAAAATAAACACAATTCCTAGATAAATGATTAACATAACCGGAACGGATCAGCTCTCTTTGGGGTAGTTGGGGGGTGGGGGGTGGGGTTAATTCTGAAAAATTAGAAAAAAATGAGGTATTTTTAGCTTACAACGGGTTTATCGGATCTCAATGAAATTTGATATTTAGAAGGATATCGTGTCTCAAAGCTCTTATTTTAAATCCCGACCGGATCTCGTGACTTTGGGGGGGGGGGGAGGGTTGGGAGGGGGAAACAAATAATGTTGGAAAACACATAGAGTATATATATATATATATATATATATATATATATATATATATATATATATATATATATATATATATATATATATATATATATATATATATATATATATATATATATATATATATATATATATATATATATATATATATATATATATATATATATATATATATATATAAATTATATTGTAATTATCAAATTATATCAATTATATTAATGAATAAACGTAGGGCCGGTTGGGTTTTCGTTCGTCACCACTCTCCACCAAAAATATCGATATTTATCCTGCTATTTCAAATATTGTTCTTATAATTCGTCTGTGTCTTTTTTTCATTTTATTAACCACCATGGAGATATAAAATATAGTATGAAATATAATTATTTATTTTATAAACTCTAGTTACCATCAACCCCCTTAAAAAAAATTGTGTATATGAGCTAAATATAAAGAAACTCCATCTTTCGAGAAATTTTTGCTTAGGCGTTTTCTTCAAAGTCAAATATAAAAGCAACTTTTCCTCTTAACGTGCTTTTCTTCAACTATCTAAATTATTCTGAAGATTGAAATATTCCTCTTTTTTTATCATATAGTTTTTTCACGGCAGTTGCCACCTAAAATGTCAAAATATTAAATGAAGTCTAGATCACAGGCCAAGAAACACATTATACTAAATTTTAGAAAACAAATAACTATTATAAGTTACACCGTTAAAAAACAATAAATGTCGGACCTGTTTCTATACGGTATCCTTTACGAATTTGAAATAACACGGTCAGAAAAACTAGTTCTATTCTTTTTTAAACATCGATTTTAATTTAGCACCGTTATTGACGGCAAAATCACTAATACTTTATTTAAAATTTGGCACTCATTTTCGCAGATCTTTTTTTCTCTTTTTTCACCAAAACATCTACCAAGTGAAAGAAAATGGAATGCAACAGAATAAAAAATGTACCGTATGATCAGGGGGTTTATCTCTGCAAAGAATGTTATTTAAATATTTCTGTAATCATGACTTTAGAAACAAGCAGACAGGTGATCCTTCCCCCCCCCCCCCCCGGAAGAAAGGTCTCTTAAGAAAAATCAAATCATTTAACACAATTTTTTTGTAATGCTCTAGAAACAAACAGGTTATTACAATTGTCAATACAAAAAATCTGGTTCCTAGACAGTTTCTGGGATGATATCTTGGCTGACATCACAAAGGGGTTGGGTAATAATTATCGAAATTGTAGTAACAAAGAAAACATTTTTCACTGTTAAACGGACTTACAAGAATTTCAGAAACTTTGGTCAGATCTAACAGCTAGTAAATTTTCAAAAAATTTCTGCATCAACAATTAACAGGAAAAAAAAATCTGCTACAAATGCAAGGAAATGGCACTCTTTTGTATCTGTTTAACAATCTATTTATATAACAATTTATTTAACAATCGATCTGTTCGATAAATTCAAATTTTCAGCTACAGAGAGAAAAGTGAAGAGAATTAAAAATGAACGAAAGAAGAGCACAAAAATTGTGCTATAAATTTGACAGAGTTTGAATTCCTCAAACGCTGCTAAAAATTCGAACACAGACACATTTGCTGAATGTTATCCAATGAAACTATTTTTACTCAATATTGAAAACAATGTAGTTAAAAGAATTAATTATTTACCCAGAAATTCACAATTTTTATCATTAAAAATATCGAACTGACTGTGACTACAACCGGTCAAGACTAAAGTGAAAAATTAGCTTTTCTAGAATAAGTTTCAAAATTAGCCTTTCACCGACAAAGTATTTATAATTTTTTTTTCAATTTTCCCTAAGAAGGAAAAGAAAGAAAAGTTCCGCTTTGATTAATATCCCTACAATAGCAATAATATTAATCAAGGACACAAACCTTCTAATAAATCACCCAAAAGGTGACCAACTTTCAAAGACAGAGTACACCAGGCGCCTTTCTAAATACATCAAGTGACAATTAATTATGAGAACTCTCATATATTCATCATAAGCCACCGAAACTATCGGCGGCATAAACCTTTTAAAACCAACCAAAATTTCAGGCAGTATCAAGAAATAAATGGGAAGCCACTGGCACTGGGAAAAAATGGGGCCATATATTTCCTACAAGAAATCTTATTGTAGAAAGCAAGATTTAAAGTAGGCAAACTTAGTCATCACCGTGACGGGCAACCACTGTTAAGAGATTTGCGGGACTTCATTGAAATGCTGGTGGTAGTACTTATTGCTGAAAAACCACTTTGGGAAGAATGAAGACTTGTCATTGATCCTCTAGAAGAAAAACGGAAATAAAAGTATGCACAAAAATAATACGACTAGTTTGTTTAGAGTCAAGTCTTTTTTCTGGAAAATTAGGTAATATATGGGATATAATCTTACACTTTCGTTATTTCATTGAATTTTTTAAGTTGCGTGAGGGTTTTAATTACCCCCTGAAGAGCTGTACTGTCAGCAGGAGTTACTATTAAGTCAGCATCACTACACAGAAATGACAAAATAGCTGCCATCATTTTTCATAAAAGCATTCATATCAACACAGACCATTATTAAGGCTATAATTGAAGATAAGTTGATGCAGAAAAAGAGCTTTGTAAACACCAGGCTACGCTTCCACGACCACCGTGGTTAATGCATAGCCTTACATTTAAAATACATTCAAAATAAACAATACTTGAAAAAAAACTTTTAGTTCGAAACACAGTGAAAAATATTTGGAAATAATATATATATATATCCTTGAATGGTGATTGTTTTTATCGGTTGAACCTTAAACATCTGTTAAAACTACATTTCATTTGCTGAAATATCTGCCATAGCTTCGTTATTTAAAGCAAATAAGACTATACAAGCCGTTTACCTTTGAAAGCACAGGGACAATATATATACATATATATATACACACACACACACACATATATATATATATATATATATATATATATATATATATATATATATATATATATATATATATATATATATATATATATATGTATATATAGTACCGTCACTCAGCACGCAGCAGGCTTTTATATATGGATTCTCATTGTAGCTTGTCTTCTAACCGTAGACAATTTGCTGTCTTTTCATACTGCAGTCCTGGCCCCAGCACTCGTGACGCGACAGGCTCCTATATACGGATTCTCATTGTCGATTGTCTTCTAACCGCAGACAATTTGAGATTATTTACTCTCTTTTCACACTGAGTATTTTCAAATATATTTAGTTATTAAAGCAAATCTGATTTCTAACAACGATATCTACTAAGCTTAAACTTTTGCTTTTCTATTTTGCGTTTTTTTTTATTTTTTCAATCCCTTGTTAAAATATACACGAGTGTTTTTGCGATTACCAGCCGTAGGACCCTGGCATTCGGCACGCGGCAGGCTTCTATATACGGATTCTCATTGTCGCTAGTCTTCTAACCGCAGACAATTTGCTGTTTTTTTTTTCATGCTGCGGTCCCGGCCCAGGCCCTCGGGACGTGGCAGGCTTCTAAATATGGATTCTCATTGTAGCTTGTCTTCTAACCGTAGACAATTTACTGTCGTTGCATTGTGCGGTCTTTTCAAAAATATTTAATTATTAAAGCAGTTGCAATTTCTAGCAACGATTTGTACTAAGCTTCAATTGTTTGGTTTCTTTTTTCAGGTTTTTGAATTGTTGTAATCCCTTTTTTAAAAAATATACAAATATTTTTGCAATTACCTGTGTTTTGCTCTTTACGCAATTTAATGTCTTTCCGTACTGTATCTTTTCAAAAATATTTGATTATTAAAGGAGTTGCAATTTCTAACAATGATTTCTACAAAGCTTCATATTTTAGGCTTCTTTTTTAAGGTTTTTGAATTATTGTAATTCCTTGTGAAAATGTGTACAAATATTTTTTGCAATTTCCAGTTTTTTGCTCTTTACGTAATTTAATGTCTGTTCATACTGTATTTGTTCAGATATTTGATCACTAGAGCTACTCTGATTTCTAACAACGATGTGTACTAAGCGTGAAACTTTTTTTTATAAGGTTTTTGAATTGTTAGCTTCTTGCTAAATAGAGTAATAAAATAATTAAACCTTGCTAAATAGAGAATCATCATTTGTAATAACTACAAATTTTTGGTTTTTGGGACTTCCTACTGACATTACATAACTGGTTGCGTTGGAACCTGTAAGCTAATAACATAGCAAGCAGAATTTATCCACAAAAAAATCTAATGTTAAATTTTCAGGTATTTCTCTAGTTTTAATTAAACATTAAAATTATTGCTTAGGCACCGTGAATATTCCTGACATAAAACTTTAGAGATTCTAAACTGGACTTAAAATCAGCTTTTTCTTCATTTCTTAAAATGATATTGTACTGATAAGAAAATAAATTTGGTTATGATGTTGTTCAAAAAACTAAAAAGAAAAATGTATTCTCTGAGGCCAACCTGACTTTCATACATAATGATGATAGAAGGTAATAAGCTTACCTAAGCTATGGATGTCAGGTGATTGATTTTTCTTCTAACGATAATTTTGCCTGTCATCATCAGGTTAATTCAAATTTCTTGCCAGAAAGTAAAATCACTAAATAAATAAAACTAAAAACACTGAACAACACTAATTATGAGCCGAACCTGGAGTTATTGTTGTGCCATGGCCCGAATTTTGGTAGAGGCGTTGATGGCTGCTGTCCTAGTGGATCTTAAAGAGGTTGGGCCTTTAGGAAAGGGGTGGAGTTTTTTGTGAGTTTTCAATTTATGGGTGATTGGTTCCCAAATTTTGCTAATATGAAACTCACCATTGTCTTTATTGATGACTGGTTTATTTTTAGCAATTTCCAAAGCTTCTCTGATTTTCTGCTTTAAGAGTTGTGGGACAATAGCAATAAGTTGGGCTTGGTCAAACTTAATGGAGTAGGAAGGGTTTTCAAAGATATGATGGGCCAATGCAGAGAAATTATCTTCCTCCTTTAGCTTTGTCTTTTTAAGGCAGGCTATAACCAGAAAAGTACATATAGATAAGCTGGAAAAGCTTAAGTTTGAGAAGTTTTCTTCTAGGGATACATACATTCCTAGAGTATCTCCAGGTCCAGCAGTCATCAATTTAAGTCAACAAACTTTTGACCAAAAGAAATTAGACATTCTTTCAAAAGGATGGAAATTTTCTATCCCCCCCAAACACATACCAGTAGAACAAATCATATCCAATGTAGAGTCAGTTATAACTCTAAATAAGACAAAAATCAATGTTGACCCACAAGATATTAGAAGCTTGGTTTCTAATACCCTACGGAAAGGTTTTTCCAAGAAGAAACTTGCTGAGGAGAATCTAACAAAAGATGAAATGAAAGTCCTCACAGATCTTAAGAATGATACCAATATCATAATTACCAAAGCTGATAAAGGCAATACAATAGTTATCCTTAATGAGACTGAGTATGTCAGCAAATCATTAAACCCCTTGAGTGACAATAAAGTGTATGAAAAAGTTGACATTAATGCTGTAAAGGTTGCTTATGATAATGTCAAAAAAGCTCTGAATAATCTCAGTTTTACCAATAGGATTAATGATAAACTTTACCGAACACTCCTTCCTGTCAGACCAGTCATTCCTAGATTTTATGGTGTACCGAAAATTCACAAACCAGATATACCCCTTAGACCTATTATCTCAAGCGTAGGTTCAGCCACACAGAAGTTGGAAAGATATTTGGCTGGTATTTTAAGATCCATAACCCTCAGCAGCAAGCACACAATAAGAAATACTAAAGAAGTAGTTGATAAGCTAAATAGCATCAACATTGGGGAGAATACCACAATGTGCAGTTTTGATGTTGTATCTTTGTTTACCAGCATACCTTTGCCGCGTCTTATACCAGCTTTACAATCAGCTTTAGAAAAGGATGGTTCCTAGAGAGAACTGACTTGCTTGGACTCCACAAAAATCATTACTCTCACGTCTTTATGTCTCAGCAATGCTTACTTTACTTTCAGGCATCAAACTTATAAACAGATTTGGGGCATACCAATGGGATCAGCCTTGGCACCAGTTCTTAGCGAGGTGTTTCTACAACATATTGAAACTAATATCTTCAAACAGGATTTCAAGTATCTCCAACTCTACATGAGATATGTTGACGATTGCTTAATAATTTGGAATGGGGCACAAGACAAATTAATATCCTTTCTCAATATTTTTAACAAGCAGGACCCAGAAGTTAAGTTCACCATTGAACTTGAAAATAACTACAATTTACCCTTCTTAGATGTCCTCATTACAAAACGAGAAACTAGGTTGGACTTGAGTGTGTATAGAAAGCCAACACATAGTGATAGATATCTGAGATATGACTCCTATAACCACCCTATAGTTAAAAATTCTGTAGTCTATTCGTTGGTTGATAGAGCATTTCTGGTGTGCTCCTCTGATTTTAAGCTGAAGGCTGAACTTGATTATATAAGAGATGTTCTGATAGGTAACGGATACCCCCAAAAAGTCATTGACAAGGTTATTTTCAGGAGAAAGATGAGTGGAATTACCAAGAATTTCGCTCCTAAGATTGAAGATGATAAACCATTTTTGTCATTACCTTATATCAAGGGCATTACTGATATTTTAAGCTCCAAACTCACTAAACTTGGCTTTAAGGTGTTTTTCCCCTCTGGAAGGACTATTTCCTCCTTCTTGAACAAAGGCAAGGATAAGATTACTTCAGATCCACCAGGGGTATATGAGATTCCTTGCAGTTGTGGTGATACCTATATAGGTCGTACCATGAGACCTCTACATCACCGATTAAAAGAACATGCTGATTCCATTGATGCCTGCCTTAAAAAAGACAAAGCTAAAGGAGGAAGATAATTTCTCTGCATTGGCCCATCATATCTTTGAAAACCCTTCCCACTCCATTAAGTTTGACCAAGCCCAACTTATTGCTATTGTCCCACAACTCTTAAAGCAGAAAATCAGAGAAGCTTTGGAAATTGCTAAAAATAAACCAGCCATCAATAAAGACAATGGTGAGTTTCATATTAGCGAAATTTGGGAACCCATCACCCATAAATTGAAAACTCACAAAAAACTCCACCCCTTTCCTAAAGGCCCAACCTCTTTAAGATCCACTAGGACAGCAGCCATCAACGCCTCTACCAAAATTCAGGCCATGGCACAACAATAACTCCAGGTTCGGCTCATAATTAGTGTTGTTCAGTGTTTTTAGTTTTATTTATTTAGTAATTTTACTTTCCGTCAAGAAATTTGAATTAACCTGATGATGACAGGCACAGGTCCTGTCGAAATTATCGTTAGAAGAAAAATCAATCACCTGACATCCATAGCTTAGGTAAGCTTATTACCTTCTATCATCATTATAAAAAGAAAAAAAAAGAAAAACTAATAAAAAACTAAAAACTGAAAAAGAAAAAAAAAGGAAAAAAACTGACAAATAAAGGAGAAAAAAACTAAAAAAAATGAAAATAAAAGAAAACTAAAAAAGGTAAATGTATTCAAGCCGAAGTAGCTGAGTTGGTAAAGCTTTATGTTCCAGGTTCTAGGTACGAGAGGTTCCAGGTTCGAACCTTGGCTTTAGCATTAATACAAAAGAAGAAAAAAAACTAAAAAAAGCTTTTTCTTAATTTCTTAAAATGATATTGTACTGATAAGAAAACAAATTTGGTTATGATGTTTTTCTAGCAACAGTTTCTACGAAGCTTCAAACTGTTGTTTTTTTTAGTTTTTGAATTACTGCAATTCCTTGTCAAAATATATGCAAATATTTTTGCAATAACCAGTTTTTGCTCTTTAATCAATCTAATATAAATTTCTCCATATATGAAAATCTACAATTATTCCACATAAGTGATGTCATTGCAATACTGATGTATACAAAAATAAATTCATCCACATATTGTTTTTTCTCTTCTTCTAAAGTTAAGACTCTAAACGAATTTTCTAAAACTTCTAACCTATCTAGATCATTTTTTTTTTCCAGAATATGCCAGGATTCCAATTTTTCCGAAAAATATCTAGCCGTTTTCGAGAAGAAAAAAAATTAAAAAACAGACATACACAATTATATTTTTTAAGTCTTCATATGTATTAAATGTCTCCATCAGTATAATTTTTTAAGTCTTCATATGTATGAGGGTCGTTACTCTAAACTTTATCAAGAAACTAAAGTTCTTTTCCACAAAGTTCAATTGGCACACGGCTCTTAAAACCAGAAATATGTACTGCATCGCTAACGTTCTTCTTACATCAGCATCGCTATGAATTGTTGCAACAACGATATTTTCGGAAAAAACTTAACAGTCTTTGCAGTTTATGGTCGTCCATATCCCTTGATCAGTCTACCAACGATTTTTGTTCATAGGGTTGCTTAAAGATTGAACTTCCAAAATTTTAAATTGGAATTCATTCAAATTGTCAGTCTAATAACTATGTCGGTTATTAATAATTGTCTTTCAAATAACTGTAAGATGCTTACTTATTTTCAAATTCAAGCTTAAAAAAAGAGATTAAAATCAGACAATTTTGCTCATTTGAACAATTGTTTTGCAAGGAATAAGGCTCCGATCATCATCCAAAAGGAGTGGTGTAACACCATTGATACAAGGGCAAAAAGCCCTTACAGGCAAATATTAATAACTAGGACATTTTGACTAGTTGGCATTTTGTCAAGCAGTTGATCCAAAGTTTATCAACAGAGCAGTCACAGGATGATTACTCACATTTGGATTTTAGACATTAATTTTGTTTCTCCTTTTCTGTCTTAAGATTAAAAAAGATCATCCAATTCGGAAAGAAAAATACTGGAGCAAGAAAATAAGGTTACGAAAAAAAATAAGAGTATTAATACAAGATAAGAATAAAAGACAAAAGATAAAAGAGTTAATGAGCTATTCTTTCTTGCGGAAAAACCCCTCACCTAGTCGCTCCAGTCTGCGAGTACGCTGGATTTGTTTGCACTTTGTACGGTAGTTGGGATTTATCAATTTCGAAGATTGTCCCTTTCGGCCCAACATCTAAGGCTAGACAGAAAGCAGGTCGTGTCATAAAGAAAGATTTAAAAGAAATGGGAACTTCCTGGGAGGGTGTAAAGAGGGAGGCTCTGAATAGATTGGGATGGAGGAGGAGCGTGCGTAGCTGTGTTGACCTCCGGTGACTTGGTGTTGCAGTGACTTGTTGTTAGTAGTAGTAATTTCAAAAAAGTGCCAAAAGCCTTACCGATAGTCATCAGAGTTAAGAACTTCATAGTAATACATAAACTTTGCCTTGGAAGACGTAATTGATTCAATGAAGTCTTTGGCATGAGTAGGATGATTTACTGGCTCATTGAATTTCCATTGAAGAATGTAGGTTCCTTCCACTGAGATGACATGCGATCCCTGCAATGTCAAAGTTCAAATTTTAACAATACATTTCTAAATACTAATCTTCATCTGTGCTAAAACAGTGACCTCTTATGCACCTTGATTTGCGTGTAGTTATACGTCAGCGATACGTATACCGCATACGATTGCGTGTAGTTATACGTCTCTATCAGCGTAACTAATTCCTTATTCATATCTAGCTAAAGGTGCTCTTAAAAGATTCGTTGGATGTATTTGCGGTGACAACTAGACAAAAGAAATTTTTACAACAAACAAGAAGAGAGGGTCACTTTCCATCAACTGGAGCTCACCACTAAGATAATTAGTGGAATAATTACAGGATCTCTTTAGCAATCAATCAATAATCTCAAATGAGCTCTTGACATTACAAAACCAGTGCCCACTAAGATTGGAATTTCTCCGCGAAGGAATAGGCAAATAAGCACAAGTTTCTAAGAAAAACTACGAGATCTCATAACCTGGGAGAAGAGATACTTCTATTATGGGGTTGTTACTGAATAAAATAATTGTCTGTTTGTCTGGCATTGTAAATGGTAATTATTGATTTATGCACAGGAGCCCAGTACTAAACACACCTACAAAAGAAAGAAGAAAATCAAAGATGACATTGTGTGAACTGCCAATATTGAGCATTTTTTGAAAATCCATGTCTGTTTTTGTTACTCGCTCGTATTCGTTTATTTGAATATAATTCTATCGATAAAAGGGCATAAGAAATGAAATAAAATAAATATGAGATAAACACAAATACAAATAAAACCTAACGCAGTTTACAAAACGAATACATAGTCATTATTTTTGCTAACTCATTAAATAATCACTGACTGTGACAATACAAACGATTTTTCGAATTGATTAAATAAAAACTTACACAAATATAGTCCTAAATAAGTCCTAAAAAAGGACAAACCGACGATTCAATTCTCAATGAAAAAGACCTTCACATTTGTGGTTTTTGGTAGCAGTGGGCGTCAGATTTTAAAAGTGTTACAAATATTGCCAAAAATGTTGCACCAAACACCTAAAGGTCTGGATTTACTTTGAAGATTTAGCTAGCTAGAGGAATCATGAGATTCCTACTCTTGAACATTTCTCAGATAAAAAATATTAGTTTTTAGTGGTATCGGCAATTCAACAATACCAAACTGAGGAAGGGGATAAACTGAGGAAGGGGATAAAGGGGGCGAAAAATTTTTTTTGGAAGAAAAGAAAGTGCAGTATCTAAGAATTACCATATTACCTTCCCAGCTGTCGGAAGAGGAATTTGGAGCTGATATGATTACATCCAATTATTCGTAGACTTGCGTGATTTTAGGATACTTTCTTTTTTTCATTTTATCCATTTCTGTTCTTTTATACTCTGTCTTTGATATTTAATTTTATTGACGGGAAATTAACTTAATCATAACAAGTATTTAAGGTGAACTCGAATTATATGTTTTAACTTTCAATTTGGTAATAAAAATTAAAAAATAATTTCATACACGGAGTTATTGGCTATTTGAATAAATATCCAAAGCCAGGAGTGTCTGCATTATATAGGTTTTACTAGAGCAAATTTTTACACCTGAGTAGACAATAGAGCTAGATAAACATTAGGGGAATTTATGGCATATTGATTTCCATTTTAAGAATATTTTTATTGGTCACAACGTCCACTTGAATAAAAGAAAATTACCTTAATAACCAGGAAAAAAGAAAAGAACCAGAATAGGGAACGTGACTGTATAAAATTTATTGATATTCAATCCTGGATATCTCAGTGATTCTGACTGGCGTTAGCCATATGAAAGTAACTTTTTTTTTTGCACAATAGAGACACATTACCAAAATTGGAACTTCCAGTTGTGACGATAAACTGATCCTCTTCAAAAATCTAAGCCTCTTGAGTAGATAAGTGGTGAAATTACAAATCTTGGTTTAATACTAAATCAATGTTCTTTCAAATTAGGCCAAACCGGTACTTAAACCGGAATCTAACCACATTAACAGTTAACAAGCTGCTTTAAGATTTCAGACCATGTAGACGCCGCAATGAAGACTTTAAAGGCCAGTGGATCCTCGATTTAGACAAAAAAAAAGACGGGTTTTATGAGTATTTTTTCTTAAAAAAACAACCAGAATACTTTTCCAGGTTAATTAAAAAACAAAATTCTAAAATATATTTTCCAGTTAAAGCCTTGAGTCATTATGGATATTCATTATTATGCTATCATTTGAGTAATACCAGCTTTCGCGATGGTGCTTGTTATCAGGGTGGAATGGAATCAGTTCATTTTATGGAATTCTGAAGCCTACAGTTTTTTGCTGTTGTGGCAATTACTTACGCATTAGAGGCCTTATATAATTATTTAGCTACTGTTTATGTTGCTTTTGCTACTTGGAGTTGTTGTTGCTGTTAGCCGTGCCAGAAACTAACGACCAAAGCAGACAGCACATTTAGATCACCGTGGGTACATAACTGTTATTATTAGAGATTAAATAAAAAAAACTAATTTTTTTAGCTGAAAGTAAGGAGCGACATTAAAACTTAAAAGGAACAGAAATTACGCCGTATATGTAATGGTTTGTCCCCTCCGCAATCCCTCGCTCTTTACGCTAAAGATTTTAATTGTTTTAAAAAGTATAATTGTGGCAAAGAGTCAAACTTTAGCGTAAAGAGCGAGGGATTGCGGAGGGGACAACCCATTTCATATACGGAGTAATTTCTGTTCGTTCTAAGTTTTAATGTCGCTCCTTACTTTCAGCTAAAAAAATTAGTTTTTTTTTATTTAATTTCTGAACGTTTTTGAATTAATGCATATTTGGTTTTGGCTCTCCGAACATAAATTATTAAAATGAAATTTGTATATTAATTCTTTTTTTGGCTAAATGGCTTTCTCTTAGTTTTGATCAGACGATTTTGAGAAATAAGGGGTGGAGAAGGAGGCCTAGTTGCCCTCCAATTTTTCGGTTACTTAAAAAGGCAACTAGAACTTTTAATTTTTAACGAACGTTTTTATTAGTAAAAAATATACGTAACATAAGAATTAACTTACGTAACAAACTTTCATAACCTTATGTTTTTATTATGTATACGAGGGGGTTTGTACCCTCGTTAATACCTCGCTCTTTACACTAAATCGTAAGTTTTGTCCCAATTCTTTAAGAATGACCCCTGAATCAGAAAGGCCGTAGAATAAATAGTTGAAATTACTAAAAATACTTTAGCATAAAGAGCAAGGTATTTATCTCCTCCTAAATACCTCGCTCTTTATGCTAAAGTATTTTTAGAACCCCTCATATGCGTAATAATCTCTGTTCGATTTAAGTTTCAATGCTACTTCTTCCTTTCATTTGAAAAAACGTTTTCATGTTCATTTTTCATTGTTTTCTTATAGTAATGCTAGAAAATCCTGTGCCCTTTTCATTGAATTTTTCTTCCCCCGTGACAGATTCCTCCAAGGGAAGATCCTCCAACATAGCCCCCTCTCCTCAGCCCCACCCCCAAACAAAATAAAATCCCCCTAAAAACGTCTTTACACTTCCCAATAACCATTACTATATGTAAACACTGGTCAAAGTTTGTAACTTGCAGCCCCTCCCCCAGGGATTGTGGGGGAGTAATTCATCCCCAAAGACATAGTTATTATGGTTTTTGACTATTCTGAACAAAATGGCTATCTCAGAATATTGATCCGTTGACTTTCGGAAAAAATGAGCGAGGGAGGGGGCCTAGATGCCCTCCAATTTTTTTTGGTCACTTAAAAAGGGCACTAGAACTTTTCATTTCCGTTAGAATGAGCCCTCTTGCGACATTCTAGGACCACTTGGTCGATACGATGACCCCTGGAAAAAAAATAAAAACAAACAAAAAAACAAACAAATAAACACGCACCCGTGATTTGTCTTCAGGCAAAAAATACAAAATTCCACATTTTTGGAGATAGGAGCTTGAAACTTCTACAGTAGGGTTCTCTGATACGCTGAATCTGATGGTGTCATTTTCGTTAAGATCCTACGACTTTTAGGGGGTGTTTCCCCCTATTTTCCTAAAAAAGGCAAATTTTCTCAGGCTCGTAACTTTTGATGGGTAAGACTAAACTTGATGAAACTTATATATATAAAATCAGCATTAAAATGCGATTCTTTTGATGTAGCTATTGATATCAAAATTCAATTTTTTTGAGTTTTGGTTACTATTGAGCCGGGTCGCTCCTTACTACAGTTCGTTACCACGAACTGTTTGATAGGCGAGTATCTTTATTCTTAATTTTAATTTCAATTTGGTATGAGGCGTCATAGCAAACGTAATCATCTTGACGAAGACCTAGAGAACCCTTCGAATTCTACAGTTAATAACACCAGAAGCTCGCTTACCCAAGTTACCATGGATACTTTGTCACAAAATTTAAACCAGGAGCTAGTAACCATTCAAGAAAATGGCAAAAAACTTGACATGGTGAATGATAAGCTAACAGCACTTGAAGTCCGTGTTTCCAAATTAGAGGTGTCCCAGCTGGTACAGTGGCCTAAATTACTAGCCTAGATACTATAATTGCATTTCTAAGGAATGAGAATCATCTTTGAAATCCCGAGTATCTGTTCTTGTGAAGGAAGCTAAACCTCAGTCCCAGGCAGTTTTAGATTTGTCAGATAAGGCTTCTAAACCGGAAATTGATCAGAGGAGTAAACATATAATTGTTTTGACCACAGCCAGTGAGAACGAAAACGCTGCCACTGATTTGTTTAAGGACATTATTACAGTTGGCCTTGAACAGCTTACAGTTCCACTATTTAAAGTAATCCAATGTAAAAAGGATGCCAATATTTTTAAATTGAAATTGGTGACAAGGTAATAAAAACAGGCCTATTACGCAAGGCAAATAAACTAAAAAATAACATTATTGGCCCATCCAAAAAATTGTTTCTCAGTGATGATGCAACCTCTGACATATGCCGAGCCAGAAAATCTCTACTTAGTAAGCGATCCCACTTACATGATGCATGGGTATCTAAATCATTTCCACCCTCTTTGCAAATCAGAAGCCCTGACGGATCGATAGTTAAATATTTTCAGAATGATCCAATTAATCAAATTGATAGATCTGTTACTAGACAAGATTATAGTGAGCGTAGTCAAAGAGGTCGATTCGGGCGAGAGAATTGAGTGTTTTCTGTTTTTGTGCAATCAATTGAAAGAGAATTATATCGTCGTTGAAAGGACTATGAACAAATTGTTGTAATAATAATTGCTTGCGTGTTTGGTAATCCTCGTGTGTGGTTATGATGTATGTTTTCTGCTGATTATAATGATTGCTCTTTCTGTTTGCCTTTATCTAACAGTTGTGTTTTTTGTTTCTTTCTTCTTTGGTGTTCTTTTCATTCTTTTTTCATTAGCTGTTTTTTTTCGTTATATCCCATTACGATAGTTGAGAGCGTGTATTTCATTGTTACTGGTATTCGCCCTATTAAACACCACATACCATTTAGATCTTTATTAAATAGTGGTTAGACAGATTGTTCTTCCCCCAAGGGCTCATAGCATAGTTGATTTACAAAATTAGAGAGTAAATTTTTATTATTATTTTAATGAAAGAATTAATAGAAATCTGGATTTTGTTGTTCCGGTTTGTGAACCCTTGAATATATTAAATTTGTATTTAATTATGATTTTAATGATCTTGGGATGCCAACATGGTGTATCACAGGATTTGTCATTTCATTTACCGAGACCTTAATACGACTTTTGATTTTCTAGTTAATTTGGCAAATCTTAATTTCTTCCGTTAAATTGCTTTAACGGACACTTACCCATTTGGATATACTATTTTGTTTACACGAAACAAAGAGCTACGTCGGCACGGGGGGTCTTGCAGCCTATGTACATGAAGATCTGCACGTGAAAATCCCTGATGATCTGAGAAAACATAATGAAATAGTGTGTAAAACACTAGTTCTACCAGCTAGATTAAACAATGTTGATGCATATTCAGTCATTGTGTACAGGAATTCTCTCCCTCTAGATCTAATAAAGAATTCTTTGAGATTTCTCATGAACAGCTGGCGAAAGTGCAATTCAGCAATAAGCCGTGTCTCATTCTAGGTAATTTCAACATCAACCGGTTAGATATCGAATCTTCGGTGACTTATAAACTTTTAAATCTATGTCTGTCTTATGGTTTAATCCCTACGATTAACATTGCGAATAGAATTTCTAGTACGTCCGCAAAACTTTTGGACAGTATATTTTCAAATGTAGCTTTTAGATCCCGAGGGTTGTTGTGAATGTCGAACCTGACCACTTTGGTGTTTTTGCTGAATTAGAGGTATTTACTAATAAGCTAGTAATTTTTGACTTAAGTAAAAGCGTTGCAGTTTTTTTTTTATCAAAATACCCTCCTGAAACAAAACAATGATTTGGTACGAGTTGATGGGATGTCCCTGCTTGGAGAGGATAAAGATGCAGACAGAAAAGTTGCGCATTTTTATGGTTATTTTAAGATTATTATGGTTTTTTAAGTTATTGGAAAAGACTAACGAAGTGGGAGTTCTTAAGAATATAAAAGGGCAAAAACATACTTCCTCAACCCTTGTTCTTTACTCCAAAGTCTTAAGGTTAAAAAAAAAAAAAAAAAAAAAAAAAAAAAAAAAAAAAAAAAAAAAAAAAAAAAAAAAAAAAAAAAAAAAAACACTTCTCGTTGAAATTGAACAGCCTTTGCATATGAGCAGTCATTCTTAAAGAATTGTGACTAGTCCTAATGGATTTTAAGTTTGTTTGCTGAAGATATTCGTTTTAATTTCAAAAGATTTGAATGTTTCCATTTGTGGTTGAACATGAACTTAAGATTAATCTTGGTAAGTAAAATTTTGTCATTTTTCCCGATCTCCTGTTTTTTATCTTTTGATTCATGAAATTCTAACGCATTGCGGAATTTAAAGGCGTGCTTTATCGATTAAGCACCTGGGCGTTTATCTTGATGAGATTTTATTATTCAAGTATACTGCACAGTCTATGGGTAAAATTTTGTCTCGTAATCAAGGTATAACGAGAAAACTTTCAAACAGCTCCTGGTAACGAACTATAGTAAGGAGCGACCCGGCTGAATAGCAGCCAGAACTCTAAAAAACGAAATTTTGATACCAATAGTTACATCAAAAGAATCACATTTTAATGCTGATTTGAAATATATAAGTTTCGTCAAGTTTAATCTTACCCATCAAAAATTATGACCCTGAGAAAATTCGCCTCACTTTAGAAAATAGGGGGAAACGCCCCCTAAAAGTCATGCGATCTTAACGAAAATCACACCATCAGATTTAGCGTATCAGAGAACCCTACTTTAAAAGTTTGAAGCTCTTTTCTACAAAAATGTGGAATTTTGTATATTTCTTTTTGCCAGAAGACAGATCACGAATGCGTGTTTTTTTCCCCAGGGGTGATCATATCGACCCAGTGGTCCTAGAATGTTACGAGAGGGCTCATTCTAACGAAAATTAAAAGTTCTAGTGCTCTTTTTAAGTCACTAAAAATTGGAGGGCACTTAGGCCCCCTTCCACACTCATTTTTCTCCAAAAACGATCAAAATTTTGAGATAGTCATTCTGTTCAACTTAGTCGAAAACCTAATAACTATGTCTTTCGAGGCGACTTATCCCCTACAGTCCCCGGAGGAGGGGATGCAAGTTAAAAACTTTGACCACTGTTTATATATAGCAATGGTTATTATGCAGTGTACAGATGTTTTCAGGGAGATTTTTCACGTCGGGGTGGGAATTGGCCAGGGGAGGGGGTTACGTGGGAGGATCTTTCCATGGAGGAATTTATCATGAGGAAAGAGAATTTCCATGAAGGGGGCGCAGGATTTTCTAGCATTATTGAAAAAAAAAAAAACAATGAGAAAATAAATAAAAAAAAATTCGCCTGGAAGTAATCAATTAAAATCATCCGATCAAAACTATGAGAAAGCCATTTAGCAAAAAAAAAGGAAATGAAATGCTAATTTCGTTTTAATTATTCATGTGCGGTGAGCCAAATTCGAAACATACATTAATTCAACAAGAGCTAAGAGCTCATATGGCACTTGTGACGAGGCCGAAAGAGCCAAGAGCCAAGAGGTCATATGGTATGAGCTCTAGCAAAATCTAAGAATCAATAGATTGATTTTAAAGGAAAATCAGAGGTTTAATGCTGGTCAGGACTTAAAATAAGAGCTCTGAGTCACAAGGTCCTTCTAAATATCCAAATTCATTAAGATCTGATCACCCACTCGTAAGTTATAAATACCTCATTTTTTCTAATTTTTCCTCTCCCTTCAGCCCCCCAGATGGTCGAATCGGGGAAAACGACTTTATCAAGTCAATTAATGCAGCTCCCTGACACACCTACCAATTTCCATCCTCCTAGCACGTCCAGAAGCATCAAACTCGCCAAAGCACTGAACGCACCCCCCCATAACTCCCCCAAAGATAGCGGATCCAATACAGTTGCGTCAATCACGTATCTACGACATTTGCTTGTTCTACCAACCTAATTTCATCCCGATTTCTCCACTCTAAGCGTTTTCCGAGATTTTCAGTTTCCAAGATTTCTGTTTCCCCCTCCAACCCCCTATTTCCTCAGGTCCGATTCGAACTGAAAATTGAGTATCTGAGACATAAGATCCTTCCATATATGAAGTTTCATTGAGATCCAATCACCCATTCGTACGATAAAGATACCTCAATTTTCACATTTTCCCAGAGTTGGAGGGTTTCCCCCTCCAACTCCCCCCAATGTCACCAGATATAGTCTGAATTATAAATAAGAGCTCTAAAGCACAAGATTCTTCGAAATATCAAATTTCAATAAGATCTGATCACCCATTCGTAAGTTACAAACACCTCATTTTTTCTAATTTTTCCGAATTACTCCCCCCCCCCAACTGTTATGTCAGTTGCCCCCCCCCCCGATTATGTCAGTCACGTATCTTGGACTTGTTTTTATTCTTCCCACCTGGTTTCATCCGGATCTCTCCTCTTTAAATGTTTTCCAAGATTTCCGGTCCACCCCCCCCCCAATAACGCTGGATCCGGTCGTGATTTCAAATGAGAGATCTGAGTTACAAGGTCCTTCTAAATATGAAATTTCATTCAGATCCGATCAATCCTTCGTAAGTTAAAAGTACGTCATTTTTTTCTAATTTTCCAGAATTAACCCTCCCCCAACTCCCCCAAAGAGAGCAGATCTGTTTCGGTTATGTCAATCACGTATCCAGGACTAGTGCTTATTTTTCCCACCAAGTTTCATCCCGATCCCTCCACTCTAAACGTTTTCCAAGATTTTAGGTTCCTCCCCTCCAAACTCCCCCACTGTCACCGGATCCGGTCAGAATTTAAAATAGGAGCTCTCAGACACGATATCCTTCCAAACATCAAATTTCATTAAGATCCGATCACCCGTTCGTAAGTTAAAAATACTTCATTTTTTTCTAATTTTTCCGATTTAACCGTTCCACCCCCCAAATGGTCTAATAGGGGAAACAACAATTTCTAATTTAATCTGGTCTGTTTCCTGATACGCCTGCCAAATTTCATCGTCCTAGCTTACCTGGAAGGGCCTAAAGTATCAAAACCGGGACAGACAGACCGACAGAATTCACGATCGCTATATGCCACTTGGTAGATAACAAGTGCCATAAAAAACCAAACCAATGGCCTATTTGAATAAAATAGCCCAGTCCGAAAATTTTTGGATTGCACAGGTTTTACTATTGATGCAATAGTGTAACGATTATCTTTAGAAATATGGAAATGTTTATAGCTTAGATGGGATACGTTTACTGTTCCTTTAGCTTAGTCCCTCCCCCCCAAAAAAATCAACCAAAATTACAAAAAGAATGTACACAAAGCCGTATCCAGAGGGAAGGGGTTAGGGGGTCGAATCCCCCCTCCCCCAAATATTTTTCTAACTCGTAAAAACATGACAAAAATGCCTATAAACAAATTTTGGATGTATTTTTTGTTTTTTTTTTTGTAGCTCCCCCACCCAAACAAAAATCTTGTATACAGCTCTGCATGTAGATGGTAGAACTTTCAGATCCCAGAGAAGAAGCAACCTCCTTGGATCCAGAAAACCGTCAAACATTATAAAAACTTTTAGGTTTTAGTCTCACTTCATTTCAAAATTGCGGCCTGCTAGCTTGCCTGTCTTTTAGTCAAAAGCAATAAAAAAAGCCCGAAGAAAAGAATGCCTCAGGTAGTCCTCTCGGACGTGGATTATGAAGCTTCATTTCATCTATTGTAATTAGTAAAAACCAGCAAATTGCATAGTCTAATAAAAGTAAAAAATAATTGAATAATCCTAATTGTGGAATCAAAAGGAATAGAATACATAAACCAGATATAGTATACCGGATGTCCAGTACAATTTGATGAGCGTCAACTTTCAGGACATCATACTTCTATGAAAGAAGATTAAGCAGCTAAAATAAGGTCGACGCGGTTGCCCATAAAAGGACCGTGGGAACAAACTAATTATAAAGTTATCATACTGTAGGTATTTTACAAAGTTTAATACCGGTTTCGACAATCCGGGCAGAAATCCTAACTCTCCTTCAAAAAAAAGTACAACCTTACTACTTTAAAGCAATGAATTTAAATCCTCTTCATAAAAAAAGGATACAATCAAAGTGATGTTTCTAAGGCAAAATTTCCATTAATTCAAATTTTGTTGCCCAAAATTGACCTATTAGAATCATTGATCAGTTTATTTATTGAACCTCTGAAATTGATACTGAATTATAAAAAATTGTATGTATTCTAAAGTCTAAGGATGTTTAATTTTTTGGTTTCTATTTGCTTTGCACTAAGATAAATGTAGCACAAGTTAGAGGTCTCTAACTCAAAAAAATTACATTTTCAAGTATTTCTTGTGAATTTTGCTTTTTTCTCGAGATTTCTTCAAGACGGCTCTACATTTACTTCCTTTTAAGATTTTCCTGATTATTTCGAATATTTTTGTGAATATTTGATCATACAAATTTTCCTTTTGAGGGAGCTGCATATTTTCTAGCTATACCTATGACACGGTCATAGAAACATCGTGACGGTATAAATCCGTTGTTTTACGCAGAAACAAAACACAATGATGTGCAGAAAATTCAAATATAAAATGAAGCAAGTGTTGTGACATCTAAGACACATCGCTTTTTTCATAATACGCTGCCCGGTGGCTAAAAATGGCGGAAAAAGTGGTAGCAGCGAGTACATTTTGGAAAAAAGACTGATTGTGATGCTTTCTTGTGTCTTGTTAGACAGCATTACGCGCTTAATTAGATTGTGATTATGAATTAAATTGTGATGCTTTCTAGTGTCTTGTTCGACAACATTATGCGCTTAATTAGACTGTTCTTTCAGTTAGACATTGTCTTCTGAACCACCAACAGCCTAAAAAGTGGGGTGGTGGTCCGAGATTCGAACTTGAGACCTCCCGTAGACTGACTGTGATGCTTTCTAGTGTCTTGTTAGACAGATTGTCTAATTGTGGGAAAATCTGCAGCTTTATTCTCCAAGAATCTTCATTAAATTTTGTTTCTAATCTTTTCATTATTATTTAGCTTTGGAAAGTCTCCACAGAATCTTGAAAATTTCCCGTCATTTTTCTCGGGTAGTAACTTGTGCGCATCACGCGAGCTTTTTTAAAGTGCTACCAAACAAAACATGCGCAAAAATAGCCATTTAAACTAGATGCGACTATGCACAATATAAAACAAAAGAAAATCTCAATAAAGTAAAAAAGTAGAATCGCCTTGAAGAAATTTAGAAAAGTAAAAAATTACTAGAAATGCAATATTTTTTGAAGTTGGAAACACCTAGCTTACGCTACATTTATCTTAGTGTAAAACAAAGAATAAAAAAAAATGAATCATCTTTGGATTTTAGAATATATACAGTTTGTTATAATTTGCTTTCAATTTCAAAGGTCGAGAAAATAAATTGTCAAATTATTTCCTTATAGGCTGATTTTGGTCTTGTAGGCGTTGGAAACCCCTAGCTTACACTACATTTATCTTGGTGTAAAACAAAGAATAAAAAAAAAAAAAATGAATCATCTTTGGATTTTAGAATATACAAATTTGTTATAATTTGCTTTCAATTTCAAAGGTTGAGAAAATAAACTGTCAAAAGATTTCCTTATAGGCTGATTTTGGGCTTGTAGGCGTAGATGAACCTGTTCTACATGGTTGCACGCTGGTGTGCCTCAATATCCAAAATCAGCATAATCAGTTACGCTAGTAATCCCCTCTAACCAAATGCAGCAATAGAAATAAAAAAATTCATTTTTATTTTGAGTCTAACTTTTGAGTTCTAGCTGAGATACCTTTCTTTGCTTACTTACAAGACATGCGATTTGCCGTACCTAGTGGGGTTTAATTGTAGATGACAATAGCAGGTATGAAGAAAGTTCCAAAGCTGCCAGTAGCAGAATTATAAAAGCTGCTGAAACTTTAGCAGCACAATTCATGTTTTGACAGCTTTTCTTTGAGCAAAAATTATTGTTATATGTAGGATGGTATTTTCAGATAAAATGTACCAGCAAATTTGAAAACTACCAAGTAACATTGTTGCAGTCCTAGCCCACTTTTTCCATGACGAAATCAAAGATTCTACTTTTCCAATAGATGTGGTAGTAGCACCTTTCAACTTAAACCTAATTTGCATCAAAATATTATACCACGGTTATCCTTTTCGTCAGTATTCAATCTTTATATCGGCATAGAAGGAAGGGGGCTGGGATATGTAAACAAGTCCCAGCAAAGTAGATACAAAAATATCCAGATATTTGTGCGCAATGGCCTTTTTTCCAACAAAAATAATCATACCCCCCTCCCTTTAAAGACCTTCCAAGTGTATCCTGCTATTTTAGGCTATTTCCACTTACAACAGTGCCTGGCTTGAAGATATATTGGAAAATAAAACTGATAATTTATTTGAGTTGTTCAAGCTTTATATTGGACAAAATCTGAGCCTCATCAAGACTTTTCTCCTGACCAGCCTTATACAAGAATTGTTTTAGACACCAAATTTCTTTTAATTAAATATATTTTTTTAAGAAAAAACTTCAAAGACGTTTTAACAAAATATTTATCTAGAAAGAAAATGTATCTGTCTTTCAGATTGACAGTGACTGCCCGTTTTAACTTACTTGAATACTTTCTCCTTCGTGACAAGCAAGCGGATTTTCGACAATAAAATAATCGATGTCCTTCTTCCAGGATCTTTCTATGACTGATCGATGATCTGAGTCAACTAAAAGCTGGTTCATGCTGGTCAATACATCCAAGGGAGAACCATGAGTAGCTGAAAAACAAATTTCTCTTTTGATCACAAAAGAAAAAGAAAAAGAGAAAAGGAAAAGGGAAAAGAGAAAAGGGAAAAAGAAAGAATCTCCAAAAGGGGTCAATACTGCAGGACATCACACTGTCTATGTATGGTTTAAAGGTTTTCGCCTGACTTTCTTTTGTATCAAGGACAATGAAAATGAACTCTGGTTGTTTGAACCTCTTAAGTGGAAGCTTATACAACTATACGTAGGTATTTTGAAAAGGTTAAAAAGACCAGAAATTCAATTTTTAATGACAAAGGCCTCCAAATGCAATTCTACTGTTTCTGGCAGTTTCAGACAAAAAAAAAAAAAAAAAAAAAAAAAAAAAAAAAAAAAAAAAAAAAAAAGAAGAAGAGAAACGCAGTTGAGAATAATAAAAAAAAGCAAAGAAAGTATGACACCAAACAGGTTGAGAAAGCATATCATTCTTTAGAAAGTCTAGTCTGTGGGAATCAACTGATTATTAGATATTTAAATTTTCACATACAAAAAGTTTGAGACATGGAACATTTTTGTTTATTATTTTCACGATTCAAACTGACAACATCTGTCACAAAATGAATCACCTTTTAATTTCTGTAGACTAGTCTTCGTCCAGAATAACCTAGCAAAGACTATATGCAGTCTGAAAAAAAAAAATCATTTTGTGTTCAATAACGAGACTTCACGGGGTTTCGGCCTTTAGGTATTAGTCCTTGAGCAGATTCTATTTTTAAGAAACACTCTAACCAAATTATATGTGCAAAGAAAAAAATGAACATGTTATCATACCGAAATTGATATATATTATTTTTATTTCGTCGTTCTTGCAGATATATTATTTTTTTTTCAGAATATATTTGCAGATATATTTTTATTATTTATTTTTTATTTCGTCGTGCTTGCAGATATATTATTTCGTCGTGCTTGCAGGATAAAATCTTTAGCGAACTGATTTTTTAATTTTTTTCAAAAGAACTTTTGGTCTGCAGTACATCAGAAATCAAGAATCTCAACGAAGAGTATTCACATTACAGACTGTGCTTTAGAAAGTGCTGATTCTTATAGACCATCTATCCACTCCTTACTGTTGAATACGCGGCCCTAAACTAGGCAAGCATGTTTGCAAGTCGCATAACAAATTCTATTCATAATCAAGATACCTTCCAACTTGCTGTATCCTTCACACAATAAAATAGTACACGGAACGAAGAGTATTCACATTACGAATTCTATTACGAATTCTACTATTACGAATTCTACGAATTCTACTATTACGAATTCTATTACGAATTCTACGAATAATATTACGAATTCTATTCATAATCAAGATACCTTCCAACTTGCTGTATCCTCGATATCACACGATACGTGTGTATCCACGATTCACACGATACAATACACGATTACAATACACGATTGTATACACGATACAATGAAACAACCTTCACACAATAAAATAGTACACGGAAATGGAAGCATTCCAAAGGAGCTACATAATATACGTTGTTTGTCAAACCGATGACATTCAATCGACGGATTTTTGGTTCTCATGTAATCGCTTTTCCATTCTATTAGAATATTTGGGCATTTGCCAACAATAGTAGTAATTCTTGTTAGTTTGCATTTGCTTCAGCGTCTAGTTATGTCAAAAATATGCTTCTCACAACAAAGCTTGTTGTCCAATACTTACCAAATCGTTTTAGACTTGATTAATATATTGCATTCGGCAATGAAGTCGAAGTCACGTCAATGAAGATTCCAGCTTTGAATGAGAGGACTCTTTCTTTGGATAATGGACAGTATGCTTCAGTTGGTGTAATGTAGCAACTTTAGAAGTAGGTCTCAGCTTCATTATAAATTTAAATACACTAATTTTCGACAACCTTTATTGAAGCACAATCACATCCTTTGTAGGTTCGTCTTTTGTCCGTCCGCATCTTGAATATGCTTGTCCACTTTGGCACCCTGGTATCTCTCGTAAAGAATCGGAAAAAATTGAATCAATCCAAAGAAGAGCCTTTCGAATAATTTTCAAAGAAGGCAAGCTCCCATACTCTCTGCTCCAAAAAAGAGCTAATTTGGAAATCCTTGAGCGAAGGAGGGTTTCGTTGTGCCTCCGTTTTGCAAAAAATGCAATAACAAATCCTCGGACGGCAAGTATTTTCCCCAAACGTCACTCCCCATCCAGATTACAGCCGCCTCAAGCTGTTTGTGAGCCCATCCCTGTTTTGTTCTCCATTCGCTGCATTACTTCTAGATATGAAAAAAACTTTTGTCCCCTTCAACACAGAAAAAATGGATAAAATATCCCACTAGTTTCTCCCTTTTTTCTCTATTTCTTTTTTTTATTGGCTGATGGTGCTGCCCAGGTTATTGAACTTATAAGGTATCCCCCCTCTGTGTTTTTAGTTTCTCTTTGAATTTTTCATATTTTTTATGTTTCATTCTCTTTTTTTTTTGTTTATTCACTTATTTTTTGTCCCCCCTTCTTTTGACAATTTTTTTATCTTTTTAACTCTTTTATTGACTTATATAATTGACTTGGCAGTTAAATTATTTACACTTTTTGTGTCCCTTTTGATTTATACGTATATATATATATATATATATATATATATATATATATATATATATATATATATATATATATATATATATAGATATATAGATATATATATATATATATATATATATATATATATATATATATATATATATATATATATATATATATATATATATATATATATATATATATATATATTTCAGTAAAAAAGCATAATGTATGGTCACATCACGATTGTCTCGTGTGATTTGTCTATTATCTTAGTCTTTTCGATATGCTACAAGGTCATGTGAAAATTCTTTTTTATTATTTTGGTTCAATTTGAGGTTATAACGACGACGATACTTTGACTATGCATCATCCAAAAGAAGTGTAGCTTCTTTAAATTGTATTGAAAAAACAAAAGAGGTTATCTCACACTAAAGCATTTGAATCATACAATCGCATTACACATAAAAATGTGTACCATTCAATCATGGAGGCCTAGTATTGAAAAAAATTATCCGTATCCATGAAAAGTTCACAAAAATAGCTCTTAGTTTGACTTTTCGATTATTTTATGTGAAGTTTTCCTGGAGATGGCCCAATTTTTGATGTGTTTGGCCTGACCGAATACATATTTGAACAGTACTCTTATGCGCAGACGGTGAAGAGAGTGTAAAATAGCATTCTTCATAGGTGGAAACTGCAAATTCATACAAAATTTTCAGCATTTTGTAGAATTTCTAGAGTTGTCTAGAATTTTCTAAGGTATAAGACTCTAGAGCCAGGTCCTAAGTTAAAACCTATTGAGGCAAAGCACCAAATTTTACAGGCGAATGGGATTTGCCTGTATATTAAGGTCCACAAAGATCTTGTCTAGACATGGTTAAATTAACAAGCATCTGATCACCGTCTTAGACTCTCAGTGACAAATAACAACATATTACAATCAGAGTTGCCACCTCCATTTGCTAAAATATGCAATACAAGATGAAAAAGTAATGGCTTCAGAACCTTTTCGAGCATGTGATACTGAAACAAAAAAGAACGAAGTTAAAGTGAAAAAATGTTAACTTGGTATGATATGTGTCTTTACACAGTTTACTAACTTTAATAGAAATTAGTAAGAAAAGGCTATTTTCTTAAGATATACTCGTGTAACTTTATATTTTGAAAGAACATATAGACCCAGTCCATTTAGCGTACTGCCTATGACAACCCTTACTACTACAGCTACAACTAACAACCCACTTCATCATCAAGTCACCAGAGGTCAGCTACACACGCTTTTCCTCCCTCCAAATCTAGTCAAAGCCTCCCTTTTTACACCCTCCCAGGAAGTTATCATTTCCCTTAAATCTGTTTTTACAACATTCTCCCAACCCATTCGAAGATGAACTGCTTTTCGTTCATCCCAAGACAGTTGGACAAAAAGGACAATCTTTGGCAATTTTTCATTCTTCATCCACACAACGTGCCCAATCCATCTCAACCTTTTTCTCATCATAGCCCTTGAAAGCGGGATTAAACCACATTTTCCGTAAAAGTTATTGTTTGAGGTACGGTCAGTCAGTAGGGCACCCAAAGCAATCCATAGGCAACTTCTCTGGAAAACATCTAGAAAATCCTAGTCCGTTTTCGTAGCACCCACTACGCACTATCATCACAGTAGCTTCTGTTATTCTAATCTTGGTCCACAGACTTATCTTCCAATTCTTCCAGACTTTTGAAAAACGAAAAACGCACTGGGTCTTGGTTATTTTACTTTTCACTTCTTCTTTGCTCCCACCATCTTTACTAATAATACTATTAGGCAGGTCAAGCTGTCCACTTGATCGATCTTCTAACTACCCAATAACACCTTTCCCCTTCACTTTTTGCTAGTCTTAGCGACTCAGTATTCTTAACATAAATTTTCAAGATCTTATTTTTCACCCGGAACTCGCAAAACCTATAAGAGTTTATTTTTTTCTAGCATTTTCATCTAGGATACTTAAATCACCAACAAAATCTAATTCCAGGAGGGTGTTACTTCCTGGATAGAACGCTACTCTGCTTAAACCCTGACTCAATACGAAACTAGCTACTAACCTCATTTCTTACCTTAACCGCAGCAATGTTATTCTCGAACATAGTACTAGTCACCCTAGTGTATTTATCTGGTATATTGTACAAGGAAAGGACATTAATAAAAGTTCTCCTATCACCTGCATCAAAAGCTTGCTCATAATCTACAAAACCGAGGCCTACTGGCGTTTGAAGACTAAGGTACTTCCCCTTTTTCAAAAATCATATTCAGGTTACACAGTAATATATTTCTAACCTCGTAACCACCATAATTAAGAAACTCATATATCACACTATCACCACCTGAGGCATTATTATTTTTTAATCTTTTCAGTACTATTGTCATTAATTCTTCCTCTAGAAAATAAATCTCCCTTCACATCCAAAGTGTCAATATCTTTTCATTCTTTTTCATACCTTTTCCTGTAACTCTATCACAGTCAAGAACATTCTCAAAATGTTTTTACCATCTCCTTTAACTCTTCCCTTGTCACTAATTGTGGCCCTGTTCCTATCTTTAACTGGGACAAGTCCGGATTGACTACTCCCTCTGAATTTATTAACATTCCAGTACAATATTTTTCTACTATGTGATCTAGCTGCATCTTCCAGATCCTCGGCAATTTTATCTATGGTCTCCACTTCATACCTCCTTAGCTCATATTTTAATGCTTTCTCCACTTTCTTTATATTCCACTTATCTTTACCTATTACCTTTATTACAGCAGCCTATCTTCTAGCGATTTTGATTTTTTAATATTAACAACAAGGAGCAGTTGACCATGAAACAATGTTTAGAAGCGAAAAAATTTAAGAGTCATACTTGGAGATGAAACTTGCTCCTTGAGAGGGACAGAGACCTTTGTCCTAAGACCTTTGTCCAAAAAGGACCTTTGTCTTTTTGGGAAAAAATTCAAGAGTCATACTTGGAGATGAAGCTTGCTCCTTGAGAGGGACAGAGACCTTTTGTCCTAATATTAACAACAATGAGCAGTTGACCATGAAACAATGTTTAGAAGGGAAAAAATTTAAGAGTCATACTTGGAGATGAAACTTGCTCCTTGAGAGGGACAGAGACCTTTGTCCTAAGACCTTTGTCCAAAAAGGACCTTTGTCCTTTTTGGGAAAAAATTCAAGAGTCATACTTGGAGATGAAACTTGCTCCTTGAGAGAGACAGAGACCTTTTGTCCTAATATTAACAACAATGAGCAGTTGACCATGAAACAATGTTTAGAAGGGAAAAAATTCAAGAGTCATACTTGGAGATGAAACTTGCTCCTTGAGAGGGACAGAGACCTTTGTCCTAAGTACAGTGAAATCAACATCCTGCTTGGTCACATCAAAATCCCAGCAGATAACACCTCCTTTCTCAGCCGCAGAGATCACTTCTTCGTGCACCTGAAAATGTAACAGGTTTTAGAATTCTAGATTTAAGTATTTCCTGTCTTTTCAAATTTTATACTTGTTAAAACCGATAATACTTAAAAAAAAGTTCAAAAAAAAGAAAAAATATGAACATGCATCAAAATCCAATAGCAATAAAAAATAATTCAATGAAGTAATTTTTCATGAGTTTCGTTAAACGACATATAACGTTCAAGTTTTAAATTATAGGAGTGTAAAAAGATATCTTAAGATTTAGGAACTTCATTTTTGTACTTGAAAGCAAAACATGATAAGTATTTTGGACATTAACTGCTAACAAACAAAGAATAACACGCAAAAAGACAAAAAAAAACTAATACTTCTATGAAATAATTTTCTACTAATTTCGATAAAACGAAATAGCCAACAAATTGAAAATAGGCTAATATAAAGTCCAGAAATACATTTCATAATTCGTTAAATTAAATGTTCAAAAAGAAATCGAAGAGATAATTCAAATGAACCTTGAAATTTATTAGGACATACAGGTAAAAACATTTTTTCAAACGAAAAAAAAAGGTACAAAAGAGTTTATGCAATTGTGGTTCTGATAGAAGGAGCTGTCGTAGAAACTTCAAAAAGAACTCATTCGATTAGAAATTGAAGGGGATTAGTTCCCTTTTTAATAGTCAAAAGTGATAGGAGATCGACCAGCCTCCCATGACCATTATGTCCCCAAACACATCCAATCAGAGTTTTGAGATAGCCATTTTATTCAGCGAATTTGAAAGGTCTGGAAATTATATCTTTTAAGGATGACAACCCCCTCCCCACAACCTTCACGACAATGGTTGTAAGTTATAATCCAGAGGTATATAATTTTTTAAATAGAAAAGGTGGTCGCATAAATTACGAAGAGGGCTCATTGGATTGGGAATCAAACCTTCTGGTGCCATTTCTAAGAGTTGACATGATCGAATAGCAGCTATATCCCTCTTCTAAGTCATATTTTCCCCAAATACACCCAGAAAAAAAATAAAAAAATTTTAGACAGTCTTTTGTTAAAAAAAATATGTCCAAATGTGACATAACACTGTCTTCAGGGTTGAAACGTCTAGGTGCAAGGGTTGAAAGTTATGCCCTGGAGGCAAATAAGGTTAGGGGTTGTTAAGTGAAGTTTTGAAAGGGGTAATTTGAATAGAAATTTCAAGTTCTAATTATCTTTTAGGATTTAAAAGTGATGGAGGGCAACTAAAACCTCTCCCCCGCTCTGACACCCTCTTTTCCCCAAACGCATTCGATCAAAATTTTGACATAGCCACTTTGTTCACAATAATCCACAGAGCATATGACAATACTTTCAAGGTGGACATAACCCCCCAGAGCCCAGGGGCAAGGGTTGTAAGTTATACTCCGGAGCATACAAGGTTTGTACGGAACGGGTGGTCGCATTAACTTCGAATCGGATAGGGTTTAGTTGATTGGAATTTGGATGACTTATCGCCCTTTTTAAGAGTCGAAAGTGAATGGAGGGTTACCAACACTCCCCACAAGCCTATCATTCCCCAAAACATATCTGATCAAAATTTGTCTTGAAGAGATTTTCCCTATTGTTTCTACTTTGTATTTGTTTGATCAAAATCTTAACAGAACTATTCTGTTCAGCATTGTTAAAAGGTCCAGTAATTATGTCTATGGAGATGTCAACCTCCCCAGAGTTCTCAGGGCAGGGGTTTAAGTTATACAATACGTTCATTCTTTAAATATAGTACATGTTATTGAGAATGGTATGCATGTTTGAACTTTACTTTCTAAAATTATACGAAGGACATTCAGGTGAGCCTTTCAGTAAATGATGAGGGGAATGTTCAACGATATCAAAACACGGTATGTGTTACCAGATTGCCAAAAGGACGTAGCTCAGGAATGACTTACGAAAAAGGATCAGGAATGACTTTAAAAAGGCAATATTTGTATGCCACCACTACTACTGCGGTAACATTACTCCATTTACAATATTGAGGGGAAACATGAAATAAATCAAAAGACACTATGTGTATGTACATTGTAAAAAAAGTGTATCTCAAGAACTGATTTGGGTATTATGTTAGAACTTTCAGAGCAGGATTAAAGGGGAAGGTCATCTGACCAAAAGGCAATATGTGCATGCTAATATAATACTTCTATCACTGCTGTATTTACCACTACTACTTGTATTGCAGCTACTTGTAAAGGCAATACATTAATACCACTGCTGCTGCTAGTACTACCGCTATTACTATTAATACTACAGCTAGTAATACCACTACTACTACTCTGACTACTATTACAACTATGCCTAAGGGTATAAAGGTGAAATTTTCAATGAATTTTGGGAATGGAAGATGAACTTAATCACAACACGCCGTCTGTATGCAGGTTGTCAAAACAACAGCAATATCTTAGGTTATTAATAGGTATTAGGTATTAGGTAATTTAGTAATTTAGTAATAATAGGTAATTTAGGTATTAATAGATTGGTGAGTGAAGTTGAAACCAACAGGGTTTCTTGTCAGGAATGTTGAACTAACCAAAAGTTAGTTCCATTTGCTTCCTCTTGCTACTGCTTCTACTCATACTTCTACCTCTACTACTACTAATGCCACTAAAGCTAAGGCTACTACTATTAATTCTACTGCTACTGCTGCTGTTAAAACTAAGGGTATAAGGCGAAAAATTTGATTGAAACTGTATGAGCAGAAATGCTCTAGGAATGCTTGTAGAGCAGAAATGCTCTAGGAACAGTTAATGGTATTACGTTTAAACTTTCAGTGTGTGTTGAAGGGAATGTTCAAGAAACCAAAGGTGCTAGGCGTATATTGCTACTAATCCTACTACAATAATTACTACACAAGTAATATGATAACTATTACTACGAAACCCAAACCGAACGGAAACTACAATAGATAACCGAGTCACACTCAAAACGAGAAAAAATTAACATGAGTAAGGCTGAAAACCCCCATGCATTCTCAAGACCAGATCATAATATGCACTTTACTAAAAAAATACATTTTGAATGTTTTCACTTTTTCCATTTTAATAAAAATCATTAAAACTTAAAGGAATAAATATTAGTCATCTGTTTTTTTTTTTTGTTTTTTTTTTTCAGTAAAGCGCAAATTATGTTCAGGTCTTCAAAAGGGATTCGGGTTTTCAGTCCCACTAATGTTAATTTTTGTTCGTTTTGAGTTTGCCTCGGTTATTTATTGCAATTTCTGTTCGTTTTGGATTTCACATATTTATTGATGGTGATATATGGTAATTTTATGCTTGGAAGATTATTTTGCTTTATATCTACTTAATTTTGTTTTAGTAGAGTTCTGTAATTTTCTTTGAAAAACTTGTTTTGTGGAAAAGGTTTTTCAAATTAATCAGAGAAAAGGGCTAATTTTCAGGTTGAATATACATATTATGGATCTTCAACCTCAATAATAGCTAGGATACTTAAACAATAATAACTAAGATTGAATCATCAAAAACAGTGAGCATCCAATCTGATCAAATTGTTGAACAGAAACTTAAAAAATCATATACATCTTAAAAAATCAGGAATTTAATTTCTAATAAAATTGACCTTCATATATAATCCTGCAGGTTTCGGTAGTGGCAGGCACAAACGATGTAAAAAAAAATGTAGTTTAAAAACCAGCAGAATAAAGGTTAAAAACAAATTGCTTTACACAGCTGAGGAAAGTGAAGCTTTCCAATAAAATTGTGGTTACCTAACAGATTGCTAATGTTTGAACTTCCCCTGAAAAGAAGCTGTCACATTTAACAAATAACAATAATTTTGAAGGATTAAACCGAAAATATTCAAAAATAACAGTTTTCAGGTATGAAGATGGACCCTAGGGACATTTTTTTACATACATCCCTAGGGACATTTTTTTTTACATACATTGCGTCACACGGAATTAAGCGTCAGACAGAATTCTTCAAGACAGCGGAGTCAAGTAGCCTTGCCATTGTGATGAGTTCTTAAGTGTCTGTGTACATTAATATGGTACCTAAGTTTTTGTTTAGTCCTGTTTATTTATTTATTCCATTTGTGGTCTTGTACGGTTTTCGAATGAGAAATAAAATTATCTACCCAGCCATATTCTTGTTGCTTTAATTACTTTACAAATATAAAAAAACCTTTAAGTGAAACAAGAGCTAAGAGCTCATATGGCACTTGTGAGGAGGCAAGAAGAGCTAAGAGCCAAGAGCTCATATAGTATGAGCCCTAACAAAATTCTAAGAACCAACAGATTGATTTAAAAGGAAAATCAGAGGCTTAATACCGGTCGGGATTTAAAATAAGAGTAAGTCACGATGTCCTTCTAAATATAAAAATTCATTAAGATCCGATCACCCACTCATAACTTATAAACACCTCATTTTTTCTAATTCCCCCCTTTACCCCCCCTCCCCTCAGATGGTCGAATCTGGTAAAATGACTTTATCAAGTCAATTTGTGCAGCTCCCTGACACGCCTACCAATTTTCATTGTCTTAGCACGTCCAGAAGCACCAAACTCGCCAAAGCACTGAACCCCTCTCCCCAACTCCCCCAAAGAGAGGCGAATCCAGTACGATTACGGCAATCACGTATCAACGAAATTTGCTTATTCTATCCACCAGGCTTCATCCCGATTCCTCCACTCTAAGCGTTTTCCAAGATTTCCGATTTCCCCTCCAACTCCACCCAATGTCAACGGATCTGGTCGGGATTTTAAATAAGAGCTCTGAGACATGCATTCCTTCTAAATAACAAATTTCATTAAGATCCGGTAACCCGTTCTGATGTTAAAGATACCTCAATTTTTCTAATTCTTCCAAATTAACACCCCCCCCCCAGCTCCTCCAAAGAGAACGGATCCGTTCCAATTATGTCAATCACGTATCTAGAACTTGTGCTTATTCTTCCCATCAAGTTTTATCCCGATATCTCCACTATAAGCGTTTCCCAAGATTTCTGTTTCCCTCATACAATCCCCTATGTCCCTGGATCCAATTCTAGTCCAAAATGGAGCATCTGAGACATGAGATCCTTCTATATATCAAGTTTCATTAAGATCCGATCACCTATTCTTAAAATAAAAATACCCAAATTTTCACGTTTTCTAAGAATTCCAGTTTCCCCCTCCAACTCCCCCCAATGTCTCAGGATCTGGTCGGAATTTAAAATAAGAGCTTTAAAGCACAAGATCCTTCTAAACATCAAATTTCATTCAGATCTGGTCACCCGTTCGTAGGCTACAAATACCTCATTTTTCCGAATTATCCCCCCCCCCCCCTAAATCCACCAAAGAGAGCGGATCCGGTCCGGTTACGTCAGTCACATATCTTAGTCTTGTTTTTATTCTTCCCATCCAGTTTCATCCTGATCCCTCCGCTTTAAGTATTTTCTAAGATTTCCGGTCCCCCCAAATGCTCCCTCCCAATGACGCTCGATCCGGTTAAGATTTAAAATAAGAGATCTGAGTTACGAGGTCATTCTAAATATGAAGTTTCATGAAGACCGGATTACTCCTTCGTAAGTTAAAAATACGTCATTTTTTCTAATTTTTCAGAATCATCCCCCCCCCCCAATAGATCGTATCCGTTCCAATTATGTTAATCACGTATCTAAGACTTTTGCTTATTTTTCCCACCAAGTTTTATCCCGATCCCTCCACTCTAAGCGTTTTCCGTGATTTTAGGTTCCCCGCCAAACTCCCCTATTGTCACCATATCCAGTCGGGATTTAAAATAAGAGCTTTGAGACACGATATCCTTCTAAATATCAAATTTCATAGAGATCCAAGCACCTGTTCGTAAGTTAAAAATACCTCATTTTTTAATTTTTCAGAATTAACCCCCCCACCCCCCAACTACCCCAAAGAGAGTGTATCTGTTCCAGTTATTTCAATATGTATCTAGGACTTCCTATTTTTTCCGAATTACCCCCCCCCCAGATGGTCAAATCTGGAAAATGATATGGTCCGGTCCCTGATATGTCTGCCAGATTTCATCGTCCTAGCCTACCTGGAAGTGCCTAAAGTAGCAAAACTGGGACCGACAGATCGACAGAATTTGCGATTGCTATATGTCACTTGGTTAATACCGAGCACCATAAAAATAATAAAATAACTTATGTACTTGCATTCAAGTTACTCTAATATTTAATGTAAACAAATTCCAACGTAAACAGTAAGCAAAGTTTACACGAGAAAGGGGAAAACAGAACACGAAAACAAAAGGCCGCCAAAAATGCTGCGAGGGTACACTTAAAAAAAAAAATATGTGAATGTATTTATTGACGATTCCGACAAATCTGAATTCGAAGGGAGAATTTACGGGGGGTTGGAGGGCTAGATGAGGTTCAAAACATGAGCCGACTAATTACGAAGTGTGAAAATTTATTAAATAAATTTCATAAAATTTATTAAATAAATTAGCCCGAATGTGATTAAATCTTATTTGCTCCTTACTGCTCCGATCTTATTTAGCTTGCGGGAGTGTACAATCTATACTATAGTTTGTCAACCACTGTTGAGCTTAACAGCGGCTTACTTAATCAAAAGTGGTGAAAGTGAAAATTATACCATTATAATGACATTAGAGCTTAAAGTAATTTTAGGTATCAAGTGTTTTTCCCATTTCTTTCCTTTCGCGGGCTATATGAATTTGATCAAATGTTAACCATGGAATTGTTCGATATTGAGCAAATATTTACTTGACATGTCCTTTTTCTTCTGGAACACCACAAAATTTATCTGATACCTACTGATAAAGATAAATACTACATACTGATAATGTCTACTGATATTAAAGATCAAATAAAAAATGGAAAATTTTCAAACTAATGGGAAATTGTTATTCGATTAAAACTGAAATTAAACAAAATTGAAAAATAGAAACTAAATATTAGCAACAATTGAAGATTAGACATAGCAGAAATTATAGTCCAAAGAAGCCACTGTTTACCCTAAACGTGAATTTGACTGTGGGGAACTAGAAAACTCATCGAATTGAAGTGCTCTCGTGATATTCCAATTAGAGATAATCTTCTGATATAACTAATTTCTAATGGAAATCACACTTATTCATAGCACCTAAATTAGCCTCAACCCTGATTTATTTTCGTTACAACAACCAAATTAGGCCCACTAAATAGAACCAATCATAGACGAAGAAGGTTGAAATGTTGAAAGGACGGGGGAGTCACTATGTTCACGATAGTTTAGAGGAATGATGCTCCAAAAAGAATTGGTTTTATTTGAAAATCTATGTGGTAAGCTTTTTAAGTGGCAAAGTAAGTAAAAATGAAATGTGATTGCTTAAATTGGTTAAGTCAAAACTTACACTACATTATTTATCTTAGAAAATCGGAATAAATGAAGAATTCAATTATTAGCAGAAATTGTGTTGCTTATTGTCTATCTTGCACAGATTTATCAAAAGTCAATATAAATTAGAAATGTATCCGTCGTTGGTTCATAAAGCATTGGTCTAATAGTCAAATCCTTGTCAAGGCTTGGCAAAATTTCAGATTGTGTTACTATATATGACTACAAGGCAACCGCCCTCGTTCTGGCTGGGTTTATGATATACGTCTTCCTACCAAAAGAAAGTTTGCAACAGAACTATCTTTCTATACAAGCAAATTAGTTGAAGATCTTTATCGGGAAGCTTCTTAATCCCAAACTTCCATCTGTAGGAACGTCTCAAAGAGCACTCCCACAATCCACCTATCTGCCCGAGATCTTCCAAATTCCAAAAAATTTTTATTCGTCTGCTTGATTTTCTGCCACGATGACACCTTTCAGTCTGAATGCGAAGATAAACTTCAGATTTCCTATCTATTTATCTTCTTGACAACTTTGTTGCCTCAGTTGATTCAGTACTGCAAGCAATCCTGATCCTAAAACATAAGAAGCCTCCTGGTATTGAAGGGGTAACTCATCTTCATATTATCCATAGTAGCAAGCTAATGGCAAACCATGTCACTATTCTCATACCAATGATTGTTGTCTAAGAAGTTGTGCCTTCTTACTTCTTAATTTAAGTCTTACTCCAGTTCCAAAAAAATTCAAAGTTGTCACTCAATGCTCGTGTTAGTCTCATCGCTGCGTTAGTCGCAACTAAGTTTTCTAGCTTCTCAAACTACTTTTCATTGACCATACGGGTGCAAAACATAATGTTCCATCCACACAATTCAGATTCCAACCTAGTCTCAGGTGTTTCTCCTATTTTTGTCGGCAGGAACGCAACCATTGATGCTGATGAGGCAAGTGAAAGTCTGGTGCAAGCAGGTCATAACGATCGTAAAGCGTTGGACTCTCTGATTCACAAACTATGTTACGTCATGCCGCAAAACACGAGATAACCCCTTCCTATACCCAAATCCTTTATGATACGCGATCTCATATTAAGGTTCACCTAATGATCCACTTTCCACCTAAAGCTGACGACGCTCAAGTGACCTAAACTGCTCATCACTACCCACCCAATCCTAATATTTTTGTTGACTTGCAGATAGCTACAGGTCAAGGTGCTTTTCCTTTGCCTTCACTCTTCAAAAACGGAGTTTTTGTTGCAAATTCATCTGCTCCATCGTCTTTCATCCTTGGCGGTCTTAATTTATCGCTTACCCACTTTTCAGACTATATTCTGAATTCGGTTGGTATTGTCCAGCGCATTAGCAATATTTTGCATCGCTACAATCCAACAATGGAAATCTTTCAATCCCGAAGGCGGAACTCTTTTTTTTTAACATTCTTTTCGTGAGCACTAGGATCATGCAAGCTATCACATTGGCTTAAACTGGTCTTCCAATTGGCTCGTCGATGAAGCTTAAACGACAACTCTTAACAGCTCACAATGACACACGAAGTGGTTATATCGTATACATCTTTCGTCACGAATAAGATTCACTTTAAACGTTGTCTTCTTTCGAGACTTTTTAATTCTGTTGCTTTACCACATTACACACGCATGTCACCTTTCTGGAAACAATCTACAAATTCAAAAAAGACAAACTTTGATCAGATTGCTTTTGTATCATAAAATATTCCACATGAACCAACATTTTGTTGTGGGGTTTATTTCCCCATGTGGCCCCGCAATTCTTATCTTGAAAGGAAATTTAACAATGTTGACTCAGTAACTACTGTGGAAAAGAAACTTTCTACGAATAATTCTTATTTATCAAACTTAGCTATCTTTGGACATTGGTACCGACACAGTAATCTGTTGAAATTGTGATGCATTTTGAAGTGTTTAATTTTTTCTTTGATGTTTCACTCCTTTATTCTTTTTTTATTGCTATTACTCCGCCATCTTATTTTTTTCTTTTTTTTTGCACGACCGGCTTTAAAAAAAATAAATAATAAAGACCGGCGTTTAAGAATACACCCTTTGAATTAAAATCCAAACTTACTTGTCCTTTGGTCAAAGAAACACATTTATACACACTTTCGTCGTAGATAAAACAGCCACTTTGTCTTTCTTTTTCAAACTGTTCTTCTGTCATATACATGGACTTTGGCACCATTGAACCATCTACAGAAGAGATCTGAAATCAAATTTAAGAAATAAGATAGTGATTTCTGCCTCAAAATCCAAGAAATTACAAATTTCAGGGAGAGAATTTAAACTTTAATCTCCCTTTATTCTGAATAATGTTTCTTAATATTTGTTCCGACTTTTCGGGTATCTTATCATACAGCATTTCGAATATTATATCGCAATTCTAGTATCATACAGTATTTCCACTCTTTCAGTATGTTATATTCCTATACATTTACATGAGTTGGCTCTAATTCATTTTTCCTTGTCGTCTTTGGATTTCAAGTTCTATTTTTTCAGATATGCGTCACTACCTTTTTTCTTATAAAATATATTAAGAAATACTTTTAAAGACTAGACAGTGACTAGCGCTCAAGGACCATGATTTTAGTATAAGATATTCACCTGTGGTCCCGGTTTTCACACTTGTAAAATGCCTTCAGGAAAACTCTTAAGATTTTTCTAATTATTATAATAAGAGATCTTAATGGATCTCTAGATTAATCAGGGCTAGGCAAACAGTAGATTGTCATAAACTGAATATTTAGCAGTTTTGAAGACTGAATATGATTTAGTAATTAATTTAAAGGAAATTTTAAACAAAATACTGATGATGATGATACTGATTATGTGCGCGTTAGTTTTACACAAAGCCAAATGGATTTGGTATTTTTACCAATTTGGTAATTTTTTCTTTGAATTTTTAAATTTTTGGTAAATTTTACATTGGTCATAAAACCAATGGTATTTTTTTGAACCAAGTCATATAACTATGGAAATGGATACAATAAAAAATTATGCATAATATACGAAAAAACTGCTAGACTGAATTAATAAATAATTAGTAGACAACATAAATATGACAACATTTACAACACAACACAGATACAATACTTATAGGTTGGTTAGTTACGAATAAATATACTAGTGTACATTTCATTTGCAAAATTGAATTGCGCCCCTACCCAACAGAACAATATATATACATATATACAAAAACATACATTTGAAGCCCCCCAAACCCAACAGAAAAAAAAATTAATACTAAGATGAATAGAAGAAGAGGCGTTTGGAAGAAAAATCAGAAAAGCAAAATATATGCGAGTGTAACTGAAGTTTAATCACGAAATTCGGAATATTCTACAGAAAACAAAAACAAAAAACTACTACTTTTTAATTTTTTTTTATTTATTCAGTTGAATGATGCTAACACAACTACAAACTTTCCAGCAATCTAAATATGTAAAATGAACAACAGAAATATGAAGCCTTACACAAAAAAAAGAAAAAAAAGAAAAAAGAGCAAACAAGACCTAAGAGCTCATATGGCACTTGTGACGAGGCAAGAAGAGCAAAGAGCCAAGAGCTCATATGGTATGAGCTCTAACAAAATTCTAAGAATCAATGGATTGATTTAAAAGGAATATCAGAGGCTTAATGCCGGTCAGGTTTTAAAATAAGAGCTCTGAGTCACGATGTCCTTCTAAATGTCAAAATTCATTAAGATCCGATCACCACTCGTAAGTTATAAATACCTAATTTTTTCTAACTTTTCTTCTCCCTTTAGCCCCCCCTAATGGTCGAATCTGGGAAAACGACTTTATCAAATCAATTTGTGCAGCTCCCTGACACGCCTACCAATTTTCATCGTCCTAGCACGTCCAGAAGCACCAAACTTGCCAAATCAGTGAACCCCTCCCCCCCAACTCCCCCAAAGAGAGCGAATACAGCATGGTTACGTCAATCACGTATCAAGGACATTTGCTTATTCTATCCACCAAGCTTCATCCCGATTCCTCCACTCCGAGTGTTTTCCAAGATTTCCCCCTCCAACTCCCCCCAATGTCAAAAGATCTGGTCGGGATTTGAAATAAGAGCTCTGAGACATGAATTCCTTCTAAATATCAAATTTTATTAAGATCCCATCACCCATTCGTAAGATAAAATTACCTCAATTTTCAAGTTTTCCAAGAATTCCGGTTCCCCCTCCAACTCCCCCAATGTCACAGGGAAAATCTAGCCGGAATTTAAAATTAGAGCTTTAAAGCACAAGATCATTCTAAATATCAAATTTCATTAAGATCTGGTCACCCTTTCGTAAGTTACAAATGCCTCAATTTTCAAAATTACCCCCCTCCCCAACTCCACCAAAGAGAGCATATCCGGTCCGCTTATGTCAGCCACGTATCTTAGACAGGTTTTTATTCTTCCAATCCAGTTTCATCCTGATCTCTCCGCTTTAAGTATTTTCTAAGATTTCTGGCCCCCCCCCCAACTGCTCCCCCCCCCCCCTAATGACAATGGATCCGGTTGAGATTTAAGATAAGAGATCTGAGTTACAAGGTCCTTCTAAATATAAAGTTTCATGAAGATCCGATCACTGCTTCGTAAGCTAAAAATACGTCATTTTTTTCAAATTTTTCAGAATTAATCCCCCCCCCCCCAATAGAGCGGATCCGTTCCAAATATGTAAATCACGTATCTAAGACTTCTGCTTATTTTTCCCACCAAGTTTCATCCCGATCCGTCCAATCTAACCGTTTTCCATGATTTTAGGTTCCCCCACCTGACTCCCCCCAATATCACCAAATCCGGTCGGGATTAAAAGTAAGAGCTCTGAGATACGATATCCTTCTAAATATCAAATTTCATTGAGATCCGATCACCCGTTCGTAAGTTAAAGTCCCTCATTTTTTTTTATTTTTCAGAATTAACCCCCCCTCCCAACTACCCCAAAGAGAGCGGATCTGATCAAGTTATGTCAATCATGTATCTAGGACTTGCGCTTATTTTTCCCACCAAGATTCATCCCGATCCCTCCACTCTAAGTGTTTTCCAAGATTTTGGGTTTCCCCCTCCCAACTCCCCCCCCCCAATGTCACCAGATCCGGTCGGGATTTAAAATAAGAGCTCTGAGACACGACATCCTTCTAAATATTGAATTTCATTGAGATCTGATCACCCGTTCGTAAGTTAAAAATACCTCATTTTTCTAATTTTCAGAATTAACCCCCCCCCCCAACTACCCCAAAGAGAGCGGATCAGTTCCGAATATGTGAATCATGTATCTAGGACTTGAGCTTATTTTTCCCACCAAGTTTCATCCGGATCCCTCCACTCTATGTGTTTTCCAAGATTTTAGGTTCCCCCACCCGACTCCCCCCAATATCACCAAATCCGGTCGGGATTAAAAGTAAGAGCTCTGAGATACGATATCCTTCTAAATATCAAATTTCATTGAGATCCGATCACCCGTTCGTAAGTTAAAGTCCCTCATTTTTTCTTATTTTTCAGAATTACCCCCCCCCCCCACTACCCCAAAGAGAGCGGATCTGTTCCAGTTATGTCAATCATGTATCTAGGACTTGCGCTTATTTTTCCCACCAAGATTCATCCCGATCCCTCCACTCTAAGTGTTTTCCAAGATTTTGGGTTTCCCCCTCCCAAATCCCCCCCCCCCCCAATGTCAACAGATCCGGTCGGGATTTAAAATAAGAGCTCTGAGACACGACATCCTTCTAAATATTAAATTTCATTGAGATCCGATCACCCGTTCGTAAGTTAAAAATACCTCATTTTTCTAATTTTCAGAATTAACCCCCCCCCCCCCCCAACTACCCCAAAGAGAGCGGATCAGTTCCGAATATGTCAATCATGTATCTTGGACTTGAGCTTATTTTTCCCACCAAGTTTCATCCCGATCCCTCCACTCTATGTGTTTTCCAACATTATATGTTTCCCCCTCCCAACCCTCCCCCCCCCCCAAAGTCACGAGATCCGGTCGGGATTTAAAATAAGAGCTTTGAGACACGATATCCTTCTAAATATCAAATTTCATTGAGATCCGATAAACCCGTGGTAAGCTAAAAATACCTCATTTTTTTCTAATTTTTCAGAATTAACCCCACCCCCCACCCCCCAACTACCCCAAAGAGAGCTGATCCGTTCCGGTTATGTTAATCATTTATCTAGGAATTGTGTTTATTTTCCCTACCAAGTTTCATCCCGATCCCTCCTCTCTAAGTGTTTTCCAAGATTTTAGGTTTCCCCCTCCCAAATCCCCCCAATGTCACCAGATCCGGTCGGGATTTAAAATAACAGGTCTGAGACACGATATCCTTCCAAACATCAAATTTCATTAAGATCTGATCAACCGTTCGTAAGTTAAAAATACTTCAATTTTTCTATTTTCTCCGAATTAACAGGCACCCCACTCCTCCCCAGATGGTCAAATCGGGAAAACGACTATTTCTAATTTAATCTGGTCCGGTCCCTGATACGCCTGGCAAATTTCATCGTCCTAGCTTACCTGGAAGTGCCTAAAGTAGCAAAACCGGCAGACAGACAGACCGGCAGACACCGACAGACCGACAGAATTTACGATTGCTAGATGTCACTTCCAAGTGCCATAAATATATATATATATATATATATATATATATATATATATATATATTATATATATATATATATATATATATATATATATATATATATATATATATATATATATATATATATATATATATATATATATATATATATGTATATATATATATATATATATATATATATATATATATATATATATATATATATATATATATATATATATATATATATATATACATATATATATATACCGTTGTGTTTAAATCTACCTCGAATTTTTTGAATGAGTTTTTGAGTCTTCGACATTCCTCTTAGCACTTCTTTACTGAGTGTATCTACAGAGGTATATTGACGTCACAGGAGATTAAAAGGTTTTCATCGGTAGTTGGGAATGACAAATATATTTATAAAAACTGGAATACTAGATGAGTTTCTGAAATAATCTTTGCCTCATTTCTAATTTTTTTCTAAGTCACTAAAAGTGGTGTATCTAATGAAAAATAATGATAAATTTACTGTTCGGGCGTTTGAAATGAAGTTAAAGGATTATTTTGGAAATAGCATTAAGGTATTTAAGAAGTATTTATTTTTCAAGATGAAAATGTAGACTAATATCTTTTTTAGTAAAACATGTTCTATTATATTTTCCCTTTCTTAAGTTCATCCAATGCCAATCAGGAATTAGACTTTCAAGGTGTTGGAAACCTAGTTTACAGCAAGGGGCTTAAAGGGGCAAGCTAGTAACGTTTACTTACACTCAATAGAAATCCACCAACTTACTTATGCAATTTTATGCATTGTTACCCCGCAAAAAATGAAGTAATTTTAATCATCTATATATCGTATTTTTTTTTGCAAATATCTCTTTTTCTGACCCCCCCCCTCCTCTAAAAACGAAAATTATATCCATGAATAGCTTAAAAACTTATAATCCTCCTCTTGTTAAAGATGGTAAACACAGTTTCAGTGAAACTGCCAGTACTATTAATAATTTTATTAAAATAGAATAATAAATAATTGCGCATTCATAGCAACTTATGGTAAAAAGTGCTTTTTTGTACGTCTTTTCATTATTAGTTATTATTTTTATAGCATATTTTTTTTTGCAAATTCAGCAAGTTTTATAAAATCATAGAGCCAATCAAGCAGCAAAAATTAATTGTAAAAGTGTTAGTATTCATAAAATGATCGATTGCTAATTTTTGTATTGACATACTTAGAATAAATTAAATGTACAATTCCTTGGCTGGAATCATGGTCCAAATAGGAATTTGTTGGAGTTCCTTGTCGAATGAAGCGGCGAAGCGGCTATCCGTAGCAAACTGTGGGATTTGGCAAACAATTTCATGGATTTTTCAAACAATTTCATGGAAATTTCAATTCTATTATTTCAATTAAATTTGAGTAAACTCAGCTTAACCTTCGTTAACGTTAATGCCAATGAGATACTTTTTTTTGGAAAAACTGCTATCAAAATAAAAATAAAAACAAAATGTTTATTCCCCTTAAAGAGTTTTTTTTTTTTTTTTTTTTTCAGGAAAACACCATATATTGTAAACGAGATATCAAAGAGTTATCATCAAACTTCAAGCGCCATCTACCTACGCGGACTATGGACGACAAGCAAATCCTAATCAAAATATCTTACACCTTCTTCCAAGAAACTATCAAATGAAGCAGGGATTGAAACCAAATTGCTACCATCGTCAAACTAAAATAAAACAATATTAACAGATAATCAATAAAATAAAGGACATTTTTAATCTATAGTAGTATATTTGAATATGCTCCAAATATCGTCAGTGCTATACCAAAAATTCATTTTCCAACTTCTGAGCTGATTACCGAAACTGTTTTCAAAGGGAAGATCCAAGGAAATGTACATAAGAAGGATAAAAGCGTGAAAAAGTAATGTGTATCGGATGGGCCGAAGCACGATTGTTTATACGTTGCCTTTTGGATCCCCCCTTCCGAAACAGCTTGGAAAATCGTTTTCACCAATTGTCTCAGGATTGTCTATTAACCTTTAGGCGAGACAGTGACAGTGTACATGTATTTTTTCTGCCACTCAAGTTCTGAAATTCCGAAATACAGCAGTATTTTCAATCTCGTCTTTTTCTATAAAATGAAGAATTTTCGAAAAGTTCAAAACAGGCGGAAAAAAACAATTAATCCAAACCTAAAGAATCAAATACTGAAGCCTCATTTAATTGCGGGAAAAGGCCGTAAATGTTTGCCGGTACTAAACTGTTATTTGACGGTTTACCAGTGCCGTTATTAAACATTCTTTGATCTACATCTACCACAATAAAGATTTTTGACAAACCAAACATAATAAATAAAAAGTACTTTTTTTTATCAAAGTATTAAATATGCAGCAGAAATTAAAAACAACAAACATTTGAACGTATTTGAGAATCAAAAGGTGAGAGGGGTGGGGAGAACATGGAATAAGTTGTAAACATATCATTATTATTAAGAGTTTTTTTTATGCTGATTTCATATATGGGTTAATTCTAAATTTAGTCATCCAAAGCCATGTTTACAATCAAGAATCATCACTTTTATTCATTTTATCATATACCAAGACCGAGGCATTTGATGAATAAAACTATCTTTAAAATTTAATGAATAAACCTTATCAACGAACGAATAATGGATACTTTTATTTCCTTTAAAATTGAAAAAAAAACATTTGGAAATAATAAGGTATTCAAACAACCTTGGAAAAATTCAAATGTTATAACCATAATCCTAGTACCTCTTCAATTCCAAAGCAAATTTAATTATAAGCTTCTAATATAAATTAGCTATTTATTCACCAATTATCGTGAATTAATCATTTCCATTTTTTGCGACAGTACAGAGGACACGACACGGCCACAACCCTGGAAACTGTAACAGTTGGATAGTTCTGTGTCCCAGCTGGTTTTGTGTTTTAATGAGCCATTTTTTATCAATGGTTATTTAGGCTCCTTTAAAACATTTTCAATGTGTATATCACAGTTGAAGTACCATTTTCCTGAGAAAATTTTTGTCATTTCTTAGGAACATTCATAAATCTACTCTCATAAAAAAATTCAAAAAGTTTTATCCAAAAGTTGTAGTCAAAAATTTTTTAGCTAATAATACTACACTTTATTATTCTCTTTTTCTTCAATTAGTTGTTATATTCATTACCATACATATTCAAGTTTCGGCTTTTTTTTACATCCGTTGTTCAAGATTATTTATAGCTCAAAATTTGTTATAGCTAATTTATAGCTCTTTGTTTATAGCTAAAAATTTACACACGTTTATGGTAATTTTAACACATATTTTTCTCTGTACTTCTTATTTTGTTTTAAATATTTATACATTTGTGGCTTTTTTCTTTCACAATTTTTCTCTTTATAATTAATTGATAAAATATTCTGAGACATTAGACCTAGCTTTTATTTCAGCTTTCTTATAATAAATAAATGGGCAAAATAAAATAAATACTTGAAATAACAAACCAAACAAATATATAATTATCAAATATTATAGAAATAAACAATTATCAAAATATTTATTAATTATCAAAAGTGAATAATTTCAGAAATAACAATTAATCTTGGTAATAAATAATTATTCCAATCCTTTTTTCTGAATCCGCGTATATACAGAAATGCACATTGTTTAGCGGTTAAGAGGCCATTGACTATTGCCAAGGAAACCCACTGAAAAATAATATATGGCTTTAGGAAAATTGTAGGTTTTTGAATGAAATCTCTGCATTCAAACACGTTCCAAAACTTCAGTGGCTTCAGCTATAATTTCAGAAAAAGCATCAGATTCACAGATGGAGCTGTAATCCTAATTTGGTTCGGTACTGAAAGAGACGAAGAGATAGGAAGAGAAGGGGGTAGGATGGAGAAGAGGGTATTTTTTTAATAGCGCAATCATATGATGCATATTTTTACCCAAAGGTTTCAAAGGGGGGCGGGAGAGGAAACCATTAGCCTCAAGAGATGTATGCTTTCAAAGAAATACTCCCATACAATCGTTATAGAAATTATGTCTTCAAAATAATTGCTCAAATTTTACTGGTCAGTAGAATTTGATCAGTAAAATACTGAGACAAGGAAATAGTGTCTTTAAAAATGATTGCTAAAATTGAGAAAAGGAAATAGTGAAAAACAATTGCTCAAATTTTACTGATCAGTAAAATTTGATTACTAAAATACTGATCAGTAATTTTCAGAGTAGGGCTCTGATTAAAATCTCCCTGATCACACCCGCACTTTACGTTACCACGGATTGGAAATTTGACCGTGGTTATAAGCAGTAGCTCATAGTAATTGAAAAAAGAAGCAGTTTCAAATAAAGTCCCAGACGTAAAAGAGTCACCTTCTCAGTGATTCAGGGATAGAAACTGTTACCGATATTAAGCTTAAAAGTAATGATATAAGCAAGTTCATAAAAATTTTCTATTCGTAAGCGACTTATTCTTATGTAAAGGCGACATTGTAAGTATTTGAAAAAGATATTGTTTTTGTAAGTATAAAATGAATATATTTGAACTGGTAATTAACTTTAGTTAGACATACCTGATAAGGTCCTCCAAGGAAATCTGGAATATATTCTTCTGGTATATAATCTAATAATCCACCAGGTTCAGAATAGTCCGTCCCGCCATGGAAAAGTATTTTAGTTCGTGTAACCTCATCTGAAAGATTAAGTAGGTTTAGTCACACACACTGATATACATATATATATATATATATATATATATATATATATATATATATATATATATATATATATATATATATATATATATATATGTATATATATATATATATATATATACTGCCTGAAAAAACATTCTTTAGTATACTGTCATTTAAGGGAAGACATATTTCATATTTAATTCCCGATCGTTTTTTAGGTTATGGCGGAATCCTCCTGCGTGGAAAATATTTTCCGGACCCCCCAAAGGAAAGTTTCTACCGCGAAAAACTCTCCACGGAGGATTTCTCCTGATGATAATTCTCCTCCCGTGGGACATTCTCCTTCCACGTAAAAAATCCCCCAAAGATTTCTAACTCCGCTAAAACCTTTTCCCCGACAATTCCCTCAGAGCATCTCCACATGTAAAATGGGTTTGCCAATGAGAAAGTACAACAAACAAAACAAATATTGTGTGTATGAATTCTGTCAAATTCCCCCCGTGTAAAAACCCCTGGAAATTTCATCACTAGAAGTTTCCCTTCAAGGGGGAAATTCTCCCTGTAGAAAATCCATCCCCAGACCCCCCCCCTCTCTCAGAAAAATATCTGTACACTTTCCAATAACAAATACTATATGCAGCAATAGGAAAATTTCATAACTGATGGCGCTTCCAACGGTGGCTCTGGGGAGTCATGTCATTCTCAAAGATATATTTATTAAACCTTTCAACTATAGGACTACTGAACAAAATTGCTATCTCAAAGTTTTGATCAGACAACTTTGGGAGAAAAGGGACTGGGGGGGGGGGATAGTTGTCCTCTAATTTTCTGGTAACTTAAAAAAAAAGCACTAGAATTTTTAATTTTCGCTCAAATGAACCCTCAGTCAATTTTGTAGGACTATTAGTTCGATCAGCCCTAGGAAGAACAAAGAAGAAAAAAAACACATCTGGGATCTTTCTTCTGGAAAAAAAATACAAAATTTCACATTTCTAAAGATTGGAGCTTGAAAGTCTTCTTTAAATTTTCTCTAGACCTTCTTTGATATATTCTATTTTTATTGTTATTTAGAAGCAGGCTATACCTATTAGTCAGAGCGCCAGATTCTGTATCGTGCACCCACCCATGCCGGAAGGTACAAAAATGCTGAGGACGGATCCTAGGGTAGTCGACCATGCTGAAAACGAATATCGTAGGGCGCATGTTCGCCGTTGGGGCGTTTCTGAGATATAGGTCAAAAACGCCAAGTTTAGCCTATAACTAAGTGTGACGATTCAGGATTTTTTTGTGACTTATTGGGCTGAGGAATCTGGCGTAATGTTATATCAATCGAAAGAAGAGATCTAGATCTACAAGAATATGATTTTTAAATTAAAAAAAAAACACTAGTTTTTTCTCTATTTACTGCAGTTTCAAAATAAGTGCTGTAAAATTCAACAATATCTCAAAGAAAGGCTAAAAACTCAAAATTTCTTCAAGGTAACAAATTTTTTTTTCATATCCGAAAAGAAAGTGCATTCAATTCCGTACAATTTGAGCTAAAACTATTGTTATTTTTAAAAGGTCTGCGATTTTTTTGTAGTGTCACTGAAATGATCACTAGCCGTATCGTGAAAAAGGACATGTTTTTTTTTCTTCAAATGGTAGGAATACTTCAAACTTCATAACTGTTTAAAATTTTTAACTTTTACTTAAAAATAAAAATAGGTTTAAAAAAAATGTTGACTTTTTTTTTCTTATAGAATGGACGAATATGTTTTCTGGTGTACTAAAGCGTCTGCAATTACCTTTTTGGGACCTGATTTGCCAGTAATACGACTGAGCTATTTACTACATAAATGAATTCTGCTTCCCAGATGGATTGGCTTCATGGATTGGAGTTGTCTTACTCGGCCTGCCCGTAAAATTGGGTAATAGTAACTGATTAGGGACCTGTTTTAATTAAAAGTAAAGGTATGAAATAAAATTTTCACAAATATTCCTCATTTTCTTCTTCCGAGAATTCAGATGGGGCAAGGTCAGACTCCCTGCATGCCCTCCTCGTTCCGTGGCAGGAGCATAAGGTGCAGCATCCTTTCATTTTTGAGCAGCTGCAGCCTTTCCTGTATCTTCCACTTTTACATCTGCAGTAAGATTCCAGGCTTGATGCTTCTTTACAGTTTGAGACGACCGCATCTACTCCTCCTTCAGCCATCTTCTATCCAAGGAGAAGTGGATCTGGAATGCTCGGCCGAGCCTGTACTGACGACAAGATTATCTATGTAGCGAATATGGCTCTTCGTATGCATGGCTCGAAGGTGGAAGTCTTTTCATATCTTGTTTCTGGTACAGAATGTAAGCCCTTACACTGGCCAGTAAATTGAATCCGGCCTGTTTATCGTACTGTTTAAAATGACCTGGAATTTTGATAGGTCGTAAAATTCTCGAAACGCGTCGACTGAAAGCTTCCCTTCTGCATCCTTGATCTGCTCCGTCACAGACACCATTTTTGAGGCAAAAGTTGGAGACACCGCGGTGTTCAAGAAAGAAGCTTTCCCGACGCCGAAGATAAAGTTCGTTGTGTCACAACCTGGCAGACAGTGCACGAACGGTAACATAATCTGCTCCTCTTTGGACAAGTGGACTCCATCCACCGGCTCGTGTACTGGGATAATGTAAGTCGGGAACTTCAAGAAAAGTTCGCTCAGTCCTTCAGCTTGAAGCTCTTCAAAAATGAACACAGGCTACTGCCACGTCTGTGTCGTTGGCATGCACAACGATGCTACGAAGCTACAAGCGTAACAGCTAGCGTACTTGGCATGTGTCATAAGGCGTTGGTCAGTCTCTTCGTGGCTGGAGGACAAGCATTCCTCGTAGTAACAGTGTTCTGGTAAAGTTGGACAGCAGCCACGCTTGACCAAAGACACTTTGAATCTCTCCTTGAACCCACCTGAGAGAAAATGGTTGAATGCGTTCGGAAGCTGATCACTCATCTGCTCCTTGGCTTCATCCAAAATTTCGAGGAGCCGGCTTTTAGACACTGAGCTTGCAAGTTTGATTCTTTGATTATGCTAAGAGCGGAATTTTGGAGGTTTTTCCCTTTCCCTCGTCGGAGTCTGCATGCTGATTTCATAGAGATCAACTGTCCGGTGTCCGTGAGCTTCCCAAACAGCCCGTTGTACCGATGTGCGACAACGTGGACTTCAGGAATACCCACTGGAAGATAATTCAGCAATGATAGAAGCAATCTTTCCGCGAACGATTTGACTGTTTCAAACCTGGCAGGCCGATATGACCTTATCTTTGACATTAGGTCAATGATGTGTACTGTAGCTGATGTTGTTTCTTTGGATTTCAAAGTGGCCGGCCAAGCTGAAAGTCCTCCTTTTTTTCTTAGCCAGTTCAACAGCAGAGCTTTGTTCCCCGCCCTCATTTTTCAGCCAGAGGATGTCTCGGTTGATTGTTGCGGAAGATGTTCAAAAATGGATGGAGGAAAAGGAAGAATCTCTTTGGTGAGGATCTTTGCATCGGCTTTCTCATTTTCTTCGTCGTAGCTCAACTGAGCAGTAATATTTCTCTATAAGGCTGTTACTTCAGAGCTCAGGAGATCGGTTTTAGGGACACCATTCACTTTCTGAGTTTTTCTCTCTGAAGGGAAAGTTCGGAGTACAACCTTTTTCACATCGTCTTTCCTGTTGCACAGAAAGTCCTCAACCACCTCTTTTCCTTTTTTGGCTACGCAAGTAATATCAGAAACAATCTTCTCATCGTCCACAACTTCTGACGTCACAATATCCACTAGGTCGAAGTCCACTCTGCTGAACGGATTGCCACATGTAGTGAAAATGTCACGAACTCTACCTCGTGAAAGTTGTAATCCCGTCGTCGTCGACTGATTGTCTTCGTGATATTTCAATGTCTCTGTGGATACGTTGACTACTTGCAGGAAACCATTGCTGATGGCAGCGGAAATCGGTAAGGTAAGAATCCAAGCTTCAGTCTGTCTCTCATCCATTTGTTCTCCTATTATTCCGGCCGTCGTCTTTGCATCCTTGTTCACTGTACATTCCAGTATCTGATCGGAACAGGTGGCCGTAAACCTGGTGTGCGTTCTCTTCACTGCGAAGTATCCTTTCATGAGCCTTCTGTGTACATCAGGAAAGGTTTGTGGTAAACTTCGCATGTCATATAGGTACTGTATGAGACATCTTGTACACTGAGGATGGTCAGCCACCAACAAGTATGGCAACATCTGAGCAGTTGCTGTCAAATGAGACTCCCAGTCACAGTCTCGTTCAGCATAATTGAATTGCATCGCTATTTCAAGTATTTCTAAGAACTACCGCCAGAAAGCAAACGTGGGTGACGCATTTCGAAGGGTTTCGAAGGCATTCATTATGGGAGCCAAAGTGATTAAGGTATCGTTTGCCTTCTGAAGTGACGTCTTCTTGTGCTTCGGAGCAATACTCTTCCAAGGACTCCCAATAGAGGGCTGGCAAGACCTCGCACAGTATGCAGCAGGCATTGATATCTTGGTAGTAGCCTTTCCCTTGAAATAGCTTTTCGCATGTACCAGGTAGCAGCAGCTTTGCCTGCACTATAATTTCTTTGAGTCCGGAGCTGTCCATTATCTTACCAACTGCCTTGGTTAGTTGAGCAGGAGGTGGAAGCCTCCCATCCGTAGGATTACGTTTTCGAAGTCATCCAGGTATTTACTTTTCACTCCCTGTGCTAGCTGATAGATGAAGAGATCTTGCGTGACCACCATATCGTCACATCCGACAGCTTTACTTATCGCCGTGAACGTTCGCAGAGATTTTTCGACTGTTGCATGGTTGTTTGGTGCTTCATGAAGGAAAAGCAAGATATTAGATTAAACATTGACAAATCAATTTCAAATCACAGATGTTCCATTTGACAAGCATTTTCACTAGAACTGGAAGTTCCAATACTAAATCTGATTGATCAATGTAACATGCCTTTTTATCAGTCCTTATAAATCTAAATTAGTATCACCTACTTTCTTGTGATATTTAATTTTGTAAATTACTTTCATTAAGTCTCTTACTTCTGCAAAAAAAAAATTACACTCATTTTTCCAGCCAACTTTACAACACCAAAAGTGCTCTTAAAAATTCTATTTTTTTAAAATTGTTTTTTGATCTTCCAAATTTGTGTCATATTCTTCATTATCATCCATCAGCTAATCAGTATTTGCGTCAGAATCACATGTTGAATCAACCTGAAGTAACTGTTTTTGTTTTTTTATCTTGGCCTACCTGACTCACTTTTCTTTTTCATCTTCTGCTGGTCAATTTCTTCTGCTTAGTTTATCAATCAACTTCCCGCTAAGTAGCAGGTTACTAAACAAAATTCATATTATCGGGTACACTCGCTAAAAAAGTTGCAGACCCCCCAGATATAATAATTTAAACTTTTTTTCTTAGCTCAATGTGTTCGGAATTAAACGGGCTTTCTTTTTTAATATAAAAAATACTTTATCTTGAAAAAATTTCTGTTAGAAATTTGTTGAAAAAAATCTGACTTTTTTTTAAACTGCAGTAAAAGTGTGATATTTTTTATTTTTTTTTACAAACAAAAATCATATTCGTGTAGCCCCAAGTCTCTTCTTTCTATTGATGGAAGAGTACGCTGGATTTGACCAATCTTATCTGTAAAAAAAAAAATAGAATCATCGATCCCAATTATAGGCCAAATTTGGTGTTTTTGACCTATATCTCAGAAACGCCCCAACGGCGAATATGGACCCTACGATATGCGTTTTCAGCATGGTCGACTACCATGGGATCCACCCTTAACATTTTTGTACCTTCCGGCATGGGTACTAATCGAAATAAGCGAGATACAGAATCTGGCGCTCTGACTATATGTTTTGCTTTGGTGTCCTTCTCTCTGCAGCCCTGTTCATTTTCTATGCGTGACAACAGTGGTAAAAGCGACAAAGTCTGAATGTTGACACTTGTCCAAAGCATAATTTCCAGGGAAAACAATTATACTGAGAGAAACTTTCTACGGGGGAATTTTTCGAGGGAACATTTTCCACAGAGGGGAGGATTTCCTGGGATTGAAAAGTGATAAAAATTAAATAAAAAAGACAAGCTTTTCTTGCTGAAAGTAAGAAGCGACACTGAAACTTGAAACAAACGGAAATTATTCCGTAACATGAATAGCCAAGTATCGAGGAGCGAGGCATCCCCCCTTATAAACGGAATAGTTTCCCTTCGTTTTAGGTTTTTAACGTTGCTCTTTACTCACAATAAGAAAAACTTTTGTTTATATTTAATTATAAATAAAGGCAAAAATTCCAATGAAGTTGAATAGAATACTCACCAATAAAGGCTCCAATAATAGTCCATAGAATTGGGAAAACCCTTGGAGCTCGTGTAATTAGAATGCGACCCATGGTTTCTGGGTAGTTGGCCTCAACAATCTCGATTATTCGAAGCAATGTCTGGAAAAGATATAGCTATTTTAATTTGAACTGGTGTGTACAAACTCCCAGAGTAACCGAAGAATTGGTTAGATGGAGTGCTCAATCTAAGCTAATGAGGCACTGAGTCCCCTTTAAGTATCAAAGATAATGAAAACGATATCCAATGGTTTGAATTGGCTAAACTGAAACCTGCACAGTGAACAATTAAGACAAATACGGAATTGAATTTTACTTCAAATATAGTTAAGTGTTTTTTTTGGCAGTAGCAGGCATCAAATCCATAAAATGAAGTATGGGTTACAATGACCAAAATTCAAACTAAAATGTAGCACCGGAGAGCTTAAGAAAGTAAAGCTTTGTTTGAAGACACAGTTATCTTTGAGAATCAACAGATTGTTAGTCTTTGAATTTTTAAGAAAAAAAAACGTTGACAAATTAAGCAAAATTAATTTTATCTATTCATTTTGATGGTTCAAGGTGAGAAGAGTGACAAAATATGAGAATGCCCTGTAAACCTACAAATTACAAACAAAATAGAAAAATATTAGAAATTAGGGTACAAATAGACCTAAAATATGTTAAAAGAGAAAAAATGATTTTATTTTTAAAGGCTGAAAATGTTTTCTTCTTGTAAATTAAAGGAAAACTCCAGCCAAACATTTACTTCAAGCGAGGGGACAATTTGTATAAACAATTAAAGAACTTGGGAAAACAAACACCAAAAGCATGTTTTCAAGAAAAAACTGTTTGGATATTTCCGTTTAGCGGTAAAATGCCCAAATCATTTTAGAAGTAAGGATGTCCAAAGTTTCTGAGAGCCAAGATCTCTAAGATCTTTAGAATACAGGGCTTCATGAACTTTGCCAAAAACTGAACGACTTTTTGATAAGGATATTAATATTTAATCCCTCAGTAATATTTCTGAGAATATTTAAGGTCTACACTAAGATTAAGAAACTAAAGAGTAACATTACGTCTCGTAGCTGGCAGCATTTATTTAGCATAGAGTGGGGAATGCCCCTTCCTTGTCCCCAAACTCCCCCTCGTGGTCGTAGAAACTTCGAGGATGCCCGTTCGATTAAAAATTGAGAGTTCTAGCTCCTTTTTTATAAATCGAAAGTGATTGGAGTCCAACAAGCTCCTGTCCTAAAACTGTTTTTGATATATGGTCCTTTTAAACTCTTAGGACACCTGATCGACATTTTGAGGTACCTATTTTGTACATTCTCATGAAGAGGCAAAGTATAAAAACGTAAAAAAAAACTTTAAGGACTAAAACAGTCATGCAGATCTAGTAGTTAACTTTAATTAATGATAAAATTCAGTCACCAACTTGGAGAAACAGTGGCACACATAGCAAGCTTGTATATCAAGCCATACATGTCATCAGTGTGCCACAGATGCATGTAAAAAATCCCAGCAAATTTAAAAACTCTCTATAGGATTGTGTACTCTCGTGTCAGCATGAATGCTAGGCGACAAAGAACTCGTGATTACGAACGAGTGATTGTATCTTGATGAAATTTGATATTTAGAATGACCTTGTAACTCAGACCTTTATTTCAAATCCTGACCGGATCCGGTGACACTGGGGGGAGTCGGAGTGGGAAATCGGAAATCTTGGAAAACGCTTAGAGTGGAGAGTAGAGAATTCGAAAAAAATCGAAAAAATGAGCTACTTTTAACTTACGAACGCGTGCCCAGATATTGATGAAATTTGATATCTAGAAGGGTCTTGTGTTACACAGCTCTCATTTAAAATCCTGACCAGATCCAATGATCCGTCTAAAGCACACGGGCTCCAAGGTCCAGGATGGCTTGGTTTTATACAAGGCAAGAGGTAGATGAGCTAATCAGAACCCCTATTCGACCAGTGTGCCTGCCTATGGAAGCGTGGTTTTTCTCGTGAGTGATTCATCGGTCACGGTAACAGTATAGGATTTGTTTTACGAAGATTCACATGACTTTACATTACAGCAAACACTCACATGAAAGCACGATTCAACTTTGAAGATCTTAATTTTGAATTTGTCAAAGTGTTGTTGGAAACATTTTGCTTAGATTTAGATTTCTATCACAAATCTAATTCTTCTCGATCACAAATTCTTCTCGACAAATTCAGCATGCCTGGATGGTATAACCCAAAGATTGATGAGGATTAGAAACACCAAGCCATGAACAACCTATCAAAAAGACTAGATTATGAAAATACATGAACTGAAGAATACTGGGGACAAATATTGAACATGAAGGACGATGCTGAATATATTGGTCTTCGCAATCTTAAATGAATCTTCTTTTAAGCAATTCTGCAGCCAACACATTATTTAGCAAGTTGGAAATCATCAAAACTGACACAATTTAAATCTTGTCTATTCCATCGCAATTTCAGAATGAGGAGGGTCAACTCAAGTGTCATATCAATATGTGGTCAGTATGAACCTAACAGCGCGGTCAAGCCAAACACTTCGTGAATGACCATTAATAAAACTTCAAGTTCGGACAATGCCATCTATACTCAAGGCGACAGATGAGGGCGAGGCTGCATATTTTAGAATCCAGCCTCCACAATTTTTCTATTTGAAGAAACTGAATATATTGGCAATATTGACAAGTCAAAATTTTATTCTAATGTTTTTTTTTATTAGTGATAATTCATATTTAGCTTATTTATTCATACTGTAACTAGCACTTTGTATTAGCAAATAATTGTCGTTCATAAAGGTCGAACTACGAGAGCGATTAAGCCTAAAGTCTAAGATTAGCTGTGACTAATATTAAATGCACAAGTATACGAGGCTAGTTTACAAACTAAAAGCTAACTTTTTCACCCCTAAACTTGTAACCCCCAAAAAGCTATAGCTAAAATAACCTATCTCTTATCAAAGCCCTATTCCCTGTTAAAAAGGCCTAAAATCTTTTCTCATTGTCTGGTTAAAATTACTTGCCTAATTAGATATATGACCACCAAAGTTTGTGACTATCAAAACAGAATAACTAAGATATAATGTTAATTGCTGACCTTATCAAATAATATTGTGCAAAAAAATTAATTGATCAACCAAAAAAAAAGTTTGAGACTAGCAATTTTTAAATTAGCCTTGCTTTTTTTTAATTTTTCTTTTTTGTAGTTGCTTCTAATTGAACCTTTGTTAATAGCTATATTTTAGAAAATTTTTAGAAAATTTTAAAATTTTTAGAGAAGTTTTAGAATATTTTTAGAAAATGAATTGATCAACACAAAAAAAATAATTTGAGACTAGCAATTTTTAAATTAGCCTTGCTTTTTTTTAATTGTTCTTTTTTCGTAGTTGCTTCTAATTGAACCTTTGTTAATAGCTACATTTTAGAATATTTTTAGGAAATTTTTAAGAATATTTTAGAAAATGAATTCTAATTGAACCTTTGTTAATAGCTATATTTTAGAAAATTTTTAGAAAATTTTAAAATTTTTAGAGAAGTTTTAGAATATTTTTAGAAAATGAATTGATCAACACAAAAAAAATAATTTGAGACTAGCAATTTTTAAATTAGCCTTGCTTTTTTTTAATTGTTCTTTTTTCGTAGTTGCTTCTAATTGAACCTTTGTTAATAGCTACATTTTAGAATATTTTTAGAAAATTTTTAGAATATTTCAGAAAATGAATTGATCAACACAAAAGAAAAATAATCTTAGACTAGCAATTTTTAAATTAGCCTTGCTTTTTGTTGATTGAGTTTTTTTTGGTAGTTGCTTGTAATTGAACCTTTATTAATAGCTACATTTTGACTGCTATACTCAATAGGGGGGAAACATCTATGTATTCTTTTGTAACTACCTTCATTAGTTGCAATCCAATTAGAGAAGAGTAGTTAATTCTGATCTTAATGATCAAAGACACCTCAATACAATATAATCCATGTCACTACTTTTAAACAGTCTTGAAATTTCATTTAAAATTACTGCTCAAATGAAGCTGTTGAGCATGCAAATTTAGCGCAAAACTAATACGATATTCATTCTATCCCGTTCGAAGATATAATCTAGATTTTTTATCACATGTCTCAAAACTCTGTAACTTTTGGAGATATAACTGGGACGAGAACAAAAAAAAACGAGTTATAAAGCCGGCCAAGCGTGTATTTTTTTTCAAATTAGCCTTTAACTCTAGAAAGAAGTCCATGGGACTTTATCAACTTCTCTCTCAACATATATAGCGCAAAATTAATACAATATTCATTCTATCCCGTTCGAAGATGTAATTTAGATTTTTTATCACATGTCTCAAAACTCTGTAACTTTTGGAGATATAATTGGGACGAGTTATATCTCCAAAAGTTACAGAGTTTTGAGACATGTGATAAAAAATCTAAATTACATCTTCGAACGGGATAGAATTTAGTTTTCGGGATAGTTTTCTATTTGATTATTAGTTTCATTAAATGAAAAAACTATCAGACTAACAGTCAAAGTAAAATATTGACAACGTACAGCAGTGTTACAATAAAACTACGCCGAAACAAGAATGAAAAAGGCTTGGACAAAGGAATTAATCATATTTTCTCTCCTATCTTCAACACGACTACCTACCTATTGTAGGCTATGAGCTCTTAGAAACTTTAAAAAGGGTTCTCATTCCTAAATAAGTCCTGCCCAAACTCCAACAAGTACAAGAAACGTGGAAGATTTGGACGCAACCCATAGTATGAACACAAGGGACAGTGGATTTCTACCATAAATAAGAATGTATTAACAGCAATTTCTAGTCAGACTTATCCAATTCCAATATTCGTCATGTAAAAAAAAAAATTCAACTATTAAGCATGTCCAAATAGAGTCCAGTTAGTTTAGTACTAGAACTTAACTTTTAAGCCAGTTACCACTAGAAAACAGCTAGACTAAGCAGAATCTCAATCCTGTTACAGGATATTAACACATGTTCATATATGCCGATTGGTTTTGAAAAAAGTAAAAAAAAACCTCAAGAACAAGAATAGGTCAAGGCAGTTTCTGCAGTTAAGTGTCTTCAAGATACCAAGACACCTATCTATATCGATACCGATCTATACCGACAGCACTAATTCTATTATTTCAAGACATGTTGCATATACCACAGACATGCATTGAATAGCTCCTTAAGGCAGGATACATATTTTGGGGTTTTAAAATATATTGCTGACATCCCTGTTTTACATACTCAAAAAAAGCGACACTAAGAACAAAAATATATTTCATGATAAGAACAAAGTATACTTTATAAATATATTAAGAATAAAATATGCTAATATATAGTAAATATATTAATATAATACGTACTAAATATAATGCTAAAATATACTAAAAATATTAAAAATAATAAAAATACTACAACTAATACTAAAAATACTAAAATACTAAATATACTAAAAGAAAAATTTAATACTTGAAAGTGTACTAAAAAATACTAAAAAAATGCGAACAAAATATATTTTATGCAAAAATCTTAGCAAATTTTCCTCTCTTCCCTTGAAAGATTTTTCAGTTCCTTGGAAAAACTTAGCATAGGCTACCGTCTGAATCTCAGTAGATATAATATTTATGTAGACCTGAGCCTCCTTTACCTTAAAAATTATTTCTTCATCATTTTCGTGACTCTCAGGCTCGATTCTTTGCACACGCACTCCAGAAAAAGATACAAAATATGTAAGTCACGGACCATTTCACCTCAGTAGGTCAGTAAAACTAATCATATGTTGAATACCAAAAACTTACGCCTAAAATCGAGAAATTAAGGAAAATCACATAGAGAATAAAGTTACCAAATTTTGTGATAAATCACCAACGATGGCAACCCACCTATCAACAAACTGAGATTGTTCTCTGCTATTCGTTGCCTACTCTTGATTTTTCCGCTTGTATCTAAGTCAGATTTAGCCGGCGCGAAGTAGAGATCCACTTGCCTTAGTTTTAAACGTCAGGATTTACCTTACATTGACGATTGTTTGGCTCATTTTCGGTCGATTTCCGATTTGGCAAGCCGCAAGTATGCACAGTTTTGAATGCACTGTATTCATTGAACATTCAGGTTAAATGAAAAAGCCAAACAATTATAGAACATTTTTTGCTCTATTTATTACTGCCATTTGTGGGAATATCGAATGTAATAGTTGAGAGTTTACCTCAAATTGCAGAGGAAATTTGTTTTGGCTTTTCTTTATTCTATATTTTTTATACTTTTTTTTTATTCCAACAAAATATTCTTTTTTAACTTTTATAAAACAAAGACTGGCAAAATCGGTCAAATGCTTATCAGAAGCAAACCAGGAAATTCGTAATAGGGGAAGAATGGGAATTTCAATTTGAGAGGCATGTCCACTCAAAAATATGCATTCACCATAGTGTTGCAGATCAAAAATGGGTAAATATTTTGCTGGTCATACTATTGACTTATACTACTACTACTAACTCACTGCAGCACCAAGCCGCCTGAGGCCAACACAGCTACGCACGCTCCTCCTCCAACCTAATCTATTTAAAGCCTCCCTCTTTACACCCTCCCAGGAAGTTCCCATTTCCTTTAAATCTTTATTTATGACATCCTCCCAACCCAGACAAGGACAACCTGCTTTCCGTGTAGCCCCAGACGGTTGGCCAAAAAGGACAATCTTCGGTAATCTGTCATCCTTCATCCGTAGAACGTGGCCTAGCCATCTCAACCTTTCTTTCATTATAGCCCCAGAAAGCGGGCTATAATATATAGGGCTATAATTTATAAGAATTGACTTATAAATAAAGCAAATATAACACTCGATGGCTTTTTCTTATGGTCGACAGATGAGGGCGATATGAATACGAATATAATAATCGTACCTATCGCAAATTCAAATTTAAGGCCTTTTTGAACCCTTGTAAATGACCGAAAAATTCCTAGTTTTTGGGTATAAACAAGGTTTAAACCATGGATTTCAAACATACTATCAAGGAGGCACACTCGTGCCTCTTTAAAGAGGCGAACCACGACAATGTTAAGCGATCTTCGGTTCCAGTGGTTGCAGAGGGATGGGGAGGGATGCATTTCGTAGCCCGAGCTCCAACTAAGAAACCTGCCAAATTTCATCCCCCTCCGACTTTTCCTTCATGGGGAAAATCTGACCGAAAGTTTCGACCACCCAACCCCACCCCCCCCCCCCTTTAACGTTGTCCGATCGGGCTGAAATTCACAAGTTAAGGTCCCCTAGGGCCCAGGAGCTTATCCGCGAAATTTCAGCTCGATCCGATAACTCCTTCCCTGTTTTCCAGAAACCACGCATAGCCACTTAATGTTCATTTTCTTTTTTTTCTGCCACGCCTACAGGTCACAGCCGACATCGGATCTGGGTGTACGAAGACTCATTCGACGCGGAATTCTCCGAGTAATTTTCCTGGAAAGTTTCGTCGGAAAATCTTAACCCCCCGATTTTCTAGCTTAGAAAAACCCATTTCCCCATTGAAGGTAAAATTTTCTCTTGTAATAACATCACTTGTTTGAAAAATTCTTACACTAACAGCAGCTTGGCGCAGCGGAAGCGTGCTGGGCCCATAACCCAGAGGTCGGTGGATCGAAACCGCTAGCTGCTAACTTTTTAAAATTTGTAAAATTAGGTAATTTTGTCAGTTTGAATTATTGATACAGAAAGGGAGAAAATAAACATGGAAACATGTGATCAGAATTACATACTGGAATGTTCACAAGAATTTATACTGAAGCGGGGGTAAGGCTTGATGGAAGCAAGTTAAAAGAACCATTTAAATTGATTTCCTAATTGAAGCCGTTGGTGAAATTTTCTATTGTAATAACTTGTTTGATAACAAGCATAACAGCAGCTTGGCGCAGCGGAAGCGCGCTGGGCCCATAAACCGGAGGCGGGTGGGTAAAAACCACTAGCTGCTAAATTTTTAATTAAGCTGCTAAACTATTAAAATTATCAAAATTAGATAATTTTGTCAGTTTGAATTTATTGATACAGAAAGCGAGAAAATAAACATGGAAAATTATTATTAAATTACATCCACCATGGATTGTAGAAAAACGTACAGAAATAATATGAAAAAAACTTCGTTTTCTTAAAGAGTTAAAGAGGCTGCGTCCCAAAGTCGAACCTTAAAACGTACAGGAATTGGAGAGGCAGTTGGGGGGCTGCCGCCCCCCAAACCCCCCGCTTTTAAATACTCTTTTGTACAGGTTTTTTGTTGTGGGGGGCTGCCGCCTTCCTGACCCCCCGCTCTTGCCTTCGGAAAGGCCCTCTTTTAATTAACAAAAAATTGAAATGAATGAACAATGGAATAACTTCGAAAAATGTTAAACACAAGAGGACAGGAGAACCATTGCGCCGAAACTAGTAATTAGTAACAATGAAGTCCCCCCACAACAAAAAACCTGTACAAAAGAGTCTTTAAAAGCGGGGGGTTTGGGGGGCGGCACCCCCCCCAACCGCCTCTCCTAATTCCTGTACGTTTTAAGGTTCGACTTTGGGACGCAGCCTCTTTAACTCTTTAAGAAAACGAAGTTTTTTTCATATTATTTGATTATAAATCCATTTTTTAAAGTTATATAATCCACAAGCTTTCTTCTGTCGGCTTTGACATTTTTCGACATATAGTAGAAACGGCAGGTTTTAAGCGGCCTAATAGAACAAGAAGGAAACACATTGATTTTTTTGTTTTTTTTAACTTAATCTTGACAAATTTGCTATTTACAATGAAATAGGATTTATAATGAAATAATAAGTTTGAAACAAAAAACTACAATGTCTTACCTGGACACCTGGTCTCCACAGATGCCTCATATTAAGTCCCTCAAGATCAGCTAATAAAGTCCAAGATGAAATTGGTTTGCCCAGTCTCTCTGTAGCCTCTTCGCAGAGACGAAGCCCCTCTTCACATGTATGCAGAGTCTGGAGACATTCAAAATCCAAATTATTCAATTACAATGATAAATTGAGAATATTCAACAATGAAGCTATCAAAAATCAAATTACACTGCATCCATATTGTCGAGTTTTTTTTATGTTTTAATAGTGACTGAAATCTAAAAGTACGTGTCGATTAAAATCGCACTGTCGATTGTATTTGACCATAAATCGCATATAAATCGACATTGAATTATCAGCTAAAACGAAATGTCGAACAGCAACTTTAGTTTTTTCTTGCATTAGTCTCTTTCGTTTTTTTTATTGATACACAACGTTTCTTCATTTCTATGTTTTCACCAATATTTCTATATTTTCTTGAGTATTTTAGCCACTATTGTTTTTTATTGGTACTGAGACTGATAACAAATATAAACTGAAACTAATAACGAATAAATTTCCTTGTATAGTTTCTCAAGCTTAACCTTTTGAGAGATAAACCTAAGAAAATAAATTAGAAATCTTAACCTTTTGCTTCCTGTCGTATGATGGAAACTAAGGGAAGCATAAAAAAAGAAAAAAAAACGCTGAAGTTCCATTCAAACCTAGCAGAGTAAGTTGTGCTCAGTTGTTTTTGCAAATGCCTGGTAGATGGCGAGTTCCTGTATTCTCTTTGAACAAAGGTAACAAAATTACATATTGAGTATAAGGAACAAACCTTTTGTAACAAATTAAAGTTTTTGCATGAAAAACTTTAAAAAGGCATCAAAAATTTGTTTATGTTCATTTATGTTACGCTTTTATGAGTCAGACAAACATTTCAGAAGGTTCAAACCCCCTAACCTTTTAGACCATTTAGATGGAGGAAACTTTTTCCATCTTTTTTGTGAAGGCATGATAATTTTAAGTTTTGTATGGTCATTAATAGTTTAAATATCTGGAAAACGCAGCCATATGGTACAATAATAAAATATACTACATTTTAAACTAAAAATACAGACTAAAAAAAATATGAACGAAAATATAGAAGGCACTTAGACGTGACGAAAACGGCAAAACATTCTCTGAAAAGGCATGACGCTTTTTCCTGAAAATGGGGATACTACCACTTTTTAGACTGGGAAAACGATCTAGATAGGTTAAGACATTAGGAAAATTTGTCCCGCCACCGTACACTATTATTACATTTTTTTTTTTAATCTTCAGAAATATTTTAGGCGGACCAAAAAAAAAAATGGAAACGTTTTACAGCAAGCAAATGGCAAGTGAATATTAATCACGCCATTGCCATTTTTAAAAGTTGCGAGTTGAGTTTTGCACTCTTTTTTTTATTTTGTTTTTTTTTATTTTGTTTTCTTTTTTATTTTGCACTCTTTTTGCACAACTTTGCAATTGCTTCATTAAATAGCCGCCAAAACAGTATCTAGCTTTCTAATCAGAGAAGCCAGGCAAAGAAAAGAGTAAGTGGTTAGTACCCAAATAATAGTTATTCAATAATATAATACATATCTTGGGCCACTTTATTTTCATATTTAATACTATATATTTTATCATTCTACAGAGGTCGAAATTTTCATATTGAGTTTGGTTCTTTTTTCATCGCGACGCATGGCAAATGCCATTTATTACAAGCAACCTAGAATTAGAATAAGATCTTCCAGCCTCTATACTTGCCAAGTATGCAAAACGGAGGGGAGGAGGCAGCTTTTAAACTCTGCAAAAATTGCTCAAGAGGTTTTTTTGTTTGAATCGGGGTTTGGAAAGTATGTTTTTCTCTGGAGGGGGGGGGCTTGAAATGCTTGTACGTTTAAAATTAACTTCACTGAGCAAAGCTCTTTCCTCTGGAACTAAAACGTAAGACAAACAGAAATAAATTCCTATAAGGATTCAAACTTAAAACAGCACCTGATTAAAAATGAATAAGTTGTTTATTTTTTATTGACAGACTAGGCAAAAAGTAGAGCATAGATTATTACCATAATTTTGATTTTGTATACAATATAAGCTATTTCAGGATATATCATCGAACTATTTAATAATCTGTAGGTATTTCGCCAGACATGGATGTTTCATTTTGGGTATAGTTCAATAATAAAATCCAAAGCTCTCAGAATATTATTGAATCTATTAAACTGAACTCTAGTATTTTAAGCGATCTTCACGCGTCTTTTCCATTTTGTGTGGAAAAAAAGAAGGGTCAAATACCAAAATTGCCTATCATAGGCCATTTGAGCATTTGGGTATTTCCATAGGCTATGGAAAATCAAATGGCCATTCTGGAAAAAATTCCATTTGAATGGAGTCCGAACCATTTCTGAATTCTCAGTGAGATTCAAAGAGTTGGTTTTTATTAATCTCCGGTCTTTAGTTAATATTAATTTCATCAATTAGAAATTTAAAATTGTGACTGTCTAAAATATGTTTTTGAGAATAATCTGAGCAACGTATGGAATGAGCATGCCGAGGTAAGTATTGAGTGGCTGTAGTAAGTCCATTGGACAAGTAAGGCAAAGAAATTAGTAATCTACAATATTAGTTTTGTTTAAATAAAAACTCGTTGTATAAATAAAAAACTAAATATGATTATTATAGTTTTACCTTAATTTCCGAAAGCCACTATGCAATCCATTTTTTATTCTATTTTGATGGATCCCTTTACCTGCTTCTACTAAAAAAAAATATAAAAAAAAATATAAAATCAAAAAAAATTAAAAAAAAATTCCCAGAGGTAGGCTACTTCTCAGGAAATGATGTAAATCTCTAGCCCCTAGAATATAGGCTATAATTAAGTAAATACCTGTCACTCAAAACCAACAGAAATTAATTCAGATAAATTAAATTAATTCAGAACAGGGCAACAAATTGCTGCTTTTAATATGTTGCTTGTCAGGTAGAAATAAATGCATGTATTTTTGTTTATTCTTTATTTATACGTTTGATAATTTTATACAAGTGTCCTTTTCCCCAAATCCATCTGATCGAAATTTTGAGATAGCAGCCTCATTCAAAATAGTCTATAGATCATATAACAAGGCCTTCAGAGTTGAAACAACCCCTCAGAACCTGGAAGCAAGGGTTTACGTTATACCCCGGAGGCCTATATAGTTTTTATAGAAAGGTGGTTGTATAAACTTTAGAGGAGGCTCTTTTAACTGGAAATTGGAAGTTCTAATTCCCTTTTAAAAATAAGAAATATTGGGGGTTTATTCGGGTCCTCCAATCATGGGGGGTTCAATTCAGATTCATCCTAGTAAAAAAGAAGAAGAGAACACAAACAAAATGTCTAGTATACATTTAATTGTCCCATTCGAATAGGTATTCTGTTGTATGGTAGATAACAGGATACACAGATTGCTACAGCTAGTTCAAGAGAAGAAAAGCAAACGACAATAATAACGGTAAGAGAAAAAAATATATTAAAAAAATATATTAGAAAATATAAAGGCAAAATATATTACCAGCTTTAGAAGACCCTCTTCCCCCACCGATTTGACAAGTCCTTTCACATCCATTTGTCCTAAACAAAGCAAGTAAAGTGGGCGGCCATCTATAGGTAAATAAATCAAGCTGTATTAGGGTGTTTTCTAAAAGTGACAAGTTTGAAACACTTGAAAAAAAAAGTCAACAAGGGCTGAACCAAATATTCCTATTTTACTCACACCGATGTTAATTTACCCCTAAAAATAATTTTCTTAAAAAACCGCAAATTTATTTTAAAAACCTTTTTTTTCATTTTGACTCCATGACTAGAATATGATTTGTTCTACTTCATAGAAAATATAAACCGTTTTCCTTGGACATGGGCAGTTCCAAAAAACTTTGATAACTTTTTCTTTGTCCGTTACCCAAGCTTAAATATAAGTTCTACTTGTATGTATTTAACAAAATATTAATATATTTCACTAATTTAATATTTTTAACACGAATGACTTTAGAGCACACAGGCAGCAAATATAGACAAGTCACTTGAACTACGGGGAAAAAGCTGACCCCTTGAACCTTTAAAATACTGTGTCTCAGGAAAACGTTTACTTAAAACGAAAAATAGTTCATTTTTCCGTTCAGACGGTCGTAAAATACGTGGTTTCTACTTAAAACAAATTTTATTCACGATTATCTGATCCAAAACGCTTTGTTACTTTTTTAATATGAAATAATAAAATACGATATGATAAAAATATGTGAAAAAAAAACGACACTATATATTTTCATAATACTATATCCTAAGAAAACGTTCATTTTTTCCTTTTAAACGCTCGCAAAATATGTCGTTTCTCCTAAAACAAACTCCATTCTCTAATACCTGATCCAATACACTTTATTACATTTAGATATAATATAATACAGTTGAACGCAAGAGCCATTTGGTTCGTGGTTTCAGAAAGGGACAAAACAAGACAAAAACATAAAAAAAAACAATAACACAAAAACTAGGATCACCCAATGTATAGAATACTCTTTGGACACTTATCTCCCTTTATCTTTGCGATCCCTCATTCTCCCTAAACACCTCTTTAAAGTATTTTGTCCCCTAGACGTACTTCTCCATATTACCAACATAGCCTATGGAAAATCAAATGGCAATTATGGAAAAGATACTGTCCACGTAAAATATCCATCATTTGAACGTTCTCAGTTAACTTTAAAGAGTTGGTATTTATTAATATAGGGTCTTTGGTTAATATCATTTTCCTAAACTAGAAATTTAAAACTGTGATTGTTCAAAACATATTTTTGGGAATATGTTGAACCCTGGTTGGAACGAATATGCCGTGGTATGCTTTAGGATGACTGCGTTAAGTCCATTGCACAAGTAAGGCAGAGAAAACAATAACCTACTTACTTTGTTGCAACCTAAGTGTGATTGAAATGAAAAAATGATGATTTTTACAATATTTCCTTAATTTTTGAAAGCCCCAATAAAATCTTCTCTTTTTTGCAATTTTGATTAATCCCTTTACCTATTCTTGCTTCAAAACACCTCAATACCCACAACATCACAACAACTTTAACTACAAAAACAGTAAATATCTACCTTCTGAATTTTCAACATTAATTCCTTCTGGCCTTAATTTTATAAAATTCATCCCAAAAGTCCTTCAACTCCTTGCAATTGCAAATAATCTACTCTAAATCCTGATTATCTCATATGCAAGAGGAAAATATGGACAACTCCTTGACTTAAACAGCCTTCTTCAAACAAGTCCTTCTTTCTCAAATGGCATTGAAATAACCAACCCAATATCCTTCCAATATCATACATAAAAATTATAATATATAATATCTCTCTCTAAGGTCCCTCTAAGGCCTAGAAAAGCTAATAAAAGTTGTTATTTCTCACAAGCATATTTTCCAATTCAAATACGCATAATAAATGACTGGTCCGTTGTGCTGTAGTTCACTCTAAATCCTTCCTGAGCCTTTACCAATCTTTACCCCCATTCAAATCTTTTATTAAACCTACTCTACAAAATCTTTAGAAATGCTTACTTAGTGCATTCATTAATGAAATTAGCCTGTAATTTTCAAGATATCTTTTAGGAATGACACAAGCTAGTATTTATAATTGCTTTTTGAAAAATTTCAGGTTTATTTCAAATTTGCCCCTGTTCTTCAGGTTTACCGTTGTGGCCACTAGGTAGCCTCAATCTCAATGAAAAATGTCGTTTCTATCTGTATTTCTCAACGTCATCCCCATTTCCGTATTATTACCAGGATTCCATTTCTTCCCGGTGATACTATCTCTCTCACTCTATTTAAGGATTAATTTTAACAGCTTTTTCCGCAAAATAAGTTTTCCAAAGAAAATTAAAAAGCTGCATTAAGCCCAAAATGAGCAGAAGTAAAGTCAAATCATTTTCCAAGCGTAAATCTATCATAAATCACCATCAATAAATAAATGAAACCCAAAAGAAACAAAAATTACAACAAATAACCGAATTAAGCTAAAAATGAGCGGAAATTAACATGAGTAGGGCTGACATCCTTCATGCCTTCCGAAGACCAGAATATAATTTGCACTTTATTGAAAACTAAATACATTTAAATATTTTCACTTTTTTAAATTAATATTAGCATTAGTATATGCACATTAAACTGGCAATGCACATTCATTTGTTTTTTTGTTGTTTTTTTTGTTGTTTTTTTTCGGCACGCACGTTCACACACTGTAGGCTCTGATACGAGGATAGCGAAAAGCATCCTTTTTTCCTAGGCAAAACTATATGCAATTTACATAAATATATTATCATGCAAATAAGGAAAAATTTTCAATCCAAATAAGGAAAAATTCGGGAAACACACTCAATTTTAGCTTTACTAAAGCTTTACTGAAATTAAAAAGCCGATTTTACTTTAGTTGTTTTTATAAAAACTGAATTATTTTATTTTGTAAATGAATTAGTTTAAGTTTTAATTTGGTCCTTATTTTAAGCAGAAAAAAACTTCTTTTTATATTTAATTTCTCACCTTCTAGAGTTAGCGTCACTAGAGCTAGTGACAGTTCTTTAACAAGCTTTTCATGTTAGATTTCAGAAAAACAAAATAATTTCATATGCATAAACAGTACAAGTAACTGTCATGTAAAATTATGCAGTTTTAGTTCTTCAGCTATGTTTTTAAACGTTACTTTATAATATATATATATATATATATATATATATATATATATATATATATATATATATATATATATATATATATATATATATATATATATATATATATATATATATATATATATATTATATATATATATATATATATATATATATATATATATATACATATATATATATTATATAATTTTTATTTTACTTTTTAAATAAAATGAAAGTTTTCTTCTACAAATAAAAGTAAAAGTTACAATAAGACCTAGACAAACAGAAATTATCGAGAAAAATTATCGAGAGGGTTTTATCCAGGGGGGGGGGGGGTAAAGGGGTTCGAGCCAAGTGCCCCGAACTATTTGTCCAACTCGTAAAAACAAAATAAAAATCAATTTAAACAAATTTTAAATGCGTTTTTTGAAGCTTATAAGGAAATTAGTGAACTCAGTGAACAGCACAGTGAACACAAGCTAGGCGGATATTTCGACTATTTATGCAACAGCCGTTGTCAGTGAAATGGCGAGGAAGACTCTTTTAAAAAAAATTATGATTTTGCTTTAATTTTTTTTTTACTCTCTTACCGATGAAACTTGTGCAGAGTTTGTTTTCTTTTATTTATTTAAAACTGTCGAAAACAACGGATTAAAATCGTAAAAACCGTCAAAAATACACCGGTAGCCCATTCGTGGAATAGGTTGAAATAGGTGGAATAGGACAAAAAAGCAACAACAAAATACGGCCCAATATTGCTTCCTCAGCAAAATAAGACAAAATAAGCAAGAATATCGCTAATTTACAGCTTTTAACACTTCTTTTACAAGTTTTCATATTAGATTACAGATAAAACTACCTTGATTCTATCTCAAATGGGATAAATTAGACGAATCACTGGGTTAAACTATTGGAAAGTTAGATGAATCACTGGGCTGGCTTTGTTTAGCCGATATAAGTCAAAATAAGCATGAATGTCACTCTTGTGGAGCTAGTAAGAGTTCTTTTACAAGTTTTCATATTAGATTACAGATAAAACTACCTTGATTCTATCTCAAATGGGATAAATTAGACGAATCACTGGGTTAAACTACTGGATAGTTAGATGAATCACTGGGCTGGCTTTGTTTAGCCGATATAAGTCAAAATAAGCATGAATGTCACTCTTGTGGAGCTAGTAAGAGTTCTTTTACAAGTTTTCATATTAGATTACAGATAAAACTACCTTGATTCTATCTCAAATGGGATAAATTAGACGAATCACTGGGTTAAACTATTGGATAGTTAGATGAATCACTGGGCTGGCTTTGTTTAGCCGATATAAGTCAAAATAAGCATGAATGTCACTCTTGTGGAGCTATTAAGAGTTCTTTTACAAGTTTTCATATTAGATTACAGAAAAAACTAACTTGTTTCTATCTCAAATGGGAAAGCTTAGACGAGTCACTGGGTTGGCAAGGCAGAAAAAATATTGCTTGACCACCCTCTTCAGATATTGCTGAAGTTTAAACCATCGGAGGGAAATACAACAGCTTGCTATCAAGCATAAAATCTTTATAGCCCATTTGTCGGTTTGAAATTGTCCGGCATGTGAAATTTAATTTTTGTCACACCTAAGTTGCCTAGATATTATTTTTTTTATACAACGAGCTAGCTTTTGAAACAATTAAACAGTTGGATTTTTGTTCAGAGGGAAGGGGGTATAAAAAAAAAACTTTGAAAAGCACATTTTACGAGTCAGACAAACATTCCGAGGGGGGAAGGCCGACCACCTAAACCCTCCCCTGAATATGGCCTTAATTAAAATACAGTGAGTGATCTTACAGTTTTCCCAATTTTCCTGCGAAACTTGTCACAGGCATGCAACGTAGCGACTTGAATACGGCCTTAATTGAAATACAGTGAATTCAGCCTGAATACGGCCTTAATTGAAATACAGTGATCTTACAGTTTTCCCAATTTTTTTTGCAAAACTTGTCACAGGCATGCAACATAGCGACTTTTGACTTTTCACTACTGACATGTATTTTTTTGCTCCTGTCAATATTCCTTTGATTTAGTTTAATCGAACTCAAAACATATGAGGAACTGTTAAGATAGAAAGTTCAAGCTTACCTTAGAGTTTATGAAAATAAAAAGAGATACTAACACCATCTAATGTTAAAGCAAAATTAAAAATTAGTATATACAGACATTTACTGGCTTCTCCACCTTTTTGGTATAACGCAATCAATAATTATGAACGTGCAAAATACAGAAATAAAAAAAGCAGATGTAATATTTTCCAGAACTGGTATATCAGTGGTATCAATATATGATTACTGATCACCATTTGACGCATCAAAATAGCTATGAGAAGTGGCTATGTTCCAAAAATTATGAAAATTTTTCAAGACACTGGCTGATTTGTTCTGAATATTTGCCCATTTGTATAAAGTTGTTTGTCAAAAGGGTGTAACCACATGCTATGTAAGGTATAAATGATCTTTATCACAGATACCGAAAGAATTATGAGTTTCTTTCAACTATTTTTCAAATTAGATAGCTTACCTTTATCGGTGTGATGCCAGGAACCGGGAAAATATTCTTTTATCACCCTTGGTATCTGATATTCAGATAAGATCTTATCTACTTGATATTTCTTTCGCCACACCAAGGACTGCGATAGCATTTCTCTGGCCTTGTCGACAGCAAAATCCCTCGCACGAAGAAAACGAAGCAATGTCATGTCACTGGGTACCTAAAACAGAAAAAAAATTATATCAAGTTCATCAGACAATATGAATCTTCTAGTTTGAACTCTGTTTTTATATTAAAATTCACCTTATTCTTTTTGTCAAAGTAGATGAATAACCTATAATCCATATTAGACCGAGCTTTTTAAATAAGAGATTTTTATCATTAGACTTATAAAAATTCGTGTATCTTCCATGCAGCCCACCGAATTACTTTCATAGTTTGTTTTCTTCCTTCTTTTTTTTGCAGAAATTCATGTTTGACAATTGTTAGTGACTTTGTCAAATCTGTGACCAGTCTGGTTTAGGAAGTCTTCATCTTTTGCTAATGACATGCATAGAAATGGAACGTTAGTAATTTATTTTTCATTGGTAAACCACAAAGTATTTCTTAAGCCATACTACCCTGCCATTGGTAATTCATATTTGACAATTGTCAGTGGCTTTGTCAAATCTATTACTAGTCTGGTTTAGAAAGTTTTCATCTTTTGCTAATGACATGCATAGAGATAGAAAGTTAGTCATTTATTTTCCAATGATAAACCACAAAGTATTTTTTAAGCCAAACTGCCTTGCTATTGGTAATTCATATTTGACAATTGTCAGTGGCTTTGTCAAATCTATTACTAGTCTGTTTTAGAAAGTTTTCATCTTTTGCTAATGACATGCATAGAGATAGAAAGTTAGTAATTTATTTTTCAATGATAAACCACAAACTATTTTTTAAGCCACACTGCCTTGCCATTGGTAAATAAAATGAAATAAAACACATATTCACGAGTAAAAAGTTAAATGAAACAGCGAAAAAAATAACAGTATTGTTTTACCGAATATTTTTCTTCTTTTCTTTTTTGTTGGTAAAGAAAGCAGCTAGCTTCCGAGTCTGAAGTGGAAATATTTAAACTTTTTTTAGTATTTGGATATATACATTTTTGCTCGTTTTCGCCGTCTTAATTTATAGCCTAATCATCTTTTCATGTCCTTCTAATTATAATAAATTATACAAAATAAATATTTTGCTTACAAGGCTAAATAACCTGTAACAAAAAGAGAGATATGACGCCTAGTCACATATTTTTGGTGAATGGAAATATGTATTTTTCGGATTCTAGGGGGGATATATGATTTTTTTTAGTTTCATCAATAAGGGTCATAACTCATCCACCAATTTCCAATACAGAATAGGCTGAAATTTAACCCGTAAAGCTGGATTCTCATTTTCAGTCCACTTTTGGACAATATTTGGGGAAAAGGTGCATCAGGGAGGCTGGTTGTCCTCCGATTACTTTTGACTCTTAATAGGGGAACTAATTATCTATTTAGTATGTTGACAATAAAAGATACAGTGGATTGAACACAATTAACTCCATTGATTTCAACCGTAATCCATGTTTTGATAAAGTTCTGTTTCTGATTCTGTTTTTCCTTTTTAGAATTCACAAACATTTACCCCTTGCCAAAGAAAATTAAAATAACATGTAAGTAAGCAACATAAAAAGGTTTTAAACAATACGTATTGATTTTTTTTTATCCTTTTTTTTCCTTGCTACTCTCATTTAATGCAGTAACTGCATTAAATGACTATAAGTAACTTTGTAATGACTTTGTAATGATAAGTAATGACTGCATTAATTACTATAAGTAACTGCATATTGGTTAACTTGCAGTATCACAATGGATTGATCTCTGCTTGGCAAAACAAGTCCCGGAATTCAATCAAAGCTAACGTCGGCGAAGGGTTTGCTACCTGTCCCCAAAAAAGACACGGCAATTGAATCGGAGACAAGTGTCGACCTTCTAAGGACCATCAATGCCTCTTGATGATATATATCCCTACCTTTACCCTTTTTAAGGACGATTGCTAAATTATAAATTTAACAATATAATAAACTATTTTTTTCCGTACATGCGTTTCATTTTTCTAATTGTTACATTTATCCCTCTACTACCCCTACCCTATCACACACAAACACAGTAATAACACAAATTCAACGACATCTCTGGAAGAAACAGGCTCTCTACTATTTAATGCCTTTTATTTCCCTTTCCTTTCAGGATAATTACTTAACAATGTATTGACTTTATATTTGAATTGGCTTTAGAAAAGACTATATGTTCATATAAGGTGATCAGAACCAAGTTGGAAGATTGGGTCCCTACAGCTCGGTTTGAGCGGTGTCGAACTTAAAAATCTCAAAATTTGTCAGCCATAGAACATTTTGTTTTACTCGTATGGGAGGAAAAAATTTTTTATTTGCAATTCAATTGGTTTATTTGCTTTTCAGTTCGTCCCGACAACGCAAGTGAAAACAGCCCTTATGTGTTAATGCAATCAAACAATTCGTGGTAACGAACTGTAGTAAGGAGCGACCCGGCTCAATAGTAAACGAAACTCTAAAAAACAGAATTTTGATGCTAAAATATACATCAAAAGAATCAGATTTTCATGCTGATTTTAAATATATAAGTTTCATCAAATTTAGTCTTTGCAATCAAAAGTTACGAGCCTGAAAAAATTTGCCTTATTTTAGAAAATAGGGGAAAACATCCCCTAAAAGTCACAGAATCTTAACGAAAATCACACCATCGCATTCAGCGCTCTTTACGCTAAAGTTTGACTCTTTGCCACAATTCTGCTTTTTAAAACAATTAAAAGCTTTAGCGTAAAGAGTGAGGGATTGCGGAGGGGACAACCCATTTCATATACGGAGTAATTTCTGTTCGTTTTAAGTTTTAATGTCGCTCCTTACTTTCAGTTAAAAAAAACAGTTTTTTTTATGTAATACAAACAGAGATTAACTTGTTTTCTTATGATCCTGACCTTTCCTTTCTGCAATTCGGCGACCCAGGTGCGCAGTTGAATAAGTCTCGATTCTTGTAACGGTGTCAATTCACCAAGATATCTTTGGATATACTCTGCTTCAAGCTTGAATTGAGATTCTAGAAAAAAAAGCAAGGTTCCAGATAAAAGCTCTATACCGTCATGCCTAAACTAAAAGGGCAAATTCATTGAGTTTGTGGAATCATTTACTGAACCCCCGCCTAGCTTCTGACTTTTGGGATTGTTCAGGTTGGCGACTGGATTATGGCTTTTTAGTTTTTCTTTTTTTTTTTGAATTTTATTTGAACTTAATTAATTTAGTTTTGATAGCAGTCGATTTGGAGTGGAGTAACGCGAAATGGAAGTACCAGTGGGACGCCACACCCCAGCACACCCGCTAATTGTGTCACCTCATCAATTCATCAGCGAGGTGTTCTGCAGGAGGATGCCGTCCACCTTATCTCGCTGTAAATGCGATTTAAGGTATAAGGTACCTGACTATAATGATATTTAAAGAACTCAACCATACTGTTTGCTGTGATGTTTTATATATATATATATATATATATATATATATATATATATATATATATATATATATATATATATATATATATATATATATATATATATATATATATATATATATATATATATATATATATATATATATATATATATATATATATATATAATATGGCTAGGAAAATCTTGTTCAGGTCTTAAAAACTATTTTCCGGGATATCTATAGTCAAGCCTTTTTTTTTCCACTTCAACAATTATTTTTGATTATTTTCCATTGTAAGATGTATAAACACACTAAAACACCAAAATTTTATGCAAGTAAAGCAAGGAGTTCAAATTTTAAAATCTGCAAAATCAGCTTTATGTAAGAAAGATTGTCATGCTAAAAAGTTTTATTGCTGCTTTCAATACTTAAATTACACATTACTTAATTATTTAAATTACTTAATTCACTACATAAATTCACAATACTTAAATTGTGAACAACTGGTTCGTAATTTAAGTATTGTGAATACTTATTTATCCAAGTCTCTTTAACGTTTTGGCTGCTCTTTGCTGTGGCAAAGGCTTCGTTTCTTATAATTTTTCTTAATCTCTTGTCCTTTGTTCATTCTCTTTACTCATCGAATATTTTGAGAATTATGTTGTATAGTAGATTGTTCTCTTTGTTTATGTTTGTTTATTCGTAATTGATTGTTTTGCTTTTGTTCCGTGCGTTGTTTTTTCCTTTGTAAGATGTATTAACAAACAGAAACAAAAGCAAAAATTTTTTACGCTAACCACAACAACATAAAAAAATTCAAACTTCTAGATTAAGGAGACTAAGATGAAGTTGTTGTTGTAAATTCATTGATGAATAAATAAACTCCAACTCTCTGAACTCGTACTATTTTGAAAATCAGCTAGGCCATATCTTTATTAACCTTTCTGATACAAATTTGGACGAATACTATCAGAACCAGTGACTAATCAATGCATGCCATAATGGGATGAGTCCAGAATTCAGATGCTACCTGATTGGTCTCTCATTTCGACGTCACAAGGCAAAGTTTGCCTCAAAAAGGTAGATGAAGACGTGGCTTCTAGCGGGTGTTAATCCAGTAGGTAGTTTTCCCACAAGATGAGGTCAGCGCTATAAAAGGATTAATTAAGATACGCTGCAATATTTCCTCGCTAAAACCAGGAGAGTTGGAAAAATACTTAAAATTAAATTTTACTGCTTACGAAAGGCACCGAGAGCAAAATTAGTTTCTATTTAAAAATGGAAGATTGTATATACTTTCAACATTAAGTTTATTTTTAGTTGGGTGTTAAATTAACAAGATTCGTTTAATAAAAACAGCTTATATAATTTAAGCCTAGGACGCAAAAAAATTACGCTATATTTTACAATGTAACGTCAATAAATTACGAATGATTAAATATAATTATAAAAAAAGGAACATCACAGTACATTAAACGATTGGTACGGCATATCAGCAGCTCGATTTTATTCCTGCTTCGGGTAGGCAGAGGCCTTGTAAAATACTGTGGCAGCAACGAAAAATACTTCTGACTCGCGAGTACTCAGTGTCCAAACTTGAGGAAAAGTTCGTACCTGCACTCGCGGAGAGAGGAAATTTTAGCGACTCGAGAGCAGATTCATAAAAAAACATAGCCTGAACCTACTACAATTTTTGGAGCGCGTTTCTACACATTATCTATGGCAATACTGATATACTTTGTGTTGTGCACGTGAAAGCCCCAGACAGGACATACGTACTGGTGTCCTGACCACACATAGCATAGTTATGCTGGTCAGAGATCCAGATGCATTGTAGAAAAATCCAGGTACCGCAAAGTAACCAAACGATCTTAAGGCCTAATTTCCTTTCTTTAGTAGCTTTGCAATATGTGGGCAAAAGGAGCAATCTGAGCTAAAAGCTACATCGAGCATAACTGGGTACCATGGTTCGGGAGGGAGGAGATTAACCCTTCAGAGGGTTGAGCACCGTAACTTTTGCCTGAATGAACTGCAGAAAGACTTCGATCTTGTCAATAAGGCACTTCAACAGGTTGGATGAGTCACCAGCGTATTTAAAACTATCGTCAACTCCCGAAAACACGTATCTATAACCACTAACAACGGTAAGGCTGCAAGCTTGGAGCCTTGCAGTGCACCGCATGTTATTTCGGACCAATCTGAATCAGGAATCTCATGAGAAAAATACATAAGCACACTGATAACAGCCGCAAGGAAAGCCAATAACAAGCAGCGGCTTTTCTGCAGTCACCGCCTTTTAGTTTTTTGCAGCGGTAATATGACAGACTCAGTCAAACGCTTTTCAATAATCAGCTAATAATAAATCCACAATACTATTTCTTTGATCTAGCTAATCAGCTAAAAGCCGGAACAGTTTTACCAAATAGTGAGTGCTGTTTCTTTTCCGACAGCCGCACTGAAAGGGGTCAAGGGAAGAGCCAATTTGAGAAGGAGGATGAGCGATTCTGTCACTTTGGCTAATTTAAGAACAATCGATGTCGGCTACAGCTAGTTACATGGTTTTACAACTTCGACTGTGGTATAACTAGTGCGTACGCTTTCTTTCGTGCCAAGGGAAATCTTCGTTCCTTAAAAAACTGGATAATCACTGAGGTGAGGGTTTCGGCTATGGAAAATGCATTTTTAACCAGTAGTTTTACTGGTGGTTCTCCAGGATACGAAGCATTTTTCTTTTTCAGCTTCTGGATCTCCTTAAATGCTGAATATTCTGTCAAATCTGAAGAATCATTTCTGAAAGAAGACATTTCTTCGGACGAAGATTGTATGAGTGTTTCAATTTCACAGTTTTTGATGGGAGGGCAAGTGGTGCAGATTGAAGATTGTTTACTTCAGTAGATGTTACTATAGATCCATTATCAACATACGTCACAGAATCAATAATGAAGTTCTAATAATTATTTATTAGTTTATTGCCATAAACAACTACATATATATATATATATATATATATATATATATATATATATATATATATATATATATATATATATATATATATATATATATATATATATATATATATATATTTTATCAGAATATAATTTACCATGAAAGCTGTGCTTCAAATTTTGTACAGAAAACTACACAATTATTGGAATTAAGCCATATGACATTAATTCGTATTCGAATTCGTTTACTGAAATAGCTATCGTAGCAGTCAAAAATGAACGCTAAATTACGCTACTTTTACAATCAGAAAATGGTTACTTTTTCAATGCACTTAGGAAATATGGTACAAAGGAGTTTGCGAATCTTTTCGTACGGCACTTGATTGTTTCTAGTTTGTTGTAATGCCTAGTACGTCTGCTGATTGATGTGGATTGTGGAAGTATGGATCAGTCCTTCTCATTTGTTAATAGTGATTTCCCAAATTTCATTATTAGCTCATGTCTTCGATCGAATAAGGTCGGCGAATTCAAGAGTTCAAGATCACTTTCGTAGTTGCTGAAACTGGATCCGAGTATTATTTTAGTAGCGCGTTTTTGAACATCCTCTAGTTCAACTGCCATGTAAACTGAGTTCTGAGTTTGGGGACCACAAACGGAACAGCAATGCTCGAGCATAGGCCTAATATACGTAGTATACGCCATCAGGAGCTGACGATCATAGAAGCTTGAACTGCGCATACTTGTCAAACTTGGGATTGAGTAATGACCTGTGTTCACAATATTATTTACATGCAGCTTAAACTGGAATACTGGCTGATTTTCAGCCATTTCATTTCCATGGGATAAAAGATACTTAGTATCAGTAGACCATAAGCTTTACAACGCCTCAAATGTTTTCTTTGTGTGTCGGAGAATATCATAAAAAAGAGAAGCCCCAAATAACACTGTTTTGTATTATAAGGTCAACCTAACACATACACTTTAAATGAACGCGAGGGAAGAGATTTTTTTCTCTAGGAAAAGGAATCCATCCACAAATATATTCCTCGAAGCAAAAGTTCTGAACTTCACGTCCCTAAAGAAAACTCTCAATCACACCTGAATGGCTAAGAGCTTCGCATTTTATTAATCCAACCGAAAAAGCTAAACACCAAGTTAAAAGTTACAAAGAAAATAAGAAAAATTACTATATCTAACATCAGTGTTAAAAAGCCAGCTTCGATCCCATTGGTTGATTTTTTGACAAATTTTTAAAAACCAATTATATCATATCTTATAGATATGCCAGAGAATCCAAACATCCCCCTCTTTTTACCCGTTGCTGCTATTACAAATTTCACGCCAATAAAGTCCACTCGAAGGCAAATCCTGATGAGTTTCCATCTATTCTCGCCTTAATAATTAAAAATAGAGTTGCATTAATAGGACTTTAAATTTGTAGCAAATGATCAAAGAAAAATAATTTTTCGTTGAAGAAAGAAAGAGTTTGAAACTTTCAGCATAAAATATATCTTTGGTCGCTTGAATCGACAAAAAATCTTATGTTACAAATAACCACGATGGTGAAAAGCTAAAATAACATAAATTAATCTCCATTCGCAGAGCTGGACAAGAGCTCGAGCCAATACTTATCGCAAAACCTATTGTCACAAGAAAAAGATGAAAACTGAAATGTTTTGATGCTACCACGAAAAGTCATCCTCAGTAGTACTATCAATAGGGAAGTAAGAAAGCTGGATGAAAACACAATCAAAGAACACAGATAATATTAACGTACGGTGTTTTTGTACTTTTTTTTTACCGGCTTCGCGGCTCCGTCACAGGTAATGATACGCCGCTAGTCCTTGTAATAACCACGCTATTTATTTTTAAGGTGTTTATTAGACCTTCTCTTGAAAGCCTCAACAGAACAACTTTCTGGGATTGTCCCTACTGGGAGGCAATTCCATATGGCGACGGACTATCGACCGAAACTCATCTTCAAGCATTCTTGGCGGGATGTGCCTTGTACAAGGTAGTCCTGTCGATCTGTATTTGGCAAGTTGGTCAAAGAGCCTTTACTTTATCTGAATCAAGTTTTGATACCTCTTCAGATGGAGGGCAGTGCATGTATTTGTAAAACACCGACATTAAAGCCAAGTCAAATCGATTCCGGATCAACTGAAGTGGTTTGGCATCAGAATTGTTAGACATTACTGTGCAGACTCCTGGGTATTGGACACGTCGAAGAGGAGCGATGGGGCAATTTGAAGAGCTGGCAAATGACTCGTCGGGGAGGAGGCTTTTGTATTTTAGGATAACCCCTAGTTTCCGGGAGCAAGAGGATCGCACTTTGTTGAGGTGGTCAGATCAGGTAAGACCCGTAGAGAAATGAACTCCAAGAAGGCGTAGTGTGTCAACTCTTGATTGAAATTAAGAGCTCTTATGTTTTTGATGCACTGAAACTAATAAACAACTTATCTTCCCACACCTCCATTTTTTCAGGTGGGCCTGAAGCTCCAAATGGGGATTTCTGAGATCTTCGTACTTAGCGATGGAAATCATTGTCGCAACGTCATCAGCAAAGCGGTGAGGTTTTTTCACAAGGCTATCCCCTAGATCGTTTATGAACACCAGGAAAAGAGTCGGCCCATGAATACTTACTTGTGGTCCTCCGACTAAAACCGGACATTCTTTAGAAATGACGTCCATCAACGACGACCCTTACTGATGTCTGATGAAGGAAATCAACACGTACCTCATATAGACAACCATCAACTCCATAGGCTCTTCATTTGCATAGAAGGTCCTCGTGCCATACGTGATCGAAATCTTTTACGACGTCAAAGGAGAGAAGGCGAATGTCATGTCTCTGAAACAAAAGCTCACCATACTCTTGGCATTGCGCAATTAGACAGTCTAACGTTCCAAACAGTTCGTGGTGACTAACTGTGCATAAGATGAGATTTAACTCAGTGAGACATCCGATTATAAGTTTTAGATAGCTATATGACCCAGCATAGTTGAAAGGTCCAGTAACTTTGCCTTTGGGGAGTAAGGTTCCAAACAGTTCGTATAACTAACTGTGCGTAAGATTAGACTCGGCTCAGTGAGATACCCGATTACAATTTTTAGATGGCTATATGACTCAGAATAGTTGAAAGGTCCAATAACTTTGCCTTATGGAGTAACGTTCCAAACAGTTTGTATAATTAACTGTGCGTAAGATGAGACTCGGCTCAGTGAGACACCCGATTCCAATTTTTAGATGGCTATATGACTCAGAAAAGTTGAAAGGTCCAATAACTTTGCCTTTGGGGAGTAACGTTCCAAACGGTTCGTATAATTAACTGTGCGTAAGATGAGACTCGGCTCAGTGAGACACCCGATTACAATTTTTAGATGGTTATATGACTCAGAATAGTGGAAAGGTCCAATAACTTTGCCTTTAGAATAGTTGAAAGGTCCAATAACTTTGCCTTGTGGAGTAACGTTCCAAACAGTTCGTATAACTAACTGTGCGTAAGATGAGACTCGGCTCAGTGAGACACCCGATTACAATTTTTAGATGGCTATATGACTCAGAATAGTTGAAAGGTCCAATAACTTTGCCTTTGGGGAGTAACGTTCCAAACAGTTCGTATAGTTAACTGTGTGTAAGATGAGACTCGGCTCAGTGAGACACCCGGTTACAATTTTTAGACGGCTATATGACTCAGAATAGTTGAAAGTTCCAATAACTTTGCCTTTGGGGAGTAACGTTCCAAACAGTTCGTATAATTAACTGTGTGTAAGATGAGACTCGGCTCAGTGAGACACCCAGTTACAATTTTTAGATGGCTATATGACTCAGAATAGTTAAAAGGTCCAATAACTTTGCCTTTGGGGAGTAACGTTCCAAACAGTTCGTATAATTAACTGTGTGTAAAATGAGACTCGGCTCAGTGAGACACCCGGTTACAATTTTTAGATGGCTATATGACTCAGAATAGTTAAAAGGTCCAGTAACTTTGCCTTTGGGGAGTAAAGTTCCAAACAGTTCGTATAATTAACTGTGCGTAAGATGAGACTCGGCTCAGTGAGACACCCGATTACAATTTTTAGACGGCTATATGACTCAGAATAGTTGAAAGGTCCAAAAGCTTTGCCTTTGGGGAGCAACGTTCAAAACAGTTCGTATAATTAACAGTGCGTAAGATGAGACTCGGCTCAGTGAGACACCCGATTACAATTTTTAGAAGGTTATATGACTCAGAATAGTAGAAAGGTCCAATAACTTTGCCTTATGGAGTAATGTTCCAAACAGTTCGTATAATTAACTGTGCGTAAGATGAGACTCGGCTCAGTGAGACACCCAATTCCAATTTTTAGATGGCTATATGACTCAGAATAGTGGAAAAGTCCAATAACTTTGCCTTTGGGGAGTAACGTTCCAAACAGTTCGTATAATTAACTGTGCGTAAGATGAGACTTGGCTCAGTGAGATACCCGATTACAATTTTTAGATGGCTATATGACTCAGAATAGTTAAAAGGTCCAATAGCTTTGCCTATGGGGAGTAACGTTCCAAACAGTTCGTATAATTAACTGTGCGTAAGATGAGACTCGGCTCAGTGAGACACCCGATTACAATTTTTAGACGGCTATATGACTCAGAATAGTTGAGAGGTCCAATAACTTTGCCTTTGGGGAGCAACGTTCCAAACAGTTCGTATAGCCAACTGTGCGTAAGATGAGACTCGGCTCAGTGAGACACCCGGTTACAATTTTTAGATGGCTATATGACTCAGAATAGTTAAAAGGTCCAATAACTTTGCCTTTGGGGAGTAACGTTCCAAACAGTTCGTATAATTAACTGTGCGTAAGATGAGACTCGGCTCAGTGAGACACCCGATTACAATTTTTAGACGGCTATATGACTCAGAATAGTTGAAAGGTCCAATAACTTTGCCTTTGGGGAGCAACGTTCCAAACAGTTCGTATAGCCAACTGTGCGTAAGATGAGACTCGGCTCAGTTAGACACCTCATTACAATTTTTAGACGGCTATATGACTCAGAATAGTTGAAAGGTCCAATAGCTTTGCCTTTGGGGATGAAGTACCTCCCCCCGCAGCGCCTTGGAAAAGATGCTGTATGTTACATAATTTGCCCATTATTTACTTACAGCATTCGTTGTTGAGAAATGGACAATTTTCAAAGGAGAATTTTCAGTGATGGGGAGAAGATTTTTTCAAGGAAATAATTTTTCATAGGAAGGGATGTTTTTGGAAGAAAATCTTAGAAGGGGTGGGACAGAAAATTTCTGGGCACAATCTGAAAACATTTAAAACAAATTTAAAAAGAAAAACAAACAGTTTTTTTCAACTCAAAGTAAAAATCAGCATTAAAACATAGAACGAATACAAATTACTCCATAAATGAAGCGGGCTGTCCCGTCTTCATCTCTCACTGTTTATGCTAAACTTGAACTCTGTGTCCTAATTCTTCAAGAACAGCTCTTGAAACACAACGTCCGTTGAAATTGAATCATAAGTATTTAAAAAAAAAAAACTTCAAGACTTGGCATAAAGAGCGAGAGATAAAGGAAGGGAGATCCCCCCTCGTATAAAGAATAATTCCCACGTATAAAAAATAATTTCTATTCTTTTCGAATTTTAATATTGCTCTTCACGTTCAGTTGATTTTATTTTTTTTTTACTTAATATGATCAAAGCCCTAAAACAATAAGTGAATTGTTTCTATAATTCTTGATGACAATTCAAATGGCTGAAATTTTTTATGGTAATTCCAAAGTAATTCCATAATAAACTTTCTAAATAATTCTAGGTGACAAGATGATTTTTGTAAAATTAAGTAATTATAGATACTACTTGACAAATTAACTAGCACAAGCTGATAATTTTATGAATTCATAACTGACGAATATTGCATATACTTCCTGAATTTAATCAATGGTATAAATCTGTTCTTGTTTGAGACCTGGACAAACATTCTCTATGCTTTGCTTCCATTCTTACTTTTATCTCTCTTTATGGCATTGAATCTACAAGATTTCTTTCCCCTCCTCTTCTTGAAGCTTTTTAATTTTCAGTATTTTTAAAGTGCTAGTACTTGAACCAGTTGAGCATCTCGCTGTTTTATCAGGCCAAAGAGCCTAAGAGATTTAGAAAAAGAGGAAGACAACAGGCCGTTTAGAGCATGGTAATGCATTTACTTTTTGTTTAAATTAAAAAAAAAATGAAGGAACTACATAAAAAACAAAATCATTTTTACATCTGGAGAATATCTTTGAAACAAAGGTAAAACATTCAAAAATAATTTCAAAATTTCAATAAGTCATATTTAAGACTCCGCGGTGTAATCCTCATTCCCAATTAATTAATGATTATCATTACTGTAAAAAATTTGCTGCGTAACTGTTTCTCTTCATATGAATTTTTATCCACATGGTGATTAATTCGGCAGCTAAAAGAGACCCAAAAGCGTTTGGATAGGGTCATAATCTAGAAAAATTGATGGATATAGTTTATACTACAAAACAGTTAAAAATTACGTTTTTCAACCAATGTGTTCATTATTTAGTAAAATATTTAGTAGTGTCAAAACGAATGATTCATTACCAACCTTTAAAATCATCCTTGTTTTTATAGAATCCTATATCTATATCTATAAGCTAATCTTTATTATAAAATCCTCTTTATATTTATAGGTTTTCATTACGAAAACCTTTAAAATCTTCTTTAGAAAAATAATTACTCTTCCTAACTGTCGAGGTTGTCCACCTTCAAAAACCATGTACACCATTTTCTGTAGCATAGATTTCTCGACGTTATTTGAAAAACTATCGGAAATTTAAAAGATTTTTTCTTCAACTGAAAGTAAAGAACGATATTAAAACTTAAAACGAACAGAAATTATTCCGTATATGAGAGGGTTGCCACCCCCTGAAAAAAGAAAATCAAAAAGCAGGTTCATTGTCGTTTTAAAATACAGAAAAACAAAAATTTAGATACTTCCTTCACATTAAACACAGTCACATTTGCAGCAGGGGCGGCCAATTGCACATATTTCGTCATATTGGCATTAGTAAGCATATAATAAAATAAAAGAATACGAAATAATAAAATATTATTTATACATGATTTCCAATCTTTATTTAGATAAAGAGAAAATAAAATGTCTCGGATTTATTTTCTTGTTTACCTCGACTCAGGATGCGATTTCTTGGCTAAGGACCAAGTAAATTCAATCGGAAAAGACAAAAAACTACTTGGGACTATTTTTTATGAAATACTACCATTTAATATTTTAATTTGGACTAATTTGCTATGGTTTGGTAGCTGAGATTCAGTTTTATCCATCCACATTACATTTTTGAGATTTGCTTTGCGATTTTGTTTAGACTGAGATAACGTTCAAAAATTTTTAAATATGAATATTTTCGTGTTTTTAAGCAAGCGTAGGTCATTTTTGTCACAAGTCTAGCCTAAAAAGCCTATAAACCGTATAAGAAATTTGTTTATATTCATTTTATTAAATTTTTAAGAGCCGGACAAACATTTGGGGCGGGTGTCAAACACCCTAACCCTCATTGGATACCCTGGAAACAAAGGAACAAGTACTGCCCATATTAATTTAACCGTCCACAAGGCTAATACAAGCCTTCAAACACTTACCAAATGACACGTTTTGGGTGTGATACTGAAAGTCTTCTCCATGCCTACATGTGTTATGTTCGCCCGTTGCTCGAGTACGCGTGCCCGGTATGGGGTCCATCTGCTATCCGCACAGCGTACCTATTACGCGACATAGAGTGAGTCCAGAAAAGAACAACAAGGATTATACTCCGGAACTGTGACCTACCCTATGATCACCCTCGCTAAATTAAATTTATCTCCACTTAAAGTCCGGCTTGAACACCTTATTCCGCAATTTGGAAAATCCGTCCTAGCCAATAAGAGCCACCGATCAATACTACCCGAACCAGCCCCTCCCAATAGCCGAACTCGGTTACAAACTAAACTTGTACCCCCAAAAGTGCAAACTAATCGTTACGCCAACTCATTTGTGCCTTTCTTCATATCAATTTTTAATGCTGAGTTGTAGTGTGTGGTTTTTGTTTAAATGTATGATTTTTGCGAAAAAACTGAATTTAGCTAAGCTACGATAGTTTTTTAAATATACCGATCTCTCTCTCTCTCTCTCTCTACTTTGGAAACAAAAATTTAAATACTTTCTTCACATTAAACACAGTCTCATATGCAGCAAAGGTGTCCAATCACACATATTTTGTCATATTGGCATTGTAGCTTTGACTACTTATTTCCATTAATTATTATCAATTGGGAGTGAAAGAGTTGGGGGAGGAGACGCTTTGTTATTACACCCTTGATTAAAATATACAATTTTGGATATTGAAATATTAAGCTAAAAGAGTCCATAAATTATTTTCATTTCTATTTTGAAAAAATAAAATATAACAATTTTTTAAATTACCTAACTTAAAAAACAAATTGGAAGCTCACCGTCAACAGGAAATTGTTTTTCCATTTTTTGTAAATCTACAGTAGAAGCAGATGCTCCTATATTCAACACTTCAGACGAAATTGATGCTCCACCACAAGATTGCTCTCTAAAAATCAGATATAAAAATTATTCATGTCCATAGTCAAAATAAATTAAAGTGATAACCAAAACCTTTTTTTTTTCAATGAAGGACAGATGTTCTCTGCTCAGAGGCGACCTGTACCAATAAAGATCAATATTTGTTTCCCTTAAGCTCGCTCTTCAGTTGGTAAGGTATAGCAGTTTTCCAATTTCTTCAGATATTTGTTACTCCACTTATATTTCATACTTTCAATGTTAACTGACTTTAATATTAGAAGAACTTTCAATACTAAAGGAAAAAAACCTTGAATTAAATTCTTTTTTGATTTTGATCCTATTACAGAAATAGAACTTCAAGTAGGTTCATAAGAACTTTCATGTGTTCGAGGAAGCTTTAAAAGCCAATTGGGAACCGATTTCGGATATATTTATCCGACACAAATGAAATTTTAATCTCTTTAAACAAGCAATAACTATTTACATACATTTATTTTTGAATATATTTATGAATATATATATATTATGAATATATAAGGATGCATATGAATATATGCATACTTTTGAACACGATACTTAAAAATATATACATTAATAAAACCTAAATGTTTAAAAAAAAAGAAGCAAATTAACTAATTTACAGAATCACAAGCAAAGATTTCTTCTTCAATATGTATAGTGCTTAATATGTAGTTATTAGCAGAAAGATGTATAAACTTTGATATAGAGTCTCAGAATACAAATGATGTAACAAAATATAAGACCGAACAAGATATACCTAATTTCTACAGACGTGACAGAAAAAAATTGATCTTCCCTTCCCAGTTGATCGGAATTCTGACAACTCTAAAAGAGGTCCTGCCGGGCTTATTCATTTAGGGGAAAAAAATTCCATTATGGCTTTACAACGATAAACACGCGAAACCAGGAATTTTACCGGATCCTTCTGGAGGATTTTGTTGTTCCAAGGTAAACATCTAAAAGGCAATTAGAACCCTTGTTAACGAAAAATTGTGATTATGATGCCATATTTGCTCCCAGATTATGACCTAAAAACAAACTTAAAAGTAAAAAATAAAAAAATAAAAGTAAAACTTAGAGTACAAAAACTGAAAGTAAAAATTCTACGTTTCCCGTAGCGCAACAGAATTTAGTTATCAAACTCAAAATGACAAGATTTTGAGGCAATAAAATTTCTGCGTACATGAAAAGACAACAAGGCATAATCCTGAATGAACCTGGGCCAGGTAGAATTCGTTTAGGGTACTTGTTATATATACCGACCATACTCAAGTTTTTGATCTGAGTAAAGCCAGTTTCTCTCTGTATTTCAGTATATACTCGGTGATAATCAGCTTAGCCTGAGAGAGATAATCTGCTATGAAGGCATATTTTAATTAAATATTTAAAATATAGAGTTGGTATTTTCTTTAGGTATTTAATATAACGCTTTCTGTGTAGCCTGCTTTCAATAATTCTCTGCTGTCGTTTTCATAATTTTGCAAAATAAGTATTATATTATCGTGATATTTTGGTATATTTCATTAGGATTAACATAACTTTTTTTCTTGGATATGGTCGGGATATGGTTTAAGGTATTTAATATAACGCTTTCTGTGCGGCCTGCTTTCAATAATTCTCTGCTGTAGTTTTCATAATTTTGCAAATTAAGTATTATATTATCATGATATTTTGGTATATTTCATTAGGGTTAACATAACTTTTTTTTCTTGGATATGGTCGGGATATGGTTTAAGGTATTTAATATGACGCTTTCTGTGCGGTCTGCTTTCAATAATTCTCTGCTGTAGTTTTCATAATTTTTCAAATTAAGTATTGTATTATCATGATATTTTGGTATATTTCATTAGGATTAACATAACTTTTTTTCTTGGATGTGGTCGGGATATGGTTTAAGGTATTTAATATGACGCTTTCTGTGCGGCCTGCTTTCAATAATTCTCCGCTGTAGTTTTCATAATTTTGCAAATTAAGTATTATATTATCATGATATTTTGGTATATTTCATTAGGATTAACATAACTTTTTTTTTCTTGGATATGGTCGGGATATGGTTTAAGGTATTTAATATAACGCTTTCTGTGCGGCCTGCTTTCAATAATTCTCCGCTGTAGTTTTCATAATTTTGCAAATTAAGTATTATATTATAATGATATTTTGGTATATCTCATTAGGGTTAACACAACTTTTTTCCGGGGATATGGTCGGGATATTTAACAAGTACCTCGTTTTGCATCGGGAAGGGACGAATACACTGAATTAATGGTTATTTCTGTTCAAGATTCCGCAGCTTTTGCTTTTTTTTGTCATTATGCTATGTTTCTCTTTCAAATTAATATCCAAAATGAACATTTCGTCTCTTTATAAATCAGGCAAATTCTAAAAAAGATACCTACCAATATGATTATAACATTTACTTACTTATCATCATCATACGAAGTTGTAAGAATAGCTGGAACTTTAAGTGATGAGGCATCTTTAAATGGAGGTACGTATGTGATCCCTTCTGCTTCTAATTCTTTGAGGTAATACTCGATAATCTCTTTTCCCTGTAAAAATTAAATGTAAATAATACAGAATCAACAATATCTTAACGCTATTTAAAGAATCGACAGCAGAATTCAACAGAAATACTTTTAAGGAAAGGGGGAATTGTATTTTCTAGGATGGGGGCAGGATTTAGTAACATTATCGTTGTTTGTTTCGTTTGTCTGTTCTTATTTTTTTCAAAGGGTATCTTTGATTCATTTGCCATGCTACAATCACAGAAAATATATATACATAATATATATATATTATATATATATATATATATATATATATATATATATATATATATATATATATATATATATATATATATATATATATATATATAAAAATAAGTTGTCTGTCTGTCTGTCTGTGGATCAGGTGACGTCATGTTTCTGTGTCGGCTGACGTCATGTTAAAAAACTAAAAAAAGGAAACAAAAAGAAAAATAAAGGAGAAAAACAAAACTAAAAAAATAAAAATAAAAAAAAAACTAAAAAGAAAAAAGAAAAAAAAAACTAAAAAAACTAAAAAAATGTAAAAACCAAAAAAAAACTAAAAAGAAAAAGGGGAAAAATACAAAAATTTATTTCATCATTTACCATTTCAAAAACGAATGTATATACAGACTGGGACACCGGAATACAAATGACGACCGGGACACAGGGAATATAAATGACGACCGGGACACAGGGGCACAACTACAACGGGGACGCCGGGGGGCACAGGGGGATATATAAATGACGATGGGGACACAGAGAATGTTCGATTAGCAATCACCATCAACAAAGCTCAAGGGCAATCATTAGAATCATGAGGTATAACTAAAAAAAAACTAAAAAAAAGGCAGAAAACTAAAACCTAAAAAAAAGACCAATTCAAAAACGAATGTATATACAGACTGGGACACCGGGACACGAATGACGACCGGGACACCGGGACACAAGGAATATCAATGACGCCCGGGACCCTCAAAGAGAATTCACAGACTGGGACACCGGGACATAAATGACGACCGGAACACATGGAATATAAATGACGACCGGGACACCGGGGGAACCACGGGGATATATAAATGACGACGGCGACACAGGGAATCGTCGATTAGCAATCACCATCAACAAAGCTCAAGGGCAATCATTAGAATCATGAGGTATAGATCTGAATACGGATTGTTTTCCCATGGACCATTATATGTTGCATGTTCAAGAGTCGGTAAACCTGACAATCTATTTATATGCACAGACAATGGGACAGCAAAGAATGTTGTATATTCGCAAGTTTTACGTAGTTAAAAACATATATATATATATATATATCTATATTCACAGGTGGGACATAGGGACACAACTACAATGGCGCGTAACTAATATGGCGCGTAACGACTTACGCGCGCGGGGGGGCTTGGGGGGGCGCGAAGCGCCCCCACCAACTAGGTGTTGGGGTGGCGCGAAGCGCCACCCCAACAGCTAGTATATATATATATATATATATATATATATAACGGTCTAGAGAGGTCATGACTACGGGAAAATTTAAATTTCCAAGGGGGAATCGTAATGTTTTTGGCATCTATGACGCCCTTCGAAATTATACAAGATGATGAATGAATCCGAAAAGCCAAAGCACAAGGCACGGATAAAATGTCTGAGGTAATGAAGGACGAAAATAAAACACAACAAAATCTGAAGCAAAAAGAGATGCGGCAACGAGCATATCAGAAAATCACATATGATATTGATGCACATCAAAATGTGCGGTTAGAAGACAAGCAACAAAAAGAATCATAATTCATCGCAAACAAAAATGCTATACAAAGAAATTTGCGGTTAGACGAATGTACTCTCTTTAAGAGAGCAATAATAGCATATATATATATATATATATATATATATATATATATATATATATATATATATATATATATAAAAGCTGAAAACGGCTCGATAATTTTTGGTCTAAATCTGAAGAGTAACCTTTTCTGACTTAAAAACACCGAATCACAACCGAAAATAGTGCGCAACGAAATTTGCAAGTAGAAGTCATTACGTTATTTCATAATGTGCCTTTTAACCCTTTCTAGTTGAAATAGGTTTCTAATAGCCCTGATATTCACCACACTATATCACCAAGACACCCTTTCTCCTCCCCATGTTAGAACAGAGCCATGAAAAAGCCTGAAGTGAATAACCTTCTGGACCGGGTTATAGCTATAGACCTGTGGCCTGTAGGGCTATGGCCATAGTCGCATGTCTATAGATCAATACCAAATATATTTACTTTCCGAGATTTTTCTTGGGTCAAAAGATTGCGTATATTCTTCATCAAAATAGCTCTTATAACTTTGTTCTACAAGATTGACGAGGAACAACAACTGAAGAAGGGGTAAATTCAGAGTTAGCTTTCAAAACTATCATTGACGTCATTGCATGCTTTTCTTGGCAATGCCTTCATTTAGAAAATCACGAGTTCCTTTCGCAACGCTCCTACGCAATTATTCCTTCTGAAAAATAGGTTATTTCTATTTTATTGATTATACTCCTAAATTTACTTTTTTGTTCTTTTAAGAGGCTTCTTTGTTAAAGCCAATAAAAGTGGAAAAGAAACAAATAACTTACAAAACATGCCTGACGTACATTACTGTAAGAGTCAGTGTATCTATATATATAAAAATAAGTTGTCTGTCTGTCTGTGGATCTGTGGATCAGGTGACGTCATGTTTCTGTGTCGACTGACGTCATGTTTTCGACTGACGAAATTACGAAATTACATTGGGACACAAATGACGACCAGGACACCGGCACATAGGGAATATAAATGACGACCGGGACACTCAAAGAGAAAGCGACCGGGACACAAGGAATGTTCAATTAGCAATCACCATCAACAAAACACCGTCAACAAACCATCACAAATGACGACCGGGACACAGGGAGTATAAATGACGACCAGGACATAAGTAAAAAAAAAACTAAAAAAAAGGTAAAAACTACAAAAAAACTAAAAAGAAAAAAACAAACTAAAAACTAATAAAAAAAATAAAAAAGCTAAAAAACTAAAAAAACTAAAAAATAAAAAAAACTAAAAAAAGGAAACAAAAAGAAAAATAAAGGAGAAAAACAAAACTAAAAAAATAAAAATAAAAAAAAACTAAAAAGAAAAAAGAAAAAAAACTAAAAAAACTAAAAAAATGTAAAAACCAAAAAAACTAAAAAGAAAAAAAGGGGAAAAATACAAAAATTTATTTCATCATTTACCATTTCAAAAACGAATGTATATACAGACTGGGACACCGGAATACAAATGACGACCGGGACACAGGGAATATAAATGACGACCGGGACACAGGGACACAACTACAACGGGGGCGCCGGGGGGCACAGGGGGATATATAAATGACGATGGGGACACAGAGAATGTTCGATTAGCAATCACCATCAACAAAGCTCAAGGGCAATCATTAGAATCATGAGGTATAACTAAAAAAAACTAAAAAAAAGGCAGAAAACTAAAACCTAAAAAAAATACCAATTCAAAAACGAATGTATATACAGACTGGGACACCGGGACACGAATGACGACCGGGACACCGGGACACAAGGAATATCAATGACGCCCGGGACCCTCAAATAGAATTCACAGACTGGGACACCGGGACATAAATGACGACCGGAACACATGGAATATAAATGACGACCGGGACACCGGGGGGCACACGGGGATATATAAATGACGACGGCGACACAGGGAATCGTCGATTAGCAATCACCATCAACAAAGCTCAAGGAAATCATTAGAATCATGAGGTATAGATCTGAATACGGATTGTTTTCCCATGGACCATTATATGTTTCATGTTCAAGAGTCGGTAAACCTGACAATCTATTTATATGCACAGACAATGGGACAGCAAAGAATGTTGTATATTCGCAAGTTTTACGTAGTTAAAAACATATATATATATATATATATATATATATATATATATATATATATATATATATATATATATATATATATATATATATATATATATATATATATATATATATATATATATATATATATATATATATATATATATATATATATATATATATATATATATATATATATATATATATATATATATATATATATATATATATATATATATATATATATATATCTATATTCACAGGTGGGACATAGGGACACAACTACAATGGCGCGTAACTAACATGGCGCGTAACGACTTACGCGCGCGGGGGGGCTTGGGGGGGGGGGCGAAGTGCCCCCACCAACTAGGTGTTGGGGTGGCGCGAAGCGCCACCCCAACAGCTAGTGAGATTATAAAAGGTTATATAATCAGCAGCCAAAAGAGAAAAAACAAAAGCCTGACAACCTCATACCTTCTCAAATCCAGAACGTAGTCTGCACTTTAGCAAAAAAATAGAAAAAAAATAAAATAAAAGAAAAAAAATGTGGACTGATAGTTTAACACACATATGTTGATTTGTATTCCTTAAAGTCTCAACAATTTTTGATTTATCAAAGTTAAAAAACTGAAAACATTAAAATGTATTTTGTTTTCAGTTAAGGTCTTTCAGTAAAAGTGTAATTTATGTTCCTTTTGTGTTTCATTTAATCATTGATGGTGATTTTTTGTAGATTTATGTTTGGAACATTATTTGACTTTATTTTCGAAAAAGAGGGAAAACACCCCAAAAAGTCAAAGAATCTTAATAGAAATGACACCTTTAGATCTACCGTATCAGAGACATCAAACTCCCATTCACAAAAATATGAAATTTTGTGTTTTTTGCCAGAAGAAAAGGTCACGGGTGCGTGTGTATTCGCTTTTTTTACCTAAGGGCGGTCGTACCGATCACCATTGGTCCTAGAATATCTTGTGCTCATTCAAACGTAAATTGAATGTTCTAGTGCCCTTTTTCAGCAACAAAAAAAATTAGAGAGCAACTAGCCTCCTTTCTATGCCAATTATTTCCCCAGTCATCTGATAAAAATTTTGAGGTAGCCATTTTGTTCAGCATAGCTGAAAGATACAATAACTTGATAACGTGACAGGACCTGGGGAAAGGACCTATAAGTGGCGAAATTTGCCCTTTGGTTACGCATAATGAGTGAATTTCCCTGTGGGTTTTCCAATGATTTTCCAATGGGTGAATTTTCCGTACGGAGAGAAATTTCCAGGGGTAAAGTTTCCAAGAGAAAATTCACACTTGGGAAATTTTCCAGAATTTCTATACAAGATTCTTCTTATTTGTCTTAATTTCTCTCTGCTGAATCAATTTTAAATGTGGGGTTTTCTAGTGGGATTGTCCAGGGAAAATTTTCTGAGGGAGAATTCTTTCATGGGGAATTTTCCAAGGAAGAAATTCTCCATGGGAGACTTTTCCACAGTAACAACTATTCACTGAGGGGGGGATATTTCCGAGAAAATTTTTCCACGAAGAGAAGATTTTCGGCATCATTTGAAAAAGGACCAGATATTCAAATGAAAGTATGCTAAGAACAATTTGTCAGGCCGAGTCATCCGTAAGATATTTTGCAGTTGAATTTTCAGCGAGGATCGAATTATCCAGGGGGACTTTCTGGGGGGAGGTACATGGGAGGAACTTTTAATAGCGATATTCTTAGTGGGGAGAGGAAATTTTTCGCGGGGAAAGAAATATTAGAGGGGGGAATTTTTTGTGGTGGGCGGAGTAAATTCTCCGTGGAGAATCCAGATCCTGATATCCAGACATGATTTGAAAAACAATCAAAAATTAAAAAAGAAGCTTTATCAACTGAAAGTAAAGAGAACTTAAAACTTAGACTTAAAAACAAAAAACAAACTTAAACTTAAAAACAAACAGAAAGTATTCCGTATAAGACAGGGGTTGCCCTCTCCTCAATATCTTTGAGTCAAACTTCACAAAAGTCAAACTTCACCCCTAAGTTTGACTTTTTGACCCACCGTTTAGAACGACTCATGAAAAATGAGTTATCTATTTAGGATAAGAAGCTGCTCCTTATCTCCAGTGGAGTTATTTTTTTTTTCTTTCTTTTTTTAATTGAACATTTTAAAGGCCGTGCTTTACTAGCACGCTTTGCATTCTAGCGCGTTTTATAATAATAACTATAATATACTATAGATTATAATAATATAATATTATTATAGTATAATATTATATATAAATATATAATTATATATAAATAAAAATATTATAATATATAATATAATATTATGTATAATACTATAGATAATATATATTATATTATAATATATAATATAATATTATATATAACATATATAATATAATATTATAATAATATACTACAGATAAAAACTATGTTTCGGGCAGTGTTTTTTTACTGGTCATAATACAATTTTTTTTTACAGCAATAAAAAAATATATATCAAAAGTTTAATCAAGGTTCAAAAACAAGATTGATACTACTCCTTTCTCAAACCCTCAAAACGGTTTGGGTTTAACATACATTTTAAAACAATATACATTTTGAACAGAGTGGTATTATTTACAAGATAAAATATATAAAAAAAACAAGTTTTTTTTTTAACTGAAGGTAAGGAGCAAGAATAAAACTCGTACTTTTCAATAATTTTTAATTTGTGTTTTTGGTTCGTCATTTAGGCATATTTTTGTCAAACACCTTTTTGTTTATAAGTTTGTTTTTTCTACTAATGAGGCGACTTGATAGTGTGCAGCCTTAGTACGTTATTTCATTATAATATTATGAAGTAAGCTATACATCACACATATAACATCATAGATACCCAACAATTTTTGATGCGATCACCCCTGAAAAAAAAATCCCAGTTGTAATAAATCCCAAGTTGTAACATGTCTATATTATCTTTTCCAGCGATCAAATTTAAAAAAAAAAGTTTTTATCCTAAAGTAAGTAGCAACATTAAAACTCAAAACGAACAGAAATTGTTTCTTATATGAAGGGGTTAACTCCCTCCTCAATATGGTAAAGCTTTCAACAATTTAAAAAAAAAGGTTTCTATTCTAACTAAACGGTCCTTGTGTTTCAGGAGCCGTTCTTAAAAAAAAGGGATAAACAGTCAAACTTTAACGCAAAGAGCAAGGAATTGAGAAGGATGACAACACAACCATATAAAGAATAATTTCTGTTTGTTTTGAGTTTTAATGTTTCTCCTTATTTTCAATGCTCCTTAAACTTACCCACAAAGACGATCTTTGACTTTGACCCTACGGAAGCCGGTTGGAAGCGACCCCGCGGCCGACCGAAGAAACGGTGGTCCGACAGCCTATCCGAGTTTCTGGCGATGGCAAACACCACACCAAGTGAAACACAAACGCTTGCACTGGATCGCAGCGGATCGAGGAGGCAGGTGTCACTCTCGACGCCAAACAGCGCCCAGTATGAGACTTAAGTCAAGTAATTCAAGTCCTTATTTTTTTGTTAAAATAACTTTTTTTTTTTTTTATTTCTAATCTTTTTCCAAATAACGCCGGTAAATGTGAAACAACCTCTAAGAAAAAATTCCATCCCCCACAGAAAAATCCTCCGTGGAAATTTCCTCACACGTGAAATACACACCTCTCACCGGATAAAATTCTCTCCGGACAATTCCATCTTCATTGACCCACCTCCCCCCGTAAAATTCCTTGCAGACGATTCACTCTGAAAAACTCTCCTTACCATATTTTGATTTGAAAAAGACTAATTTCTGATTCTTTCCCCGATCATTCCAGAAATCCCCCTTCCGAGGAAATTTTTTCCCAAGAAATCAAAACACGCCGAAAATAGTCCAAGGTTAATTCGCCTGGAACATCTCCACATGCAAAGTTGAGTTGGTGAAGAGAAAGTCAGACAAATAAAAACAATTTCGTATAGGAATTCTGTCAAATCCCTCTAGTGTAAAATTTCCCTTGGAAAGCTCATCCCCCCAGAAATTTTTCTCCTCACGGAGAATTCTCCCTATGGAAACCCAACCAAAGAACAAAATCCCCCCACCGAAAAATATCTATATACTTTTGAATAATAAATATTATACGTAAACAATACGCAAAATTTCATAACTTGCAGCCCATCCCCATGGCCTTTGGGGATTATTTTACCCCCTAAAGACACAACCATAGGATCTTTCAACTATGCTGAACAAAATGACTATGTCAGAAGTTTGATTGGAGGACTTTGACAAAAAGGCGTTGGGGGAGGGGCTAGTTACCCTTCAATCTTTTTGGTGACTAAAAAAGGACAATAGAACTTGCACCCTCTTCCGCTCTTCTAGGACCATTAGTTCGAAACGATTATTCCTGAGAAAAAAAGACTAATAAACACGCATCCGTGACCTTTCTTCTGGCAAGAAATTAAAATTTCCACATTTGTGTATACAGGAGCTTGAAACTGCTACAGTAGGGTTGATGATACGCTGAATTTAATGGTCTGGTTTTCATTAAGATTCCTCGACTTTTAATTCGAAATTCATGCAAATCAATCAAACTGCTGACTACAGGTATTTGATGACTCAGAACCTGATTAATCTAGGAGTGAAAATTTGGTCGACGCATTCTCTTCTTTTCTTAAAACCACGCCAGTCTTCTCTGAAAACGTTATCTACAGCACCTCTAAGTCTAAAAAACTTCATCACACTAAGTAATTTGCTTTCTACATAAACCTAGCTAATGCCTCTACAATTACCACACTTTAATCTCCCAAAATCACAAGGTACTTTTCCTTTTCCAAAAATCATACTCGTAACCTTTAGTAAATTATTTCCAACTTCACGTTATTTCCAACAACATGAACTCATTTAGATTAGATAAGATAATATTTATTTGCAAAAGACTATCACAAGCTCTATAGAGCCGAATTCGCTTTATATGTCAAGTAAAAGCTAAAAAGAAAAAAAAATTCAAAACAGTACATTAAGTCAAACACTTAAAATTAAAAGGAATTAAAAAAGCAAAATCATCAAAGATAAAAGGCAAATCAGTAAACTTAACAATTAAATTACAAAAACATTGCAGTAAATAAAAAAAGAATAAAAACGGCAATAGAGGAAAAGGGGAATTTGGCAATTACATAATCACGAATTATTATTAAGGTGTTCCAGAATAAAGGGTATAAAACTTTTGCGAAACCATTCTGTAACAGCATGGATCGGAGAGTAAGTTGGGATTGCTAAGGAGGCTGACCGGGGGAGTCGGAGTCTAATGGGATTGTGAAAATCAGGGAGTAAGTCCTCAGTACGGGGATTGGAAATGACTGATTAAGCGAAAAGCAGGCAAATTTTTTCCGAAAAGCAGGCAAACTATCAGCACATGGAGCTTTATTATCTTTTAATCCTTTAGTACTGCCACTAATCCTTACAAACAAAATGAATCTTCTAATATTTCCAAAGTGTCACAAACTCTTTCATTCTTTTCTATATCTTATCACGGTTTAGCACATTTTTAAAATATTCTGTAGATCTATCTTATCCTTGTTGTAGCACAGTAGATTCATGCTCTGCTTGGCAATAGTGGGCCCGGAGCTAGATCCTCGCCACAGTAAGGTTGGCTCCACGACTTGTCCCTGTAAAAAAAAGCCAGCAACTGGAACGTCAATTCGACACCCTATGTGTCAGCAATGGCTCAGGACAATCTTATTCTTTTTTTTTATCTCAATTCATCTTTTATTTTCATCACCAATTGAGATCCCGTTCCTATCTTTAACTGGGACAAATCCAGATAACTTTGTCCTCTCCGTTTTTAACATACCAATAGCGCAGTAGTGGTGCAGTGGGTTTGATCTCAGCTTGGTAATTCACCCACATTCGAACTAAGCTGCAGCAACACATTACGGGACTTCGAATTCCGTTACGATGATCAGTTTAAGCAAAAGCGTCTCCATGTTATTCCAAACAAGAGAAAGAACATGCCAGTACAATATTTTACTACTATACCATCTGAGTGCATCTTTCCGATCTTCAACAATTTTACCTATGCTCTCCACTTCACACCAACTTGATTTATATTTTAATGCTTTCTCCACTTTGCTTACATTCTTCTTATTTTCATATGATCAACTCAAGCATTTCTTTTACAAGCCCCTCCTCTTCTTAACTAAACTTAAAGAATTTTCACTAATATTCCTTCCTGCATTTCTAATTTAACTCCCTAAAACACTATTTGCGACTTCACAAGCTATATTCCTAAAATTGCTCCATCTATGTTCTAAATTGTCAAATTTTAGACTCTCTAGTCTTGTATTCAACTGTTTTAAGAAAGTTTGTCTCAGATTCTCACCCTTCACCTCATAACTTTCCGGAAGTTTGCTATCATTCTGAAATTTCAGCTTTAAATTAATTTTAGACACTACTAGATATTGATATTTACTTTTGACATCAACAGCAGCAGTTCTATACCCTTTAGTATCCATCCTATGCCATCTTATCACAAAATACAGTATTGGTTATTACTAGATTGTTACACCCAAGAAAATTGCACTAGTTCAAAACCGGTTCTGTTTTATTTTCCAACATCAAATTTACCTGCGCTAGGAAATCATCTATCCATTTTTCTACAAGTCTGGGGATTAAAATCCCCTATTAAAAACATCTTATGTCTACCTGGGATCCTGTCTAACTGTTCCAAAAGTAAAATTCTTCTAAATCCCTATTAACTCCTTGCCTACAAATATAAAGCTAATATTGAGAGGCAGCTCATACAACGTACCTTAGCCAGGAAGAGGTATGTCATCAAAAAAAAACTGAAGCCGAAATGAATTAGACATTAATCAGAATTCAGTGCAAATACTGCGTCGTTTACTAGGAAGAATTTCTTCGAGAGGGGCCACTCCTGAAGTTCAATCAGCTGTGCCTCTTGCAGTGACGGTTCTGATTAGGCAAATTCGTGAAAGGTCCACTCTGAGGCCAATATGAGGCCACACAAGCATGATTTATAATACGAATACTATTCAACTGAATAGCCTATAATCATCTTCAAGTTAGACAGCTTAGCAACAAAATACTCTTTGGGTTTCTGAAGACTAAAAGCTTTATACAAAAAATGGCGAAACTTTTTTGGTAAAATTCTATTTTAGCTACTATTTGCTATTCTGGAAAGGGATTGGGTTATGAAAACAAAATTTAAGAGTAATGGATCAAGAGCCAAAAAAAAACCTTGGGAAGGTATTATCAAGCTTCTATGTTAACCCTCTTATAATTTCTAAGCATTAGAAATTTGCCTACTTGACAGGTCTATTATACCTATTGGATTTTTGACAAAACAACAATATCCCTTAATTTTCTTTTTTCAGTTTCTTTTTCTCTGGTTTTCGTCTTTAAAATGCAATTTCTGTAAATTGAGTAGAAATTTAAGTCATAGCTATGGGTTTTATTAATTTAGGAAATGTATTCCGAGATCTTTAAAACCTCACAAATTGGGATTGAAAAAAGTTGTAAAGATGAAAATAGTTTTCGTGAAGTTCATTAAAGCAAAAGATCTATTTTATAAGGTTTCACTTTTCCAACACAAGGATTTCCAAGGATCAGTGCACTGCAGAGGGAGAAGGAGTGAAGGTATGAACTTCAAAATGCATTCCCACGACAGTCTACAGTCAGTAGATCCATACCTAAAAGTTTCATTTTCCTAACCTAAATTCTTTCCAAGATAGCAAGAAGTAGCTAATCTAGAGCTTTACTCCTTTTGTTGAAAACATAAACAAATACATGAAAGGATTCAGGAGGCAAACTTACTTTGGCAATACTTTGCGAATATTGCTTGACTGCGATTTTTTCAACGATGGACTCAAATCCAAAAAATGACTTGACATCAAGGCTGGCTGCTTGCTCAAAACACGTCCAATTTGGATTATCAGGATGCACCTGCAAATAAAGCACCCCAAAATTCAAGCAAATTCTACGCAAAACTTTGCATTCGCAACCCAACTCTCAAAAAGGAAGAAAGACTACTTAGAAATTTGCTTTTTTTAGTTAACCAAGGTAGGAAAAACAACATAAGCACTACCTCTTGTATTTATAGAAATGTTTTTGAGACTAAATGTCATAATCTAGGATACAATACAGTGAAACTCCGTCGAGATACTCTTCTAACGTTTATTGTTGAAAATTCTTTTTCAATGGATCTTTTATTTCTTCATATTTCGTTAGAATCCATAATTCATTTCTTTAACTTTTTCTCTACCTTTCTTTGAATTTTTATCTTCCATTACCCAAATTGCTTTATTTATTTTCCACGACAATACATAATGAAGATCCTCTTAATTATAATTTATTTATTTTTTCCCAGAGATACTTCACATGAAAAGGGCGGTCGTATAAACTTTGGAGGAGGCTCGTTCGATTGAAAACTGAAAGTTCTAGTACCTATAAAAGTTTGGTTTGTCTTTGTGATTGGAGGGCAACAAACAACCCTCCCACTCGCTATTTCATCCAAGGATATTAGACCAATGTTTTAAGGTAGCCATTTGGTTGAAAATAATTATGCCTCTGGGGTTGACATAGCCCCCTGCAGCCAGGGCTGTATGTTATACAAGTTGTTCATTGTTGACATATAAGATTTTTTATACGGAAAAGGGAGCAGATTTGATCCTGGGTTTCAACTAATTCTAGAGTATTAAGGTGTAACATTTAGAAAATGCTGAAATGAAATGTGAAATACAATCAAAACGAACTATATGCATGCTGGTTATCAAAAGGAATGGTCGAAAATATCGAAGGAAGGGATGAGGGTATTAAGGTGAAGCTTTCAAAGTATGTTGAGAGGGAGTATCAACAGTTATAGGGAAACCTGTCCCCTTTACCCTTTCAGGTGCCCCTCTTTTCAATCCTGATCAAAATTTTGATCATGAATTGTCAGGAATCTCCTTTCCATATATTGTTACTTTTAGAAAAAAAATAGCTTAGTAAGATTTTGATGTTTTTAGGCCTGATAGTTTTTATGGATAGTAACGTTAGTTTAGTGTGAAAGGTTTATTTACAAAATATGATTTCTGGATGAGTATTACCAAAGATGAACAAATAACACAAACATCATCAGAACTTAAATCTTTATCTCCATTTCACATTTATAATTTTTGAATAGTTTGCTTGTAACGATTGTAATGATTTTAGACAATAGTCCTGATATTTTTAGGGACTTGAAAGTTAGCCTACCTTAAAATGACTTGTTTAAGCATGAAACCTCAGAGCAACAAAAAGGAACTTCCGGACGAGGAGTTAGTCAATTTTGAAGATTACTTTTGAATAAGCTTTCCCCAGATAGCCTTTCACGTTGTTTATTTTTCGAATATAAACCATGACTGATCTTCCTCTCAATTATATGCTTTTTCATGCTTGAATAGTTTGCTTATATTTACTCCGATAACTTTAAGTAATGATTCTGATAGTTTTATATATTTCTTACGCTGGCCTAGTATAGAAACTTGTTTAAGCGTAAGAGGTCCTAAGCGAAAAATAGAATTTCTGATAAGCAGTTCATAGCTTTTCCAGATAAATTAATAAGCTTTTGCTGTAAACCCTTTCGCACCGTCTTTTTGTACCACAAAATCATCATCAGGGGTTGGATATGCATCTCCATTCCTTATTTCGAATTTTTATTATTTTGTTTACATGAAATGACGATTTTATACAATGGTCCCAACAGATTTTTAGATATTTCACTTTGGCTTAGCGTGGAAGGGTGGTATTTTTGGATGAAAGTTAATATATTTTGAAAATACATAGATAAACATTCCTCAGAAAGCCATTCATGTCGTCTTCTGATCATCAGAGTTGGAATCTAAATCCTTATTCCGAATTCTTGAACCGTTTCCTTATAAGGATTGTGATGGCTTCAAACAATGATCCGGACTGGTTTATCGGTTTCACGTCAGTCTAGTCTAAAAAAACGTGTTCAAACTGCTTTCCATTTTCACACTTTAAAAAAAATATTCAAGAACCTCAAACGAAAGTAAAACAGTTCAAAATAGGGATGATACCTTTTTATTGACAGTGAATAGATATAAAATTATTTAACTGGATATTTCGAATACATATACAGTGTTCATCATCAGCAGTAAAACTAAAAGACATGAATAAAAATAAACAACATTTATACCTAATAAACTAATTACATATAGTTTATGGCTCTTATTTTTTTCAATGCAACAGCCGAGGCAAATCTCTTTGACCTTTTCGGTTCCGGTTCATTAGAATTATCTGACATATTACGTGGACAGAGGTCATAGCTCTTAGGTGAGGTGATATTTACTTTATTTGACCTCAGTAAATTATCATAAATTGAGTTCAATTCAAATTCCCTGTATCTCTGTTTATGGAATTATTCTTGAATAGAATTTTTTTTAATTTCGATTGTTTCCCTGAAAGTTTGCTTTAAACCTTGGCCCCTAGAAATCAAAGAAACATTTTCAAACAAAATAAAGTGATTTGGAAAATTAAAGATATGCTCCGAGAGGGCCAACGTGAAATCTTCAGGTTTGGTATTTTGCTTTAAAGACGATGAAATAGAATTATGATGTTGTAGCAATCTCGTTTTTAAATTCTGGTTAGTACGTCCCCCATAAGAGCTTCCACAAGTACATGGGATTTTATAAACCCCACTTTGTTGCTCTACGGAAGTCCGATCCTTTCCAGAATTTAAAAAACTAGCCAAAGTATTACTACCTATTAAAGCTACCTTTAAGCCATTATTTTGTAAAATTCTTACAAACAAAATCTGTAATTGTTAGTATTTTTACATAATTTCAGTATGGAATTATGGGGTGGAGGAATTAAAAAGTTTTTTAGAACATCTTAATTTTGGGGGAGGGGATTTAAAATTTAAAATAGAAGAGGATAATAAACTTCCTTTTCTGGATGTCCTTCTTTTAAAAAATGAAAATAGTCTGGATTTTAAGATTTACAGAAAACCTACTAACAATAACAGATTTTTGTCGTTTTTCTCCGGTCATGCTCGCCAAGTAAAAATTGGTTTAATCATATCCTTAACTGACCGCATTTTTAGAATTTGTTCTCCAAAATTCATTGAGGAGGAATTATTGTTGTTAAAAGAGATTTTAATAAGTAACCATTATCCGGGTTGGTTAATTGACCAGACTTTTTCGAAAAGAAGGAAAAAATTTCTAGAATGTTCTGACGATATTCTGGAAACAACAGAAAAGAAAGATATTTTTTGTTCTCTACCATATGTTCGAGGTTTGAATGAAAAACTTATAAGAATTTTACAAAATAATGGCTTAAAGGTAGCTTTAATAGGTAACAATACTTTGGCTAGTTTTTTAAATTCTGGAAAGGATCGGACTTCCGTAGAGCAACACAGTGGGGTTTATAAAATCCCATGTACTTGTGGAAGCTCTTATGTGGGACGTACTAACCAGAATTTAAAAACGAGATTGCTACATCCTCTTCTATTTTAAATTTTAAATCCCCTCCCCCAAAATTAAGATGTTCTAAAAAACTTTTTAATTCCTCCACCCCATAATTCCATACTGAAATTATGTAAAAATACTAACAATTACAGATTTTGTTTGTAAGAATTTTACAAAATAATGGCTTAAAGGTAGCTTTAATAGGTAGTAATACTTTAGCTAGTTTTTTAAATTCTGGAAAGGATCGGACTTCCGTAGAGCAACAAAGTGGGGTTTATAAAATCCCATGTACTTGTGGAAGCTCTTATGGGGGACGTACTAACCAGAATTTAAAAACGAGATTGCTACAACATCATAATTCTATTTCATCGTCTTTAAAGCAAAATACCAAACCTGAAGATTTCACGTCGGCCCTCTCGGAGCATATCTTTAATTTTCCAAATCACTTTATTTTGTTTGAAAATGTTTCTTTGATTTCTAGGGGCCAAGGTTTAAAGCAAACTTTCAGGGAAACAATCGAAATTAAAAAAAATTCTATTCAAGAATAATTCCATAAACAGAGATACAGGGAATTTGAATTGAACTCAATTTATGATAATTTACTGAGGTCAAATAAAGTAAATATCACCTCACCTAAGAGCTATGACCTCTGTCCACGTAATATGTCAGATAATTCTAATGAACCGGAAACGAAAAGGTCAAAGAGATTTGCCTCGGCTGTTGCATTGAAAAAAATAAGAGCAATAAACTATATGTAATTAGTTTATTAGGTATAAATGTTGTTTATTTTTATTCATGTCTTTTAGTTTTACTGCTGATGATGAACACTGTATATGTGTTCGAAATATCCAGTTAAATAATTTTATATCTATTCACTGTCAATAAAAAGGTATCATCCCTATTTTGAACTGTTTTACTTTGGTCATGGAAAGGCAGTGTGGTCTTCGAAGTTATCTAAGAACCTCAAACGTGAAATAAATCTGGACATTGGAGTTCTCTTGAATATCTCACGTCATAAAAATATGGGATGAGAGTCTTTCTAGGAACGTTTATTAATTTATTTTGAAATTTTATAAATTGCTCATTCAGAAGTTCTATTTTGTCGCTGCTATGTTGATTTTTTAACAACGCAACATCAACTGTTACATCATGCAAAACTCTATGGAGAGTTCAAGTCTGCTTTGCGCTGCCTAAGCTAGGGCCAAGATTTTGCCCCATTAGATTCCAAAATGCAACATAGAGTCTTAAGTTATGCTTGCAAAAAAGGTTCTACAGCCATGATTCCAAATTTGGGGCGCATGTCCTGCTGCCCCACAGGTGGAATACGGCAACATTTCGTTGGATCATGTGCAGGAAGGAAAACCTCTGGCTGACTATAATCTATAGCCCTAATTGAAATTTTTTTTTTATATGATTGACGTCACATTCATATGCATGTAAAGAGGTGGCAAAATACATGATAATACTACAATAACGTCAGTTTGTATACAGACAATAAGAGCCAAGAGATCATATGGCACTTGTGACAAGGTTGGAAGAACCAACATTTCACAATGTTATCGCGGTGATTTTTTTTTTTTTTTTTTTTTTTTTTTTTTGAGGCTACCATGATAAGCACTACTGCGCGGGATTTCTACCTCTGAAGCTGATTAGCTTTTTCTATAATTTTTGATCGCGTTAACATCGCTTGATACAGCTCCTCCTACGCTTGCTGGCCCATACTATAGCAAATTCCAGATTTAATCACCATAAAACGTGATCCAATCTGATATTTTTGGTAAAAAATGTTAGCTATTGTAAAAGTAAAAGTGTTGGCAGTAATAGCGTAGGATTATTAGTGGTAACAGTAGTAGCAGCAACAGTATGAATAACATTAGTAACAGTTACATTTTGCCCTTTGGTAAACTGGAGATCCCACTCATAATGCCCCTGAAGTTTTTTCTTGATATTATAAGCTGTTCCAAAAATATTGCTGATACGCCCGTATCAGCAATCTGTATACACATAGTATGTTTCAATTTAGTTCATATTTCAGCTCAACGTTTCCTCAGGTAATGTTTCTATGTCCTCAGCCTTAGTAGTACTCGCTACAGATGTTTTAGTTTTAGTGATAGTAGTGGTAGTAGTAATAGTACTTTTGGTAGCAGATGAAGCAGCAGCAGCTGTACTAGTAGCGTGCAAATATTGCCTTTTTGGTCAATTGATCATCTTCCTTATCATTTCCTGAGAATTTCAAATTAATATACTCAGACATTTTAAAAAGGGTTTTCGAATTAAACTAAAAATGACAGAGTAAGAAAAAAAAACTTTTAAAAATTGTCTATGTCAGAAATACCTACAGAACAACCTACAACCTTCTGAGTAGAATACCAACACCAATACCACTTCCCTATGTAAGCCTTCAAAGAGACATTTTTTATATTATTTTTCTAATTTTTCCTAATTAACCGTCCCTCCACTCCCCCCCCAGATGATCGAATCGGGAAAGCAACTATTTATAATTTAATCTGGTCCGCTCCCTGATACGCTTGCCAACTTTCAGAGGCTCAGACGTGAAATACAAGGTTCTTTTCTCTATCCTCGCCATACACAGGGAAGACCAAATCCTAGTGTATTTGGGCTGGACATTATGCGTTCGGGACTTTTCACAATTTATCAAGACAAACTAAGTTTCACTTGGTAAATGTAAAAATTTATTGTGTCACTATGGTAATTCAAAAAATTTATTAAAGCGTAATACTTTTAAGAATTTAGATGATGGTCGCTTATTCAATGGAATATTTCAAATTCTTTTATAGTCGTTACAACATTAGTGTTATTGTGTTTATTCCTATCTTGAGTGGCAGACGAAGAAAATGGATGGTATTTTGTTTTATTTCCTATTAGCTGGCTTAAACTTTCCCCCTTTTTTTCTTTTTTCACTGTGTTTAATTTCACTCAATTGAGTTAATATACGTTGAGTTTTAGTATGGTCAAAGGTTCCTTGGCAGGCTAATGTCTTTGAGTCCATGGCATGTTTGTTTTTTCAGTGAAATAAAAAACACGGTTCATACGTAAAACAACGTTGCTTTTTTCAAAGTGTTTAATATTACTCAATTAGGTTAATTTACATTGGGTTTTAGTATGGTCAAAGGTTCCTTGGTAAGCTAACGTTCTTGGGTCCGTGGCATGTGTATTTTTTCAGTGAAATAAAAAACAACGTTCATAAGTAAAACAACGTTGTTTTTTTTTTTATTGTGTTAAATATCACCCAATTGGGTTGATCTACATTAGATTTTAGTATGGTCAAAGGTTCCTTGGTAAGCTAACGTCTTTAAGCCCATGGCATGTTATATCTTTCAGTGAAATAAAAAACAACGTTCATATGGTTCAAACTAGGAATACAAATAGAAATAAAGACAAAACAGTAAAAATCCAACAAATGTATATTACTTACAGAATAGACACAAGTTTCTTTGATTATCAGTCTGTTAGAGAAACTTTCATTGAAGGTTTCAATATGCAGAGTTCTTTTCCTTCTATCCAAGCTGTTTTTTTGTCGAAAGTTGACATAATCTACACCAGTTAGCTAAAAGTAAAAAACGTTCATTCAAAAGCCAGCAACAAATACTTGCGGGAAGAAAAAGAGCCATTCCAGAAAAAAAAAAAAAAAAAAAAAAAAAAAAAAAAAAAAAAAAAAAAAGGTTCAATTGTGAGACAGAAATTTCGAATATACATGAAGCCCTCTAGGTTGATGCCACTGCCTAAAAATGGAACCTAATGGGAAATGTTAAGGATATTACATATTTACTGAAAGAAACACATTTGAAACAAAAAAAAATTCAGACATTATACAGTATACTTTGCAAGAAATTTCTTCAAAAAGAATTCAATAGTGTTGAATTCATGCTTTTTTAATGTCCATACTTTGACAAATTAAGAGTAATCCATAGTCTTACAGATTATCAGTGGTTCTTATATAGGTCGTGAAAAACTGATATTCTGAATTACATTTGACTCTGTTCAAGAACATATAAAAATACTATATGCCAATTAAAAATCTGATGCAACTAATTTCAACTTAAGTATAACACCAATTTTTTTTTTTAATCCAAATAGGCCAACCGTTCTTTGTTTCTTAGTGTTCCTGGGAGGGGAGGGGGGTCGGGGTACTTTGACATTACAAATACAAATTCCCCATAAAATTCTAATTGTTGTTCTTTGAAAGTCTCTACTTTTCCAATTTCTGATCTGTGTTTCAGAAAACACTTCAATGTTTTTCTGCTAAAAAAAATGTTGGATTTTGTTCCTTTTGCAGAGAATGCTACGAAAGCAGGTGATGGCCTTTTGAGAGGGAGGCCGAGAGGTGGGTGAGCTATTCATTGTAGAAAAGCTTACTCCCACCTAATGTATTTTCCATTCCCCTCAGATAAAAGGCTGCAGCCAGTCTGCCTTAGTTGTAATGATCAGGATTACCTTTTTGATCAGGATTACCTTTTTAATATTTATATGCCAGTTAGCTCAAGTGAGAATATGCATGAACTCTCCCTGTACTTTGGTAAGCTAGTATCGTTTTTATCTGATAATTATACTTATGTTTGTTTCCTGGGTGATTTTAATACTAATTACAGTACAGAAACTATTTTCAGCCGTTAGCTGAAGGCAGTAATAGCTGAAAATGATTTGGTTTGTTGTGATGAAGTGGCTCTAGAGCCATCGACTTTTACATATTTGTGCCCGTCAGGCCATACGTCATGGATTGAGCATGTGGTGTGTTCAAGTTATTTTAGTAGCACTGTTATGCCTATTTCTGTAACATATGATATATTTGGTTCAGACCATTTCCCTCTTTTGTTTGAATTATCTAGTGCTATTCGTGCTGTGGATTCTGTATGCAGATCCACCACCCCCTTGTGCGCCTGCTGTGGAGTGGGAGCGCGCAAGTGCGTCTCGGCTTGTGGTCTATGGTGTGGAGATTGAGAGGCGTATCCTTGCTCTGGATATAACTACTATTTACCATTGTACTCTCCCTTACTGTACTAATCCTTCTGATACTAATGGGTTAGGGGCTCTTTATTATACACTGATTTCGATTCTTATTGTTAGTGCATGTCATACTCTACCTCTTCGTCCGGGTAGTACTAACAGAAAAAGGGTGGGGCTGAATGTTATTCCTGGTTGGAATGCTCACGTTCGCCCTCATTATGTAGCTTTGTGAGTTGCTAATGGCAGACCTCTTGGAGGTGGGTTCGATTCTGCGAGGAAAATTCTTTACAATAGGCTCCAGAGTGCCCTTCGGTGGTGCAAAAAGAATATGGAGAGTTTGAGGACTTCGGCTCTAGCCAGTAATTTGGTTTCACTTAATTTTGGTGATTTTTTGGAAAAATGTTCTAGTTCTAAGAGTGCTGGGCCCCAAAAATGTAAATGCAAAGTTGGCTTTCGACCGAGTGAACCTTGAGAAGATCCTTGACAAAATAGACATTAAAGGAGTTGACTGTCGTATCAATGGAAATTTTTAATACTGGTTTGAAGTGCAGCGTTTCAAAATCAAATGGAGTGGTTATTTCAGTGAGTCTTTCCCTGTTTTGAATGGTGTGCGGCAAGGTGGGGTCCTCTCGCCGTTGCTACATAACCTTTATGTGGATGATCTTAACCTGCGTTTGGCACAAACTGGGGTAGGCTCTTTCATTGGTGGTGTTTGATTCAATAACCTGAGTTATGTTGATAACCTGGTCATTTTAGCTCATACAGTGGCTGCACTTAACCATTTACTTTCAATATGTGATGAGTTTGCGTTAGCCAATGTTATCGTGTTCAACACAGCCAAGACCCAGTGTATGGCGTTTATTCCCCGGGGAACTCCTTTGAAACATATCCCTATGGCTTGGCTTTCTGGAGTGTCATTATCTTTTGTTGGATCCTACAAATATCTTGGATTCACGGTGGCTCCAACTCTGAGTGATGAGCTTTATGTTAAGGCACTTACACGTTCGCTGTGCTGCAGGGCTAACTTACTCATTCGTAAGTTCGGGAGTTGCGACCCTTCTGTAAGATGAATTCTTTTCAGAGCCTACTGCACTCCGTTGTACGGTCTAGCTTTTGTACAATCTCTGTCTGTTAGGTGTGAGAATTCTCTTCCGGTTCTTTATAATAATTCTTTACGGTGGCTTCTTAATCTTGCTTTGAATTGTAGTGCATCTGGAAGGTTTGTTGGTGGTGGCCTCCCATCAATTCCTGAGCAGCGTAGAAAATCTTCTCTTTCTATCCAGACAAGGATACTTGCTTCGGATAATCCCCTCATTTTGGTGCTTTCTGAGGCGCTTCTTCGCCTCTCTCTGCCACTTTTGCTGACTTGGTCAAGTATGATTTACACACAACAATTTTGACATGTTCAAATGTACCATTGCTATTTGATTGAACTGTTTTGTTTTGTTTTTTTTTCGCTGATTGTTCTTTGAGTGTTATTGATTTATCTGTTTTTGTTCTATTTGTTTTGTTTTTTTTTATAAGTGGTTGGCCTTAGTTGGTCTTATGTTTGATAAATAATAATAATAATAATACCTAACATCAAAAGGATTTATTTTGAGAGGAAGAATTAGTGACAGTACTAAAAGGATTAAAAATAATAAGAATCCAGATTCTGATAGTGTGGTAAATGATTTACGGTGGCTATGAGGTTATAAATAAGTTACTGTAGATTATGAATGTTATTTTTGAAAAAGGTGAAGTACCTTGCGATTTTAAGAAACACCTGACCATACCCTCTATAAGCAAGGTGGGTGACAAGAATGAGTGAGGATATAATAGAGGGATTAGCCTGGTTTCTGTAGGTAGCAAATTACCTACTATAATGATACTTATAAGACTTAGAGATGCTGTCGACCAATTTTTAATAGAAGAACAAAGTAGTTTTAGAGGCAGAGAACATATCGATCAAATTTTCACTTTCAGGATAATAATTGAGAAACACCAGAGTAATAAAACCTCTTTAGTCCTCAGTTTTATAGATTATAGGCAAGTCTTCGATGTAGCTGACAAAAGAGAGCTTTAGAGAAGGTCTTATCCTTGTGTTGTATACCAGACAAACACATTACGCTACTCCAAAGAGAGCGGATCCGTTCCGGTTATGTGAATCACGTATCTAGGACTATTGATTATTTTTTCCACCAAGTTTCATCCTGATCCCTCCACTCTAAGCGTTTCCCAAGATTTTAGCCCCCCCCCCAATTCACCCCAATGTCACCGGATCCAGTCGGAATTTAAAATAAGAGCTCTGAGGCACGATATCCTTCCAAACTTCAAATTTCATTAAGATCCGATTACTCCTTCGTAAGTTAAAAATACCTCATTTTTTCTAATTTTTCAGAGTTAACCCCCCCCCCCCAACTCCCCCAAACAGAGTAGATCCGTTCCGGTTATGTCAATCACTTATTTAGGACTTCTGCTTATTTTTCCCACCAGGTTTTATCCCGATCCCTCCACTCTAAGCGTTTTCCAAGATTTTAGGTTCCCCCCTCCAACTCCCCACAATGTGACCGGATCTGGTCGGATTTAAAATAAGAGCTCTGAGACACGATATTAAATTTCATTAAGATCCCATCACCCATTCGAAAGTTAACAATACTTCATTTCTCTATTTTTTCCGAATTAACGGGCCCCCCACCCCCCTCAGATGGGCAAATCGGGAAAAAAATATTTCTAATTTAATATGGTCAGGTCCCTGATAGGCCAGCAAAATTTCATCGTCCTAGCTTACCTGGAAGTGCCTAAAGTAGCAAAACCGGGACAGACAGACAGACCGACAGAATTTGAGAACACTTTATGTCACTTGGTTAATACCAAGTGCCATAAAAAGGTACTGAAAGCTGATTATAAAAGGTACTGAAAAATGTACTAAAAGCATGTTTTGATTTTGGCTCTCCGCACATAAATAATTAAAACGAAATTTGCGGCATTAATTTTTTTTTGACTAAATGGCTATCTCATAGTTTCAATCGGAAGATTTTGAGAAAAAAGAAGCAGAGGAGGAGGACTAGTTGCCCTTCAATTTTTTTATTACTTAAAAAGGCAACTAAAACTTTTAATTTTCTTACGAACGTTTTCATTAGTATAAAATATACCTAACTTACAAATTAATTTACGTAACAAACTTCTATATTCGTCTGTTTTTATTACGTATATGAGAATTCACCCCCTCGTCAATACTTCGCTCTTCACACTAAAGCTTAAATTTTGTCCCAATTCCTTAAGAATGACCCCTGAATCACAAAGACCGTAGAATAAATAGTTGAAATTACTAAAAATACTTTAGCGTAAAGAGTTAGTTTTAAGTTTTAATGCTGCTCCTTACTTTCAGATGAAAAACTTTTTCATATTTATTTTTAATTGTCTTTTTTTAAATAATGCTAGAAAATCCTGCAATCCGTTCATGGAAATTTGCTTTCCCCATGACGAATTCCTCCATGGAAAGCTCCTTCGACATATCCCCCTCTTCTCAGCCCCTCCTCCAACCAAAAAATCCCCCTGAAAACGTCTTTATACTTCCCAATAGCCATTACTATATGTAAGCACTGTTCAAAGTTTGTAACTTGTAGCCCCTCCCACAGAGACTGTGGGGGAGTAAGCCGTCCCCAAAGACATAGTTATAAGGTTTTTCGACTATGGAATAAAATGGCTATCTAAGAATTTTGATCTGGTGACTTTGGGAAAACAATTAGCGTGGGACACTTAAAGAGTCACTAGAACTTTTGTTTCCGTCAGAATGAGCCCTCTCGCAACATTCTAGGACCACTGGTTCGATACGATCACCCCTGGAAAAAAAAAAAACAAATGAACACGCATCCGTGATCTGCCTTCTGGCAAAATATACAAAATTCTACATTTTTGTAGATAGGAGCTTGAAACTTCTACAGCAGGTTCTCTTATACGCTGAATCTGATGGTGTGATTTTCGTTAAGATTCTATGACTTTTAGGGAGTGTTCCTCCCTATTTTCTAAAATAAGGCAAATTTTTTCAGGCTCATAACTTTTGATGGGTAAGACTAAACTTGATCAAAATTATATATTTAAAATCAGCATTAAAATGCGATTCTTTTGATGAACTATTGGTATCAAAATTCAATTTTTTAGAGTTTCGGTTACTATTTAGCCGGGTCACTCCTTACAACAGTTCGTTACAGCGAACTGTTTGAAAATTACCTTTCATTATTGTTTGATTAAAATCAGACTCGAAAAGAAACTATAAAACAAATAGGTAGATTGTTACAAGGGTTTGTGCTATTCTTCCAGGTTTATTCACAGTATTAATTTTCATCGATATTTAAATAAAATCAGACACGGAAGAAAGCGAAGATAAGACTTAAAGAAAACATTAGCAATTAATGGCTGATTAGATTGTAGCAGGAGTGTACGTCGATTTTTCAGGTTTGCTGCTAGCATTAGATTTCATTCCTGTTAGAAAAAAAAATATCCAGAAGAAAAATAAAATAGACTTAAAAGAAAATATAGACAAATAAGAGTTGATTAGACTGTTGAAGGAGCGTACGCCGATCTTTGGCGTTTGCTGGTAGAATTGTCTTTTATTGATATTTAAATGAATTGAAACTCGAAAGAAAGATAAATTAGGCTCAAAAGAAAAGTCATAATTAACAAAAGCTGATTAGATCGCAATGGGAGTATGCACCAAAGTACATGTCTCATGTTACAAATTGTATAACCTCCATGACTTCTGGATTTCTTGGCTTCTCCAACTAAAGAGCGGCACCTTATGAAAACACACACGCGCCATAGACAATGAAAACCTATCTGTTTATTCGCAAGACTCGCATAACACATAATATGCTTAAACCGTGTAATACAAGATTAGGAGCGGTGAATATGTAGGTCATGCAAAACTGATATTCTGAATTACTTTTGGCTCGGTCTAAGAATCCGTAAATATATTGCATGCCAATTAAAAATCTGATGCAACGAATTTCCACTTAAGTATAGTATCAGATGTTTTTTTTTCATCCAGATAGGTCAACAGTTCTTTGATTCTTACAGCTCCTAAGAGAGGGTGGTGGTTTACCTTGACATTTCAAATACAAATCCTTCATAAAATACTAATAATTTATATATTAAATTATCTACTATTCCATTTTTTTTCAGTTGCTCGATGTCTCATGGGCTGTTTCATTCCACTTCACTACCAGCTCTTCTACACGCTTTACCAGCTACCAGCTCTTTCATATTTAAACAGCTTAAATATTTAACATATTTAAACATATTAATCATATTTAAACATATTATACATATTTATCTGCATATTTAATCAATTTAAGCTTAAACTGGACTATTCTAAAATTGTTGGAAATCGTGAACATTTCCAGCGACAAGCATTTACAAAGCTGTACTCGAGTTTCTGCGACCATTCTGTGTTATTTTGTGCTGGGTTTTATATGCTTTTGAATAGAGGTGACGTAAAGAGGGTCAAGACGGATTATTATCGGTATTGCAAGTTCTTACTTTATTTACCACGATCAGTTCAGAACTGAAGGTTAATTAGTAAATATCAGGCAACGGATATTGTTCTCTCAGTGGAGAAAATAAGTTCAAAATTAATTGACGAAGCGCCAATCCGTCTTGGTCCTAACAATCATTTTATCCGCCTCTTTTGCTAAATTGTTATTTCTTGTATTTTTTGTTATTTGTAGTTCTTTGTTTTTTCTCCTTGTACTCCACTTTTTCCCTTTTGTAAGTGGGTAAGAAATAAATTATTATTATTATTATCATTATATTGGCTTTAAAGCATATTTTCGCTTAGTTTCAGAAAGAGGGAATGTTTTTCTCTTATTACCTAATATTAGAATGACCCTATCTTCTTTCCCTTCTGGTTGAATAAATATGCTCTCAAAGGCTAGTCTTTAGTTCTTATTACCAGTGTTTATTTTTGTTTAATCAGTTGTTTTTTCCTCAATATTCTTCTGCTGTTTCTTACGCCTTTAAAAGCTATTCTTTAGTTCTTTTTAAATAAATAAAAAACAAGTTTTTTTTAACTGAAAGTAAGGAGCGACATTAAAACTTAAAACGAACAGAAATTACTTCGTATTTGAAAGGGGGTGCTTCCTCATCAACGCCCCGCTCTTTATACTAAAGTTTGACTCTTTCTCTCAACTCTTCTTTTTAAAACTGTAAAAAACTTTAGCGTAAAGAGCGGGGCGTTGATGAGGAAGCAGCCCCTTTCATATACAAAGTAATTTCTGTTCGTTTTAAGTTTTAATGTCACTCCTTACTTTCAGTTAAAAAAAATTTGTTTTTTTATTTAATTTTTGAACGTTTTTGAATCAATGCATGTTTTGATTTTGGCTCTCCGCAGAGGAATAATTAAAAAGAAATTTGCATACTTTTTTTTTGGCTAAATGGCTTTCTCATAGTTTTGATCGAATGATTTTGAGAAAAAAAGGAGCGGGGGAGGAAGCCTAGTTGCCCTCCAATTTTTTGGTTACTTAAAAAAGCAACTAGAACTTCTAAGTTTTTACGACTGTTTTTATTAGCAAAAGATATACGTAACTTATAAGTTAGCTTACGTAACGAACTTTTGTATTCTCATGTTTTTATTACATATATGAGGGTTCACCCCCACGTCAGTACATCTGAATCATAAAAGCCGTAGAATAAACAGTTGAAATTACTAAAAATACTTTAGCGTAAAGAGCAAGGTATTAGGAGGAGGTGAGCCCCTCATATGCGCAATAATTTCTGTTCGTTTTAATGCTGCTCCTTACTTCCAGTTGAAAAAAAATTTTCATGTTTATTTTTTCATTGTGTTTTCTTTTACATAATGCTAGAAAATCCTGCGCTCCCTTCATGGAAATTTTCTTCCCCCATGACAAATTCCTTCATGGGAAGTTCCCCCAACATCTCCCCCTCTTCTCAAACCCTCCCCCCAACCGAAAATCCCCCTGAAAACGTCTGTACACTTCCCAATAACCATTACTATATGTAAGCACTGGTCAAAGTTTGTAACTTGTAGCCCCTCCCAATAGGACTTTGGGGGAGTAAATCGTCCCCAAAGACATAGTTCTAAGGTTTCCCGACTACGCTGAATAAAATGGCTATCTCAGAATTTTCATCCGTTGACTTTGGAAAAAGAATTAGCGTGGGAGGGGACCTAGGTGCCCTCCAATTTTTTTGGTCACTTAAAAAGGGCACTAGAACTTTTCATTTCCGTTAGAATGAGCCCTCTTGCAACATTCTAGGACAAGAGGGTCGATACGATCACCCCTGGGAAAAAAACAAACAAACAAATAAACTCGCACCTGTGATCTGCCTTCTGGCAAAAAAAACAAAATTCCACATTTTTGTAGATAACAGCTTGAAACTTTTAGAATAGGGTTCTCTGATAGGCTGAATCTGATGATGTAATTTTCGTTAAGATTCTATGACTTTTAGGGGGTGTTTCCTCCTATTTTCTAAAATAAGGCAAATTTTCTCAGGCTCATAACTTTCGATGGGTAAGACTAAACTTGATGAAAACTTATATATTTAAAATCAGCATTAAAATACAATTCTTTTGATCTAGCTATTGGTATAAAAATTCCATTTTTTAGATTTTTGGTTACTATTGAGCCGGGTCGCTCCTTATTACAGTTCGTTAACACGAACTGTTTGATTACCACTTTTTATTTTTGGGTTATTAGTTGTCTTTCCTAAAGATCAGTTTCCTGTTCTTATCCCTGTGTTTTCTTTTGAAAAAAAAAGGCTTGAAAGAAATATGTAAGTTAATAGCTGATAAAACTGTTGGATACACTAGGCTTGAAAAAAATTACTTAAATATACAATGATTGATTGAATTGTAGAAGGGGTGTGTGCGAATTTTTCCCTTTTGCTGCTAGTCATAATTTCGTTACTATATAAATAAAATCACAATCGAAAGGATTGTAAAAACAGACCTGAAAGAAAAAAATAAATATATAGGAGCTGATTAGATTGCAGCATTATATTTCATTAGTAAGATATAAAATCTGACTAGAAAAAAAGATGAAAATGAGCTTGCAAGAAAAAAAAAGATACCGAAAGCTGATTAGATTGTAGCATGGATATGTGCTGATCTCTTGTATTTGGTGGTAGGGTCAATCTCTTTTACTGACTTTAAATAAAATCAGACTCAAAAGAAGACAGGTCTGAAAGAATACATAAATAGTAGCCCTCTCCACAATACCTCAGTCTTTATGCTAAAGTTTGTTTTAAGAACTTTTAAAAGTGCTTATTACTGTATTTGAACAACCTTTGTGATTCAGGAGTCATTCTTAAATAACTGAAAAAAAAATCAAGCTTTAGCGTAATGAGCGAGGTATTGAGGAGAGGGCGACCCACATCATATATGCAGGAATTTCTGTTCGTTTTAAGTTTTAATATTGCTCCTTACTATTCAGTTGAAAAACTTGTTTTTTTCATTTAATTTCTGATCGTTTTTTCAAATAATGCTGGGAAATCCGGTTCCCCCTCAATAGAAAATTTCTTTCCTCTATGAAATATTCCTCCATGGAGATCCTCCCAAAAAATCCCCCTCCTTCCACCGGAAATACCCCCCCAGAAAAATGTCTGTATACTTCCGAATAACCAATACTATATGTAAACAATGGGCAAAGTTCATAGCTTGCAGACTTTCCATCGGGGACTGTGGGGTGTCAAGTCATCCTGAAAGACATTGTTATTAGATTTTTCGATTATGCAGAAAAAAATGGCTATCTTAAAATTTCGATCGGGAAATTTGAGGAAAAATGAGCATGGGAGGGGGTTTAGCTGTCCTCCAATAATTTTGGTCACTTAAAAAGGGCACTATCACTTTTGATTTGATCAAATGAGCCCTCTCCTGATCTTCTACGAACACTGGTTCAATACGATCACCCCTAGAAAAAAAATAAGCAAACAAATAAAAAAATAAATAAACACGCTTCTCTGATCTTTCTTCTGGCAAAAAAGCAAAATTCCTCATTTTTGTTCATAGGAGCTTTAAACCTTTTCGCTAGGGATCTCTGATATTCTGAATCTGATGGTGTCATTTTCAGTAATATCGCTTGATCTTTTGGGGAGGTTTTCTCCTATTTTTCGAAAATTTGGCAAATTTTCTCAGGTTATTAACTTTAGAAGTGTAACATTAAATTCGACGGATTTTAAATATTTTGAATAAGCATCAAAATTCGATTCATTTGTTGTATCTATTGTTATCAAGACTCTGTTTCTAAGCGTTTCGTTTACTATTGAGCCGCATTGCTCCTTACTGTAAAGTTCGTTACCACGAACTGTTTGAAAGTTCGTTACCACGAACTGTTTGATATTAGCTTTTGGTAATGCTAATCTTCTATTTCTTTTGGGAGCAGATTTCTTTTAAGTTATTTTCCATAATTAATTCTGAGTACTTAGGGTTGAATGTGTCAAATGAACCAAACAAAACTTAAATAAGAAGACATCCCTAAATAGAGGCATGGGTGAGTACACAGTCAACGCTATGTATACACTCAACCCTAGACACACAAAATTAACTATAGAAAATAATCTCTGATACAACTTTCTAAACTTTCCTAATTCTAAGTTTCAGCTTAACAACCTTAGCCTTTTTAGAGCTTAATTCAAGACGATCTTTCCGAAAAGGAAGTTTTTCAAAGAAAAGTAAAGAGTCATATTAGACTTAAGAACAGCAGAAATAACTTCTTATAATTGGTTAATTTACTCAAAATGACTAGAAATTATTATTAAAGAATAGATAAAACCCGAAACAAACAGAAACAAAAAGATCACAAAAAAGCATTAAAGTTTGTTTAATACAGTATTTCTTCCATTTTTCATGTCTATGACGTAAGAATTAAAATATCAGGTTCAAATTTAATAGTTATAATTAATGGCTTTTGATATATTTCAACATGCCCTCCTCCTTAAGATTCACTGAAAGTTTCAACTAAATGCAAAATCCAGTTTCTGGGACATATCAGAGTTGCCCTTCTGACAACCGAAATATACATAGTATCGTTTGATTGAATATTCTGAACCATAGCCGCTCCTAAAATGTTGGAGATTTACCCTTTTGATAACCTGGATGCACATAGTGTCTCCCGATTCATCCAACATCCCCCTCAGCATTCCCTGAAGGCTCAAGCACTATTCAACATCCACTTACAGTTTTAAATCAGTGCCCATAACCATTTCTGAGATATTGCTGATGCGTCCTTTTGACAATCAGCATGCACATAGTGTGTTTTGATCTTGCTCAATATCCCCTAAAATTCCCTGACAGTAGACACAAGTACATGTAGTACCAGTCACAAGCAGTCACAGTCGAAAATAGTCGCTGTCGCAGTAACAACCAGTCCCAATTGCAGTTGAAGCAGCAGTAGTGGCTCTGAAAGTTTCAAGTTAATGCCCTTATCCGTTCCTAATTTATTGCAGATAGGCCTACTGGATAACTTGGATGCAGGTAATGTCTTTTGATTTAGCTCAACATGCCCTTCAGTATTCCTCAAAATTTCCCCAAAAAAACTCTCGGTCTTTTCATACACACATAGGATCAAACATCCCTCCCTTTCCCAATGATAACTCCTGAATGTTAAAAATGGGCAAATTGTCTAATTCAAAATCATTGCTCCGACAGCTGTGGTGGCTTAGCATCTCCAGAAGCATAGCTTTAGACCTTGTAAATATTTGGAACAACATATTTTTTTCAAGATTTTTCAGTGTAAATGGGAGAATCTAATAGATTAACAAGAAGGGGGACTGGTTGCCCTCCTTTCCTTTTCAACTTTCCTCTCAACATGATTTTATAGTTCCAACTTAATACCTTTAACCGTTCCTTAGATACTGCTAATGTACCATTTTAACAGCTCTCCTGTATACCTGACAGCTCTCCGTGCTTTGATTTTGTTTGACATCCTCCTCAACATTCACGAAAGTTAATTACCCTTAGCCTTTTTGGAGACTCAGGATCAAATATGCCCCCTTTTTCCAATAACGAACCATATTTCTAAACAATGCGCAACTTATATAATGTAAAACTCTTGACCCAAGGGCTGTGAAGGGCTTTGTCATCCCCAGAAGCAGAGTTGACTTTTCGATTGTTTCGAACAAGATGGCTAATCCAAAATTTTGATCACGTGTTATGGGGCAGATTACAGCTAAACAAAAAATCATGGGAAGGGAGCTGGTTGCCCTCCGACCATTTTTCACATCCTGCTCATCTTGAAAGTTTAGACTCAATACCCTGGGCCGTTCTTGAAATATTGTAGATTTTTTTGGAAAAACCGGATGCCCATAGTAACTTTTGACTAGTTGAGACTGCCACCCAGCATCCTCTGAAGCTTTGTCTTAATACATATAATCTTTTCCATCACACTCAGAATTAAACATTTCCTCTCTTCCTAACGATAAATCCTGTAATCAAATGAGTAAAATCTATAACTTACAATCTTATTCTAGGGGCTTAGGGGTGGGCAGTGCATCCCTCCACAGGTATTAAGATGCCAGAGGTATTGCAGTGCAATAACTCTGGCATCTGTTAGACAAAAGGTCTAGTAGACTAGACCTTTCGTCTACTGTAAACAAAATCACTTTTTCCATATTTTTTATCAGTGCTGGGATAAAAGGGTATTAACAAGGGTAAAGGGGAGGGAGACTGTAGCCCTCCAGTCACTTTTCAAAATCCCCTGAAAATACCCAGTAAGTTCAAAGTTGAAACCCTCAGCCATTCCTTGGATATTGCTGATATGCCTTTTTGAAAACAAACATTCACATAGCATGCTTGTTTGTACTTAGCATGCCTCTCCAAAGCTTTGGATGGTTATTCAATCCTCATAACCATAGTCATTTGACCTTTAAACTATTTTAACATGATGGCTATTTCAAAATTTTGACCAAATTTTCTGGAGAGGGCACCTAAAGAGGCCAGGAGAGAGGTGCTCCCAGACATCCAACCACTTGAAAAATCTCCCTTAACATATCCTGGACGTTTCAGCTCAATCCCCTCAGCAATTCTTACGATATTGCAGATCCGCCTTTTAGATAATCTGGATACAAATAGTGCCTTCTCATTTAGTTTAAGATACCCCTCAACATTCTCCGAAGTTTCGCCTCAAAACCCTTAGTGTTTTCAGATAAATCCAGAAACAAAACTTTCCTCTTTTCTTAAGGATAAATCTTGCATGTAAAAAATGGAAAAGTTGCATAAATTACAGTCCATGCCCCGGGGCTGCAGGGGGAATGGCATCCCTGGAAACATAGCTTCGAGACCTTTTGAACAAAATGAAAATTGCAAAATTTCAATTATTTTTGAGGAGATGGGTCACATAAATAGGGCAAGAAGGGGGTGGTTGCCCCCTAATCTCACTTCGTAATCCCTTCTATATGCCTTGAAAGTTTCAATTTAATACCATCAGCCTTTCAGTCGATATTGCTGATACTCCTTTTTCATAACCAGCAAGGACAACGTGTGTTTTGATTGTGTTTGGTGTTCCTCTCACGATTTCCTTAAAGTTTCACCCTAACCCTCTAAGATCTTGGAACATCCAGGATGTTTTGAATAAAAGTGCCATCTCCGAAGCTTATACGACTACCCTTTCCATAAAAACTTATAAGTTAACAATGGCAATCTCCATAACTCACAGCCCCTGACCCAAGGGCTGAGGGGGATCAACTCCGGGGGTATGAACATTTGACCTTCAGATAATTTTGAACAAAATCACTATCTCTAATTTTTTATTGAATACATTTGGATATAAGTGTGTGTGTGTGTGGAGGGGGGGGGGGTGGCTGGTCGCCCTCCGATCACTTTTTACTCTAAAAAAGGGCACTAGAACTTTCAACTTGCAATCAGATGAGCCCCCTCCACAGTTTATAAGACTAACCCTTCCATATGACGTGCGCCTGGGAAAAAATAGCAATAAATCATAATACACTAAAGTCTTATGACTCTTTACTATAGGTAAAGCTATAGCGTTGCCTCTGGTCAAGGATCAAACATGTACCCATTTCCCAATAACAAATCCTACAAGTGAACAAGGGGCAACTTGCATGACATACAGTCCTTCCCTAGAGGCTGTGGGAGTCATTTCGTCCTGGTGGCAAAGTTATTGGACCTTTCAACAATTTTGAACAAAGAGGCTATCCCAAAATGTTGGTTTGATGTCTTTGGGAGAAGACCAGCAGAAAGAGACGAGGAGAAGGGTTTGTTGTTTAGACTCTTAAAAAAGGGACTAGAACTTCCAATTTCCAACCAAATGAGCCCTTTCCAAAGGTTCTATATTAACTATTTCCATCCAATGTGGTCTGGTGAAAAAAAATACATTGAAGCCACTTTGCCCACAAATCTGCCACAGACAGTCTGTATTCATTGCCATGCATATGGGCTAAATTTGGGTAATATGAACTGTATTGAATCTATCGGCACTGTTAGTTCTGTTTCTCATTATTGCAGACTCTATACTCATTCATTATGAACAGCAACGATTGGAATCAGTTGTTTTTTGAGATTCAGAAGGCTGCCGAACTGCCAGTCATGTAGCTGGGACGGGTGCTGCCACACAAAGGTCTTAACTACAGACTCGATTATGAATGCATTATAGGTACAGTTATCTGTAAGTAAGATCGATGACACTGAAGCACTGAAAAAAGCAATTAGGCTCCAAAAGATTATAGAATTTAACATGATTATCTTCCAAATACCTTATATAAAAGCAATTGTGCAGGCGATGGACTTGCTCTCCTAAAATTCCTGGCTGTTGACTTGGTTTTCCGAAATCGCGTATCCTGATTCAGACCCGAACTCCCTCTCCTTCAGTCATACATTTCACTTCTACTGCTATTTCAGAAGGCAGAAGAGTCTGTAACAGAGTCTGTAAAATTAAATACCTGACATGAATGAACCCAAGACTGGACGCTTCTTTGTTTATCAGAAAGGACGACCTTAAGGAACTTTAAAGATCATATAGCACCTGAAACGATTTGTGACATATTTTACGGTAGGAAAGAACCCCAGTAAATCTGACAAATGGACTGTAACTCTGGCGGACGAAACGTCGTGAGAGTACTTCAAACCTTCAACCGTTTACCAGCCGATTTTGACAGAAGGTGCACAGAAACCTGCCAGTGCTTGGCACACTGTAAGGCTTGGATTCAAGCTCCAAAAAACTAACCTTGTTTTCAAGCTTAGAGCAAGTAAAAACATGTTTGTAGTTAAAAGCAGGATATGGTTGTCTCAGTCATCTTCTTCTGATATTTGCAGAAGAAAGTTTGGCAAAACTTCGGATTACAGGTAGCTTCCTGACAATTTTGCAAAGACGAAACCTTGGCAGTTCTCGTCGTCATCTCAGTGCGATATTATTTTTTGCTTTTCTTGTGTTTTTCCCTCTTATAAATATATCTTATCTGGAAGAGTTCTCCTGAAGGAGAACAGATACCAAACCTCATCATAACAATAAAGGTTACATTCAAGGACGTATTTTTGACTTATGACAGAAAGTTGCTTGCTGAGGAAGGCCAGCCCTACAGTCTGATTGAACTTTACACTTTTGATTGAAGTTTCTCTTCACTGCTTTGAAATTAATCTTTGCTAAAATAATGAATCTCAAAGATCAATGTGTTCCATAATTAGTTACAGTACAGGTAAAACATGGGTAACAAAATACATTTTACTTAGAACATTTTATTGATGTGCTGCCAAATCCGTACCTTTTTACTTACATGACACGAAGCAAAACAACAGTGGTCTGAGCCAGATGTGGTTCTTTCCTACCCCAAAATTTGGCCCAAACAGCACCACTACCGAGTAGGGCTCTAATGAGCTGCGTGTCAAATTTCCTATATACGCAACTTTTTTTTTCAGGAAATATATCACACACATTACTCAATTATAATCAGGCAAGATAAAATGAAGAGTAAAATGCACCTTTTTCAAAAGATATGGAACATCAAATCCCAATTTACAAAGTCTTTCCACGACGTGTTGGGCTTTATCTTCACTTAATGTTTCGTTGACTATTTCAGAGCTTACCAAGATAGGCATCAAATGTGTCGTTGGGAATCGTCTTTGATAAGCCTAGAAAAGAGTTACTACACTCATACCTGTACATACTATGGACACTGCTGATTATTAGAATTCTCTCTCCCCCTTGATTGGTCAAAACAGTCCCTTCCTCTAAAATAAGAAAAATTGTGACATACACCCCCAATAACAAATTGATTTCCCCTTTTAAGGCTTGGAGCCAAAAATGTTCATAAACATGATCTAAAAGAAGGCACGATTGCTAAGAGCAAAGTTAGGTTCTTGGATTGGACACACACTACAAATACATTAATCAAATCCAATCCAGCTTTTAATAACTTCTCAAGTATCATTTTCAATTCTGATAAAGCATGATAAACAGAGTTCCCCCCCCCCACAATTAAAACTTTTAGGAAAATGAATTACTATTAAGATAGATCAAAGTATTAGGATCTAAAACCAGGTCATTTCTTTTGAATCTCGCCCTTCCTTTACGGTTTCCATTGCCCATACTAACTCATTTCATTTGATAGCTTAAACTTCTATATTTGCCTCTCCAATATTATTTTTCATTGTAATTGCCATCAACAAGATACTCCTGTTAGTTGTTAGTATGAAGATACAGATGTTTAAATCAGCATATCCTGTTCTAGTTACAGGGGGTTGGTCAACTTGTCTTCATTGGTGTTTTGTTTGAATACTTCGATAGTTGTTGATATAACTGATTTCTCATTGAATATGTTCCATAATGGCACCATAAAGTGATACTAGGAGTGTTTTCCTGGTAAGTCTACCTCTCTCCCTCCAAAAAAAAACGTATTCCCATATAAAAGATCGAGTATGAAAAAAGAAAGTCTGATAAATACAAAACAACAAAGAAAAGAAGAAATTTTGGAATTTTTACCTATATTCAAAAATGTAGACGGAAAATAGGGTTTAGATTATCCTTTACCAGGGTAGTTACTAACCAAAATGTTTGGAGGGAGAGCAAGAGATTTTACCGACTGGCTGGTTATTTTTTTCAACTGTTTTTGTCAAACATTAGCATAGGTAGGTAGGTTTTATTTTTATCCACAATATAAACATAAATAAAAATGACAACACTAATAAATTATTGCAGCAAAAAGAAAGTCCAAAGGACTTGTGCTGCAAATTCATAGTATGATTTATATCTTATAAATAAATGTCTAAACATAACATCTCATGAATATCCACCTAGCCTATCTTATAGAAAAGAAAAAACAACAACACATACACATGAACACAATGCAACAAAATAATCCCATTAAATATTATTTACCGGTTTCATCCCCCACCCCACTCCAAGAAACTTGCGAAAAAAGACATCAAAAACCTCCCACCCCTCAAAATCTATTAGTTAAAAAAAATGTTTTCAATTTATTTTTAAACCCATATTAAGTGACAGACTGCCTGATGCTAACCGGCAGACTATTCCAAACAGAAGGCCCCAGGTTATGCACCACATATGATGATCTGACTGTATTTCTTTTTTTATGACTTAAAAGTTGTGAATTTCTTGTATCATAATTATAGTGCTCCTGATTCATGGAAATATAATCATGAAAATACTCAGGGCATATATGTTTCATGCTCTGGAACACAAAAATTGATGCCTGGTAGTCACGAATCTGACCAACATTTAAAACATTACACCGGGAAAAGCTATGTCCGTTTCGAATACAATATGTAAAATCACAGTACGAGTCAGTAAAACCACTGTATTTACCAAATGAAACTCAGATTTCGGTACATTTCATGTCACTATTTTAATGCTGTTTCCTTAACCATGTGGAAAATTGTGGCACCATTTGTAAAATTACGGCAGGAGTCGGTAAAAGTGCTCCGTTTACTGACCAAGTTCGAAATTTCTGTAGGTGACACGTAAGTATTTTCGTGGTCTTAATTGAACCGGACAAAGAATTTTAGTGACGTCGGAAAAAACGTGGCACGAAGCGCCACGATTTAACCGACTTCTTTTTACCGAGTGACCAAAAAAATCTGAGGGTACATCCCCCTCCCAATCTCATACGTGACGGCCATGTCCTTTAGCAGCTATTTTACATTTTAATCTCCTGTAATTCTTTTTACTGTGTTTGAGGGGTTGAGTTATTTTTACCGACTAACTTGAATGATATCGCTGTAAAAATTGCTTTATTTTTGGTATTTGATGAGGCTAATATTTTTGCATTAGTTTTACATTATATAATTCCATTGGCTTATTTATACTAAAAAACAAACAAATTATCAGTAAAAATGTGATACTTCAAATCAACATTTTACTGTCTCAAATTTTTTAACGACTGACTTAGAATATTTGAGGCGTCCTCCCTCCCCCACCCATATGCGACGCCCCTGGAGACAACTATAGTACACAGAACCAGTTCACACCTTTCGGCCAAGAAGGCATCTACTAGGCGTGTATATCAGAAGGTTTTCCCGTCCAAACATAAGAGGCATGTCCGTATTTTCTTTTTTTTTCTTTTTTTTTATTTAACAACATAGATTCAAACTCTATCTTGGAAACAAGCAAATTTAAAATTGACAGAACTCCTTATTCCAAAAAAATGATGTAAGTATCTTTAAGTTTTTTTTTGTCTTTTTTAATTTACCAAGGCATTGGTCTGGTGTCGATAACTATTGTACATGATACCACTAAAAGGGCCTTTAAAGGGTTCTTTTTTTCATTCCTGTGGACTTGGTTTGGTGCCCATAACTAAAGTGCATGGTACCAGCTCATCCCTTATGATTGCGTCCACGAAGTGTTTATGTTGAGAATGCACCCGCTAGGTTTACATTTCAGAGGGGGAAGGATTCCCCCTCTGAACTATCTTCGAGGTGCATTTTTTACTTAAATTTGAATTATATAAAGTCAGACTTTAAATCCATGTTGTTTGAAGGGAGAAAAATCCTTAAATAGTAGCTTAAAGAGATATTTCTTTTTGTAATTTAAATAGCATTGAGTCAGACTCTAATTCAGATTAAATAAAAAAATCTAGTTTTTTAACTGAAAGTAAGGAGCGACATTAAAACTTAAAACGAACAGAAATTACTCCGTGTATGAAAGGGGCCGTTCCCTTCGCAACGCCCCGCTCTTTACGCTAAAGTTTGACTCTTTCTCTCAATTCTACTTTATTAAACAGTAAAAAACTTTAGGGGGTTTGTCCCCTCGTTAATACCACGCACTTTACACTAAAGCGTAAATTTTGTCCCAACTCCTTAAGAATGACCCCTGAATCAGAAAGGTCGTAGAATAAATAGTTGAAATTAATAAAAATACTTTAGCCTAAAGAGCAAGGTATTTTGGAGATGAACCCCTCATATGCGTAACAATCTCTGTTCGTTTAAGTTTTAATGCTGCTCCTTACTTTCAGTTGAAGGGTTGTTTCCCCCTATTTTCCAAAATAAGGCGAATTTTTTCAGGCTCGTAACTTTTGATGACAAAGACTAAATTTGATGAAACTTATATATTTAAACTCAACATAAAAATCCGATTCTTTTGATGCATCTTTTAGTATATAAATTCCGTTTTTTAGAGTTTCGTTTAATTTTAGAGTTTCTTTTTATTAAGCCGGGTCGCTCCTTACTACAGTTCGCTACCACGAACTGCTTGATGCAAACAAATTTAAAGTTAACAGAGCTCCTTACTAAAAATAACCAAACAATTTTTTTATTAAATAAAAAAAAAATATTTTTTTTATTAAATAAAAAAAACAACAAGTTCATTTTAACTGAAAGTAAGGAGCGACATTAAAACTTAAAACGAACACAAATTACTTTGTATATGTAAGGGGATTTTCCTCCTCAACGCCCCGCTCTTTGCGCTAAAGTTTGACTCTTTCTCTTAACTCTATTTTTTAAAACAGTAAAAAACTTTAGCGTAAAATGCGGGGCGTTGGGGAGGAAAATCCCCATACATATACGGAGTAATTTCTGTTCGTTTTAAGTTTTAATGTCACTCCTTACTTTCAGTTTAAAAAGAAAAAATTATATTCAATTTCTGAACATTTTTGAATTAATGCATGTTTTGATTTTGGCTCTGCACATATATTACGTAAAAAAAACAAGTTTTTTTAACTGAAAGTAAGGAGCGACATTAAAACGAACAGAAATTACTCCGTATATGAAATGGATTGTCCCCTCCGCAATCCCTCGCTCCTTACGCTAAAGCTTTTAATTGTTTTAAAAAGCAGAATTGTGGCAAAGAGTCAAACTTTAGCGTAAAGAGCGAGGGATTGCGGAGGGGACAATCCATTTGTCCCCTACGACTTTTAGGGGGTGTTTCCCCCTATTATCCTAAATAAGGCAAATTTTCTCAGGCTCGTAACTTTTGATTGATAAGACTAAACTTGATGAAACTTATATATTTAAAATCAGCATGAAAATGCGATTCTTTTGATGTAGCTATTGATATCAAAATTCAATTTTTTAGAGTTTTGGTTACTATTGAGCCGGGTCGCTCCTTACTACAGTTCGTTACCACGAACTGTTTGATAATTAAAACGAAATTTGGATATTTATTTTTTTTTTTGTCTAAATGGCTTTCACATAGTTTTAATCGGAAGATTTTGAGAAACAGGAGGGGGAGGAGGCCTGGCTGCCCTCTAATTTTTTGATTACTTAAAAAGGCAACTAAAACTTTCAATTTTTTACGTACGTTTTCATTAGTAAAAATATACATAACTTACAAATTATCTTACGTAACGAACTTCTATATTCGTATGTTATTATTGCGTATATGAGGGGGTTTACCCCCTCGTCAATGCCTCGCTCTTTACACTAAAGCTTAAATTTTGTCCCAATTCCTTAAGAATGACCCTTGAATCACAAAGGCCGTAGAATAAATAGTTGAGATTACTAGAAATACTTTAGCGTAAAGAGCGAGGTATTACGAGGAGGTGAATTCCTTATATACGTAATATTTTCTGTTCGTTTTAAGTTTTAATGCTGCGCCCTGCTTTCAGTTGAAAAAACTTTTCGTATTTATTTTTTAATTTTTTTAAATAATGCTAGAAAATCCTGCGCTCCCTTCATTGAAATTCTCTTCCCCCATCTCAAATTCCTCCATAGAAAGATCCTCTCGCGTAACCCCCCTCAACTTCTTCCCCCAAACCCCAAAAAAATCCCCTGAAAACGTCTGTACACTTCCCAATAACAATTGCTATATGTAAACACTGGTCAAAGTTTGTAGCTTGTAGCCCCTCCCAAGGAGACTGTGGGAGAGTAAGTCGTCCCCAAAGACATAGTTATTAGGTTTTTCGACTATGGTGAATAAAATGGTTATCTCAGAATTTTGATCCAGTGACATTGGGGAAAAAATGAGCGTGGGAGGGGGCCTAGCTGCCCTCCAATTTTTTTGGTCACTTAAAAAGAGCAATATAACTTTTATTTCCCGTTAGAATGAGCCGTCTTGCAACATGCTAGGACCACTGGGTCGATGCGATCACCCCTGGAAAAAAAAAAAAAAAAAATAAACACGCGCCCATGATCAGTCTTCTAGCAAAAAAAAAAATACCAATAACATTTTTGTAAATAGGAGCTTGAAACTTCTACAGTGGGGTTTTCTGATACACTGAGTGCAATGGTGTGATTTTCTTTAAGATTCTATGACTTTTAGGGGGTGTTCCCTCCTATTTTCTAAAATAAGGCAAATTTTCTCAGGCTCGTAACTCTTGATGGGTAAGACTAAACATGATGAAACTAATATATTTAAAATCAGCATTAAAATACAATTCTTTTGATGTAACTATTGGTATCAAAGTTCAATTTTTTAGAGTTTCGGTTACTATTGAGCCGGGTCGCTCCTTACTTCAGTTTGTTGCCACGAACTGTTTGAAAGAGAGAGGGACTGAGGAGGGGAAAGTCCCCTTCATACAGAATAATTTCTGCTTGATTCAAGTTTTAATAGTGCTCCTTACTTTTAGTTGAAAAAACTTTCAAATGTAACAATTCTGAAGCTAATTGATGTACATTTTTTTTATTTAATTTCTAATCGTTTTTTTTTATTCACACCCAGGTCTAACTAAGCTATGGGTTGAACCAGCCCCATAATCCCCTGATTTCTTGCTATTGAACTGCATACTATAGATCAATAACTATGAATTGAATGATGGTATCCCGCTTTTCAGTTTTGTTCTGTTTAAGAACTAAAGTGTTGGATTGTAATTAAAATTGAGAACAAAATTTGAAGATTCAGTCAAAATTTTCAGTTTTGTTGAATAAATTCTTATTAACATTTTTACTATAAAGTACAAGTAGACACAGAGGGATATTACTGTTCATATGATTGGCAATTATGTTGATTTTTTATCTTCTACATGACTGAAGTCATTGCAATCCCTATTGAAAGCCATTCTAATGTTTATATACACTGAATGAGATTAATTAAACGAAGCTTTAAAGCAAATGTCGAAAATATTTTCAAACAGTTCAGGGTAATGAACTGTAGCTAAGAAGCAACCCGGCTCGATAGTAATCGAAACTCTAAAAAACAGAATTTTGACACCAATAGATAAAGCAAAAGAATTGAATTTTTATGCCGATTTTAAATGTATAAATTCTATTAGGTTTAGTCTTACCACCAGAAGTTACAATCTTGACAAAATTTGCCTGATTTTTGAAAAAAGGGTGTAATACCCCCCCCCCCTAAAAGTCATAGAATTTAAAAGAAAAATTGCACCATTAGACTCAGAATATCAGAAAACCATACTGTGGAGGTTTCAAGCTTCTACCAGCAAAAAGGTGGAATTTTGTATTTTTTTCGAAAAGAAAGATCACATTTTTATTAGGTTTAGTCTTACCATCAGAAGTTACAATCTTGACAAAATTTGCCTGATTTTGGAAAAAAGGGTGTAATAACCCCCCCCCCTAAAAGTCATAGAATTTTAAAGAAAAATTGCACCATCAGACTCAGAATATCAGAGAACCATACTGTGGAGGTTTCAAGCTTCTACCAGCAAAAAGGTGGAATTTTTTTTTTCGAAAAGAAAGATCACAGACGCATGTTTATTTGGTTTTTTTCCAGGGGTGATTGTATCAACCCAGTGGGCCTAGAAAATCGGGAGAGAGCTCATTCTATCGGAAATTAAAAGTTCTGGTGCCTATTTTAAGTGACTACAAGATTGGAGCGCAACTAGACCCCCCGCCAACGCCACTTTTTCCAAAATCTTCCAATAAAAATTCTGAGATTGCTATTTTCTTCAGCATCGTTGAAAGACCTAATAACCATGTCTTTGGAGATAACATGACCCTCCACAATCCATGAGGGAAGGTTATTAGGATATAAAATTTGTCCATTGTTTTCATATAGTATTTGTTATTGGGATTTATGCATATATTTTTTGGGTGGGGACGACGAATTTTCAGCAGGAGGGACTTTACATGGGAGAAATTTCCAAGTTTCCCGGGAGTGAACTTTTCAGGGGAAATTGTATACTGGGGGAATTTGCCAAATTCCCATACAAAATTTCTTTGTCTTGCTTTCTCCTTAGTGACTAAATTTTATGCATGGAGGTGTTAAGGGTAATTGTCCAGGGAAAATTTTCACCGGGATTGAATTCTCCAGAGGATATTTCCATGGGAAGAGGGATTTTTCCATGGAGGTGGGGCTAAATTTCATAGCGCTATTAAAAAACGATCAGAAATTAAATAAAAAACAAATTTTTTCAACTGAAAGTAAAGAGCAACATTAAAGCTTAAAATAAACAGAAATTATTAGGTATATGAGGGGGTTGCCTCTCTTCAATGCCTTGTTTTTTACACTAAAGTTTAAATTCTGCCCAAATTCTTTAAAAACGACTCCTGAAGCACAAGGGTCATTTAATTAGAACAAAAAGTAACCTTTTAAAAGGGGAATAAAACTTTAGCATGAAGAGCGAGGTGTTGAGGAAGGGGGACCCCCTTATATACCTATTAATTTCTGTTCATTTTAAGTTTCTATGTTCCTCCTTACTTTCAGTTGATTTTTTATTTAATCTGCAATAAGAAGCAAGATATTATCTTGCAGCACCCTCATTTGGGCCTAGTCTAAATGAAGAGTGACAAGAGACAAGTTCCTATCATGCCCCATACTGCTTTCTATATTCACCTGAAGGCTCATGGAGTGTTGCAAAATTTGGGCATTGAAATGAGCTCTTTTAGGCATCTGGGGAAATTTTTCTATGGAGAGAGAATACACCAGGTCCCCTCCATAAAATAAGGGTAAAAGTAATTTTGCTGACTACCATTTTGAAAGATTTTCATAAGTGGGCCCCTTATACAAATATTTCGGTTCAGCTACAGAATCTTTCTGTAGCTGAATTCTAGCATTTTCATCAACATGTCCTACTCTAACAACCAGTGATTTGGTTAACCAGTCTTCGTTGATGTTTTGTTTGAACCCTACAACAGTGGCTAATGTAACTACTTTCTCATTGAGTGAGTTTCATTACAGAATTATAAGGTTAGGGTGAAAGTCATTTGATCTTAGACTATGTAACAAATTATTTAGGAAAGGCATAATACAGCACTGACTAGAAGCTCGAAATTTGCTTCTTACTTAAATCAATGATTAAATATTATAATCAGCTTATTTAAAATGTATGAATGAAAAAGAGGGAGGGTTGTTGAGTTTGCACCTTGGTTCCAAAATTAGAAATAGCTATTTCTCTGCTTGGGCTTAAATTTTAATAGGATGTCAGTTTACTATTATAAGGTTAGGGTGAAAGTCATTTGATCTTGCCGCATCAAACAGTTCGTGGTAACGAACTGTAGTAAGGAGCGACCCGGCTCAATAGTAACCAAAACTCTAAAAAATGGAATTTTGATACCAATACCTACATCAAAAGAATCGCATTTTATTGCTGATTTTAAATATATAAGTTTCATCAAGTTTAGTCTTACCCATCAAAAGTTACGAGCCTGAGAAAATTTGCGTTACTTTAGAAAATAGGGAGGGGAACGCCCCCTAGAAGTCATAGAATCTTGACGAAAATCACACCATCAGATTCAGCGTATCAGAGAACACTACTGTAGAAGTTTTAAGCTCCTATCTACAAAAATGTGGAATTTTGCATTTTTTGCCAGAAGGCAGATCACGGATGTGTGTTTATTTGTTTTTTTTCCCAGGGGTGATCGTATCGACCCAGTTGTCCTAGAATGTTGCAAGAGGGCTCATTCTAACGGAAATGAAAAGTTTTAGTGCCCTTTTTAAGTGACCAAAAAAATTGGAGGGCACCTAGGCCCCCTCCCACGCTAATTATTTTACCAAAGTCAACGGATCAAAATTCTGAGATAGCCATTTTATTCAGCGTAGTCAAAAAACCTTATAACTATGTCTTTGGGGACGACTTACTCCCCCACAGTCCCCGTGGGAGGGGCAACAAGTTACAAACTTGTAAATGGTTATTGGGAAGTGTACAGGCGTTTTCAGGAGGATTTTTTTGGTTGGGGAGGGGTTGAGAAGAGGGGGATATGCTGGGGGAATTTTCCATCAATAATTTGTCATGGGGGAAGAAAATCTCCATGAAGGGAGCGCAGGATTTACTAGCATTATTTAAAAAAAAAAACAATGAAAAAATAAATATGAAAAAGTTCTTTCAGCTGGAAGTAAGGAGCAGCATTAAAACTTAAAACAAACAGAAATTATTACCCATTTGAGGGGCTCACCTCCTCCTAATACCTCGCTCTTTACGCTAAAGTATTTTTAGTAATTTCAACTATTTATTCTACGGCTTTTGTGATTCTGGGGTCATTCTTAATGAATTGGGACAAAATTTAAGCTTTAGTGTAAAGAGCGACGATCTGACAAGGGGGCGAACCCCCTCATATATGTAATAAAAATATGAGAATACAAAAGTTCTTTACGTAAGCTAATTTATAAGTTACGTAAATCTTTTACTAATAAAAATATTTGTAAAAAATTAAAAACTCCAGTTGCCTTTTTAATTAACCAAAAAATCGGAGGGCAACTAGGCTTCCTCCCCCGCTCTTTTTTTCTCAAAATCATTCGATCAAAATTATGAGAAAGCCAATTAGCCAAAAAAAAAATGCAAATTTTGTTTTAATTATTCCTCTGCGGAGAGCCAAAATCAAAACATGAATTGATTCAAAAACGTTCAGAAATTAAATAAAAAAAACAAGTTTTTTTTACTGAAAGTAAGGAGCGACATTAAAACTTAAAACGACCAGAAATTACTTCGTATATGAAAGAGGCTGCTTCCTCATCAACGCCCCACTCTTTACGCTAAAGTTTTTTACTGTTTTAAAAAGAAGAATTGAGAGAAAGAGTCAAACTTTAGCGTAAAGAGCGAGGCGTTGATGAGGATGCAGCCTCTTTCATATACGAAGTAATTTCTGGTCGTTTTAAGTTTTAATGTCGCTCCTTACTTTCAGTTAAAAAAACTTGTTTTTTTATTTAATTATTTAAAAAGGGCATAATACAGTTGACAACCTTGCTATTAATACTGGCTGCCACTAATTCAAATCTTAACCTTTTACATCCTTCTTAAATTCATTATATACTTTGACAAAGTTCAAGAGAATTTAGCCCATGGTAGCATCCTACTTTAGGAGCTTGTCTTATATTGTTTTGGAAACTTAAAAAACATTTGTTGTAGAATTTTAAAACAATGGATTAGTTGATGCAGAGTATGATGGTAGCATAGTCAAAACCACTGAAGAATAAAGACTAAAATGAAAGAAAATGAGACCTGCTTAAAAACACCTCTTTACATAGCGTATTCATATTTTCACCACTATCATTAAAATCTCATGAAACATTTGCCTAATTTAAAAATAATTTGTAATAAGCCATGATGTTTATGTAAATCCATACTGAACATGACAATAAACAATCTGATTAGGCTTGCTTTTTATAGTATTCAAAAATATGGCACCAAAACATTAGTCAAACAATTATTCTAAAAGCAATAATTAATAACTAGATTTTTAAGCCAATTTAGATAGGTACATTTTTTTTAAATTATGAATCACCTAAAAATTTCATCTAAGGAATTCGAAACACAGGAATATTTAACAATAAAGGGAAAAGTTTACACAAATACACACTAAAACCTAGCACATGAAATAAACAATAAGGGTAGTAACATTTGTATCAAACAATGAGACTATGTTAAAAACCTCACTAAAAAAAATAAAGACCTAAAAACCCGAGACCAGTGAACTACAACAGCCTATTGACAAGCTCTATGTATTAAATTATGCTTCTAATCTATGATTACTTCTTGGATTTACAAACTGAAGTATATGTCATGAAAGCCAGCATTTAGAATTAATGAAAAACTATATGAAGTCTTAGAGGAATCTCAGAAGAATTGAGTCTGATTTCAAGCTTCTGTCTCTGCTCCTTTCTTACCTGTAAACTTTAAGAATTTGCAAAGACAGGTCTATCTATACCTGTGGTAACTCAAGAGAAATAAATGCATTGGGCATAAGAGTTGGATTCCTTAGAATCTTGGCCTTTGAAAACAAGTTGGTTTGGGGGCAGCCTACTGAACCAACTTTGAATTTTCTTTTCAAAGTTAAAACCTATTTTTTAAGAATATTAGAAGCTATACAAGAGGAGGAAGAGACGCTTGAAGATGGAAACACATTCTTTTCTTATTTAGGTCATTGAAACAGCTCCAGAAATATGTCCACCTATAAATCATTTTTCCTAGTTAAAGGAATGAAACTTATTATGCAGTTTATACTAACCCAAATTACTACAGGAAGGGTTCTACTGAAATTTTTAGTCATTTACTATTTGACAATCATCTGCTGTTACAAATGAGCAATCAGAATTCATATTTACTGAGTTCAGATTAAAAAAAAAGCTCAAATTAATGATTATTCCATGAATCCTAAATAAGCAACTGTGTTAATTTAAAGTCATAATTTTTAGAAATTTCCCAGAAGGTATCTCACTACACTCTTGACTTTTTATCCATTCCATTCAGTAAACTTTGTGCAAAAGACAAAAAAAAACAGGGACCATAAATCAATAATAAAACTTGGTATTTAGAAAATATCAGTTTAACAAAAGTTTACAAGGTTTTCCTGTGAATTTTGGCTAAGCAATCCCTGATTGTAATACTTGACCTTTTACTGATTGAAAATCAAAAGAAATAACTTTGCTTTGTCCTAGTCTATGACTAAAGTCAAAAATTTCAATGAGGAAAGACACCTACAAAGACATAAGGAGGACCCCACCTATTTCTCTGGATAAATTAAAATACATGAAACTCTGCACTTGAGCACCACAGAAGAAAAATAATACCCTTTCCTAGTAAAAAAAATACTAAAATAAGAATTTACCTCCTGTTCAAAAATCTGAAAAAGTTGTTTAACTTGGTGAATGAGACTTTCAAAACTATATTGCCAGCTTAAACTAGGGTAAAATAATGAGCTTTCAAGCAGCATTAACACCCTTGTCCTTGTTCAATTTCCAAATTTTATAAACTTGGAATGTGTTTCTTCTTTAGAAATATAACTTTTAGTGACAGATTTACTTACCATTTAAAGCCATGGGATATACAATAACACTTATTTTTTAAGAGTCTATCATAGGCTGCAGTTAAGGCAAATTCACTTCTTTATATAAAGCAAAGAAAATACATGGAAAAAATACAACAACAAACACAAACAACACTTACCTACAATTAAAAGCAAAATACAGTAAAATAAAAACTTTTCAAGAATTTTTTAGAATATGGATGACATAAGTAGTTGGTCAAACAATTAACAAAAATACATTCATAATGAATGGCAGAAAAAATGGAACAATGAGGAAAAAGATCCAAAAAAGCATCTTCAATATGATGCATATTTTCCTTGCCTATAAGGTTTGAAAGATTCTAGGAAAATTGGTCCTAATGGTTTGTCTATAGAAGTTTTTAAGGCAATTCAGCAAGAACAAAATAAAAATAGGGGAGAGTCTCTGTACTTGGAACAATTTTTTGTGTTTGCCTCCAACTTCCTTGTGCTTTGTGATGAGGAAAGAAATATTTTAAAGCATGATTCAATGGACTTTGAAATATCTTCAAAATGTAAAAGCTTGTCTGAGCTACTGTCATCATATGTTTTTGGTTAATTGGTAAAGGATTGGATGTAGTAATCAACAAGATACCAGAGACCAAAATCATGCTTGAAAAAACAAAAGCATATATCTTTCCAGTTTCTGAAACTAAAGTCATCAAAGTACAATGAAGAGGAGCACCTAAATTTAACAAATTAGATTGATGGGATTAAATTTGATTGATTGACAAAATTTGATTGATGGGTAGAATGTTGAAAAGTAGAATGGTAGAATATTAGAATGGGATAGCAATTTCTGTTGAAACTGATTCTTAGATAAGCCAGCTTGATTTTTCAAATTATTACTTTAAATTTTAATTTTTGTTGGCAATAGATATATACCTCAGCCCATCACTTTGAGTTGCATTTAAAGAAGCACTAAAGCTGCAGATTGTCCTCATTCCTATAAGGTAGTGGTGAAAATTATTCAGCTTGAGTCCTTAAAGAAGCCCTAAAGCTGCAGATTGTCCTCAATCTGTGAGGTAGCAGTGAAAATGATTCAGCTTGTGTCCTTAAAGAAGCCTTAAGCCTTTGTATTTAAAGAACCCCTAAAGCTGCAGATTGTCCTCATTCCTCTGAGGTAGCAGTGAAAATGATTCAGCTTGTGTCCTAAAGGTATAGGATCCAGATAATAATCAGATAATTTAATATGCTACAGGTTACATAGAATGGATAGATAACCATCTCAACAAATTTAGAATTCAAATTTTCATCTCAGAAAAATTCAGGGCATAGGTCAATTGCCTGTACAATTTAGGGTATATATTTGAGCAGTAGGTAAGGGGATAAATTAAATTTGCAATGAAAATGAATGTTTTCTTAGAATTAAGGACAAAAACTGGTAAATTTGGGAGAGTTATCAATAACCGGGCTTAGAAACAGACATAGACCTACCTTTAGAGTCAAGATTGCATTCTAACTGTAACACTTTTTACACTGGAAACAAAATTTACCCTAACCTCTCTAATGTACAATTTAGGGTTCATATTTTGTACCTAGAAATGAAACTTTGCAATGAATTTCCAAGTGTCTAGACATGTCAGAAGTGTCAGAAGTGTCAGAATTTGGAGAATCAAGTGACTTAAGAAAAATCCCATGCCCATATACAATTCAGGGTATAGGCTATATTAGAAAATTAGGGTAGGGTAAAGCTAATTCCAACAGAACTGATGTTATATTTGGATTCAGGATGTAAATCTAATGGTAAATTTTTCACAGTTCATAAAATTGACTTACCAATAAAGTGAAAACACCACTTGATGCCTTTTTTTATGTTCTTTGCAAATATTATAATCACTTTGACCACAAATTTTTGAGCTTTTACTTTTTGAGATCTTAAAAATGACAAATTTTGGTAAAATTCTAGTTAATTGACTTTTTGCTATCTCAGAAAGGGTTTAGGTTAGGAAAATGAAACTTTCAGGGATAGGTCTACAGGCCAAAGTATGTCCCGGGAAGGTATTTTAAAGTACCCACCTCCACTCCTTTCTGCCTTTAGAGGGCCCTGAAATTTGCCTACATGACATGTCTATACCTATTGAAATTTTGACAAAACAACATTTTACCTTAATTTTCAGTTACTAGTTGTTTTTTCTCTGCCTTTAGTTATGAAAATGCAATTTCTTTTATTTGAGTAGAATTTTGAGCCATATCAATGTTTTTTTTTCAAAATTTAGGAAATGTATTTGCATATCTTTAAAACCTTATAAAATGGAATTGAGCAAAGTTACAAAGCTGAAAACAATTTTGTTGTACTTCAATTAAGCAGAAGATCTATTCTGCAAGGTTTCACTTTTATAACACACATATTTTTAAAGGTCATCAAAGGTCAGGGCCCTCTAGACAGAGAAGGAGTGGAGGTAGTTGCTTCAAAATACCTTCCCAGGATATACTTTAGTCTGTAGATTCATTCCTGAAAGTTTCATTTTCCTAACCTAAACCCTTACTGAGATAGCAAGAAGTCAATTAACTAGAATTTTACCCAAATTTCTAATTAAAGTAGGCCTATGAGTTATTAGTTGTTTTTGAGAAAATAATACTACATTTTATCAGTACCAAAATTATCTATAGCCTAATAAGATTGGGCTCCAGGTAAAAAACTGCTTAAATTGGAATTTGTGGTTGAAGTGATTAACCTATTATATTTGTAAAGAATAATAGCGTAAAAGACATGTGGTAGGCCTATGTTCACTGTATTGGTTACCAATCTAGCTCTACAGGTAAGCTTCTAAATTTCTTAGCTAGGCTATCTGAATAGTGAGTGAATGAAAAAAATTAACAAATTTACATCAGGGATAAAATTTGCCAAGCCTATTTACCTCCATTATAAGCTCAAATGGGTGCTTGTAAACTCTGACAGGAGACTGATAAGTCTGCACCATCTTAGAAAATGATGTATAGTTTATTTGGACAGGCTTCTCTGACAGGTATTCTACTTTTTACACTAGCCTATCCTGAAATCGAAATTTTCAATGTAAATAGTCAACACAATTAAAGAGAAAGTAACAGCACTGCCTGCTCTGATTGAACGAAATACTGTAAAGCCAATTGTATATGGTACTTTTCAGCTATAGAAAATTGCGCCAAATTCATTACCCACATCAGGGCTGTGGAGGTAGTGTTGGCACTTGTTTAATAACCACATGAATAGGAGTCATTTGGTATTGAGCTTTTTATGATCATCCGATTTAGAAATGGTAACTTCTAAATTTGCTGGGTTGGCCCATTAGTGTATCTCACATAAAATTCCCAACAATTGCTTTTAGTTGTATCTTGTGTCGCATGGAATAATGACTTTTTGGCCGAATATGAAATATCTAAAGATGTTGCTGTCTGTAGAATTCTGGTAAAATGTATTTGTTTTTTTTTTTTTTATTGTAAAAGTTCATAAATTTGTAACTTTTCTAATGATTTTAACCAATACATCTTGTCAAATCCATAAAGAAGACAAAATAGATGTTAAAAATTTAATTGTTGTTAAAAATCGAGGCCGGATAAAAGGCGATTAGAACTACTGGGCTCAATCGGGCCCCATATTTAAACGAGCCCAGCGCTGCCATCAAAATAAACACTTTTTTTCTAAATTATTAAATATTCTTAACAATTCCAGTAAGTGTTGCTTCTGGAGAAAAATTATTTCCGAGACTAAGACCAACAAAAACTATATGATAAAAATAAGGCATCAGAAGACATTAAATTGTTTAACAATTATGTTAATTGAAAAGGAAGACGCAATGCAGTTGGATTTGAAAACAGTTGTAGAAAAATTTATAGAGCGAAACTTAGAAACATTTAAATCTATTCATATTTTATCATGCAAATTTCAAAAAGCATTTTCAGCTGTTTTGCAATATCTAGAAGGCAGAACGAAAATTAAAGCTTGGTCAAAATAAAGACAAAAAAGAGGACAAAAGTATGAGCTAAAAGGAACAAACTAGACCATCAAATATGTCAAAATAAAAAAGAACTGAGAAACGTAAATGTATAGGTAAAAACGAAAAACCATCAAAAGTGACAAGACCATTCAGAGTTGCTAAAGATCGGGGTATAGAAAAAATGTCTTGAACAATAATTAACGATAAGAAACAACAAAAAATTATATAATTAGAATACTGGCAAAAACAATACTTACAATGAGTCAGCAATAAAATTGAAGAAAGAAATTTGCTGTTAAAAGATAAGTGGCAATGAGAATTACTAGGAATCAAAATTTTAAAATGAAGAGCACAGTAATATGCATTTAGACGATACACCCTGGCAAGAAAAAAGAAATATGCAATTAGGAGATAAGCGAAAATTACTGTTGGGTCTCAGCATGCGGTATGCTCCTATAAATATTTTCTCATTGTCGCTTGTCTTCTAACTGCAGAAAATTTGAGCATTTTCTTGATGTCATGAATTCACCTCTACTTGGTATCATAACGTCACCACATGTTCTTTACAACCACCCTGGGAAAAATATGAGTTTTTCCTTATAGTCCTGACTTACTTAGATCGTTTTTGGTGACCTGAAATGTTATTTTTTATAACACTATATGTTTTTACATTATTACATTATTCTTTATTTTTTCTTTCAATAACCTTTACAATCATTTAATAATTTTATCTAATTTCTTCCTTTATCTAATTTTTAAATGTCTTTTCAAGATCAGCCGTTTTAGAATCAAAACGCTTAGGTGCAAATATATCAAAGATTTCACCTTTAAAATTCATGGTAATAACGAGTTTATTCTTATATTTAGTTTATTTAGTTGTAAAACATTTCAATCCTGTAATCATGTATTCCATTTCCAATGTCTAAATTTTCTTTCCATATAATTCGAGTATATTTATTTTCCATTTTCATTTTGCCTAAAAGTTTCTTGATTTATTAATAAATAATTTAATTAAACCAATTTTCAAATAAAAAAAATATATAGTAACATATAATTTGCTGTCAGTGACCTCAATTATTGCTTTTCTTTCTGAAAATGTAACGCAGTAAATGTTTTATGGATTAGCATGTACTTGATCTAATAAAAGGTTAATTTCTATATTAGCAGTTGATCCTCTTCGATAAATATTCGATTCATGCTTTGAAACATCAAAACAAAATAAAGGATACCCTGTTTTAAAATCATTATAACTCAAAATTGCTCCACTATATTCATTTTCATGTTTATATCTTAACTGCTAAATCGTTATTAAGCCTTAGAATAATCTTCATTAGCATTACTAAAATCATAATTCAAATCTTATTGTGCGTATTTATACCCATTTACTCTCAATTCATTTCAATTAGTGTTCATATGGCCAATGCCGTATTGTTTTGCGTATAACTATTATCTTTTTCAGAATTATGTAACATAACAACAATTTTAGTTATATTATTGTGGTTCACTGATTACCCTCCTTGTTAATTCTTCACCTGTTGGATTATCACTTTTATAGGTATTAAACGCTTCCTGTCTTAATTTGAATGAGATGCCCTTTCCTAATCCAGCTTTTAATTGTGCCACTTTCTTCCTTAATCCTGCTTCTAATTGAGCCACTATGGGTAAACTGGAGTGTAATACTGGTAAAATCTATGATAAATGAATTATATCTACTTAAAAAATTTTGAGCTTCAGATCTTAGAATTATATTGAAAATATTGTTTTTTTAATATAACTTGATATACAACGCTCCTAAAACCATGATTAATATCTTGACAAAATCTAAATAATCGTGATACTGGTAAACACATACTAACCACGTGAATTTCTTTGGTTTTATTCGATCTTGTAAATGTATATAAACCAATATTAAAAGTGTTATTTTGTTTTATTGTTATATTTCCACCACCTGCTATAGAATATGTGAAAGTGCTTCCGAACTCATTTTCTGCTATAAAGGAGGATGGGACAAAATTATGAAAACTACAACAAAGAATTGTGGAAGAAGGGCTCATCCAGACCACATAATTTTAAATATGTAAACTAACAAAACCTAACCAAAATACCAACTAAATATTTAATTAAAACATAACTATGATGTAGTTTCTCACTACATCATAAGATGTAGTCACATAGGAAGTTATGTTACGTCTGCAAAACAGTATTCGACCCCGTACAAACCATCGTAATAAATGTATAGCGTCCAAACGTTATTACAGTATTACCGTAATAAAGTAAGTGAACTCTTTAAAGCACGGCCGAAGCAGTGGTATAATACAGTCTAGAAAATAGAATAAGAATAAAGAAAGAATAAGAAAAAAGAAAAAAAAGAAAAAAGAAAATAATCAGAAGCCCCATTAAATGTAACATAGAAAAATCATACTTCATGTCAACAAATGTATTATCTGAAGTGATTCCGAGCGCAAAGTCACCCGACTACATATACCAGATAGTGGCCGGTGTTTACCCCCCCCCCCAAAAAAAAAAACAGAAAATACTCCCCCCCCTGGAGCGATATTTCCAGGAACCCCCTGGAAATATCGCTTTCCAAATTTGAGAATTTATTTGAGTTTTGTTTTTTAATTTCCGCAGGGGGAAGGATTTTTGGTACTTATGTATTATGTGCCACTCACTCAATTTTACGCATCATAAAACATTTATACCAAAAATATTAGTAGCTGAGCTTCGACTATAGTTGTTTGAAAATTCAAATATATTTATAATCTTAGTCTTTATATCTACATAATCATAATTTTCAATTGATTTTCCATTAATAATATTTTCAGCATTTTTGAAATAAATTGAATTCATTATTTGTTAATTATTTCGCATATTTGTTCCTTCTAATCGTGTTATTTACACTTTTGCATTTTATTAACTATAATTTAATTGTTAAGACACATTCACATTCTTTTTTTTAATTTCTGTAAATTCATATTTAGTTGTAGAGTCGTCAATAATAGGCTTTTCAAATATTTCCCAATAAGGAACAATAACTTGATTCACAGCCACTTATGCACAGAAGAAATTAATAAATAAACTTTAAAAGATTTTCCAATAGTGGAGGCTGATCTTCGATTGTCACTGAGGGTGTCAACAAGTGCATCGCCGGAGATTTATTTAAAGTCCCTTCCCTAAAATCATTGCATGTTTGTAATTATCTAAATCAAAACTAAACATTTCGAAATAAGATTGTCTAGGATCATAGTCCTTATTAATTTCTCTCAGAAGTTCATCAAGAATGCAAGAATCGACAATAGCAATAAAAGTTTGTTTATTTGGGGGTAAATAGCTTGACTTGAGCTAGTTTAATTGCTTGCTGGAAAAATTCCTATGTTTCTTATAAATTGATCCAGTCTTTGAAATCATCTTCTTAAATTGGTTTCATTTACATGTAATGTATCAGTAATCATATTTGCATTTTTATCTTCTGCTTCAACGATTGGAGCCCACAATGTTTCAGCACAGTAACGAAATCCAGCTTGCTCTAAGGAACGTCCTTGAATTATAATTTTTTGAATTTCTCTACATTTCACTATGCTTGCTAATAATTTATTCAACTTTAGAGGGACCCATTTACGGAACAAAATTTTCTATTGAATAACTTTCGAAATTTCTTTTTAGTAAAGACTACCAATAATTAATTGACCAGTTTTATCTGACAGTTCGTATGTTATACAGAGGCGCCATTTAGGGGGGTCAAGGGTGGGCAAATGCTCACCTCAGATTTTTCAGGGGGCCCAAGCTTCCACCAAAAAGGGCCCTTTGCCGGCCATAATAATCCATTATGTCCAACATAATCCATTCTGTCCAATTGATTTGAAATTACTGTACGCCTATTACTTTCACAAACGTATAGTTTACTTAAATAAGTAAGTTTCTCGCTGAGGAGGGCCAGCCTTTAGTCTGGTTGAATTTTCCACTTTCAGTTTAATCACTTAACCTCGTTGATTATGATCTTTGATGCTATAATAAATCTTAGAGGTCAGTGTGGCTGAGTTCCACATTGGGTTACAGTACATTTCCATGCAACACATGGGTGCTGAAAATGAGTTTTTACTTAGAATATTCGATCGATGTGCTGCCAAAACTCGCATTTTTTCTTACGTGAAAGTTGGGGGGGACCAAAATGAAGTTCATGCCCACCCCAAGATTTGGCCCAAATGGCGCCTCTGATGTTATAGGGGTTATATGTTTCCCTAGAGCTTGTTGAAAAACATCAGTTGTATAATTTGGTAGGTAACATTTATAAAAAAAACCTTACTTTTATTAATTCAAACCAAATCACCAGCATTAAATTTGCTTATGCATGGTTTTGAACTTCGGCATCAAAATATAATTAAGTGTAGATATTCTTTTCTTTTCCTTTTTACTTGCTTCTAATGGTTTCATTTTAATGGATCATTGATAAGAATTGTTAATATTGTCAACGAAAGAGGGTAATACACATATTCAACGTTTTGTATTGTTATGAGGGAAATATTTCCATAATATCTCTTTGAATGTTAATGTAAACCGTTCAGCGATTTGAAATTTTAACTCACTTCCAAATGAAAACCAATCAATTTTTATGACTCCGAAAAATACTTTTATGTTTTTCATTACAAAATCTTTACCTTTATCTGTTTGTATTTTTTAAGGCTCCTATTTTTAAATTAACCCGTAACAGCATTGATAATTTCCATACTCGTTTTATCCCAAAAAGGAATACACCAAGCATATTTCATAAAACAATTGATGACTTTAAATATCAACTATTTTAATTTTGTAATACTTCTTTGATTTTAGTTTCTGCTGCCGCAAAACCATGTTCTTTTAATTTTGTATGTAAAGCATCAATACCTGAAAAGTATGAATAATAGAAATCTAAAAGTTTCTTTCTACACTAGCCTTACCAGTACAAATGCCACATCCTTTTATCGAGAGATTTTACTCGTTACTTCCTTTTTTTAAAATGATTTTTTTTTGCAACCACGAAATAGTTAATGCAACCACAAAGTTTTTATTAATGAAGAATAATAGACTTAAACGTTCTCAAGAAAGTCTCAATAGTACTAAATAGCAAGCAGTGAAATTCCTCAGACTTGACCATTTTTTAGGTTTGGAATTTTGTTTAATAAAATCATTTTTTTATACATGGCAGACATTGCAGAAGTTATTAAAAGTTGTTCACCAAGAAATCCAAATTTGTCAAGATAAAAAATCGATTGCCACATTATACAATTTATGAATTGCGGTCATTTGCCAAAAACCATAATTTAAAGGCTATTGGCAAAAACTTAGAATATTCAATGACACCAATGATCATCTTAATAATAAAATATCTATGTGCAATAAATATATTCATTGGTCACGAAGTGTAAAAAGAGAAAAAGAGAAAAATCATTATTACTATAATATTGAACCTGAATTAAAAGTAAAGTTAGAAAATGAAATCAAAGAAAAGAATAAAAGTATTTCAGTTGAAAAATTTCAATTTAATAAGGTACTAAATAAAGATATTACTTAACTTAATTTTTTTTAATCAAATCAGATTTCAAGTTTTGGAAATTATAATGTAGTGAAGAAGAGATTAAAAAATTATTTTAATCAATAAAAATCCACAGAAAAATTAAATCAATAAAAAGGATGAAATCAATAAAAACAATAATAAAATCATAAAAAAATAATCATAAAAAAGAATAATGAAATCAATAAAAATGATGTTGATCAAAATCGACAATTCATTCGAGATGTAAGTGGTAGAGAGTTTGTTAAAAAGGAACGGAATGTTGACATTTCAAATTTATTTACAACTTTGAAAAGAAAAAGAGAAGTTCCAGATATCCTAGAGTATATAGTTAAAGAAAAAGAACATGATAATAATCCAAGTATTCAATTGATCAGCAAAAATTCCCTTGCTGTTATTATTTCAATGAATTCAAATAGAACTCATTTTGGACCACTTTTGACTGTGTCTTGAGAGATTAAAAAAAAGAATTATTGATAGAAATAGTTATATATTTCAATGTTCAACACTTGTAATATTTTATTCTCAGAAGGATAATGAAGAACTTAAACCTATTCATTATCATTGATGATACTGGATTTTTGATAAGAATTGTGACATCGAACAAAGCCATTAAAATAGTAATCACAGGAATATACATATTTTAGTCGTAGATAATACACCCAGATCAGGTTTAAATTTTAAAAGAGTCAAAGGAACTGATTAGCATATGACAAGATTACCAAGTTACACGGGTGGTACTGATAAAGAGTTACTGATAAACTAATGGTAATAAATACTTTCCTATACTCACTCATCTTCATCCAGCTAAAAATCTTGTAGACATACTATCAAAAACATGAAAATGAATTCAACTTTAAAAAGATTACTTATTTTCCTATAGATATTCAAGCTATTTATAAATTTTAAATTAAATATAATATTAAAATTTGTTTATTTGAAATTAATGAAAATAAAATGGTTATAGCTCATATTCCTACAACTAAGATCAATGAGAAAACTGCTATACATGCGACTAATTTACTCTATTTTGACAATCATTATGTTTTAACTTAAGATTTAAATATATTATTGAGAACTCAAATTATTAAACATAAATCAAAAATTTATCTCTGCACGGACTGTGCAAATCATGGCCATATGACTGGTAATATACGTGGATTTATTCATGCAGAGTATAATAAAAACTTTAGAATTTCTAAACATATCCCAATAACGTTAATTTTGATTCAGTGGAGAATTTTATATCATTTTTTAAAACAATAACTGTTAAGGAGACTCAAAATGAAATGCGTTTTATAAGTTTACTCCGTTCTATGACTTCATCGTTAGATTGGCTTTCGAAAATTTTGCTAAATCTGAACGTAAAATAAATTGGAATGATTTAAGTATTAGTTTCATGTATACGTATAATGTATTTCTAAATACTTGAGAATTCAAAAAATAGAAAAGGATATATCCCTATGAATATATTGATAGCTATGACAAAAAATGATACAGAATTACCTTCAATAGACAAGTTGTATTATAGATTATGAAAGAAAATTATTTCTGAATAAGAATATATAAGAGCTAAATCTATCTGTTAATTCTTTAAATGTAAAACATTATTAGATGACAATAAATTGTACATAAAAATTTATAATTTAAATTTATCAGATGTCGTTCAGAATTTTAGAAACGTATAGTTAAATAAGTATAAACTAGATCAACTGCACATCTTCTCAGCACCAGGAGTAAAAGGGGAAGCTTTCCTCTAGCACTTTAAAGCTAAAATTATATTATTTTCTGACGAAGATATGTATTGCTTTATTGAAAAAGTAATAAGAGGTGTCGTATCACAGTATATGAAAAGATATGCTAAAGCAAACACTAAATATATGAAAAACTTTAATCAAACACAATCTTCAAATTATTTATTGTATTTAGATGTTAAAACTTATATGGTTGAGCAATGTCACAAAATTCTACCTGAGAAATACTTTTCCTGTATTAATATACCCGTCCATCTTAAAGAAACCAACATCTCAGATATCTGCATCTAATAAACATCTTATGAAGTTGATCCAAGAAAGTTACACAATTTACATAAAGATTTACCACTAGCTCATAATTATTTTCAATATAAATTAAGTACAACTTAAAATAATAAAGCAAATTATGTTTTGTATTATAAGAATTTAGAATTTTACTTAAAACACTGCTTAGTATTGAAAAAAGTACACAGAATATTAGCATTTACGGAGTCACCTTATTTAAGAGAATATATCAGTCTCAATACTAAATTATGACCAAGGGGAATAAATGATTCCAAGAAAGGTTTATTCAACTCATGAATAATAGTTTTTTTTGGGAAAATAATAGAAAAAGCTAATGTTGAAATAATCATTAGTGATGTAAAAAGTCAAAAAATATCTAAAAAACATAACTCTATATCGAAAATAATCTTTAGCGAAATTCTCTCGGTAACCAGAATGGCCAAGTCAAAAACAAATTTAGATAAACATATTTATATTGGATTTGCTATGTTAGAGTTATCTAAGTAACTGATTTGTGAATTACATTATCAATACATCAAACCAAAATTTGGTAAAAGTATTGACTTCTGTTATATAGATATGGATAGCTTTATTTATGATATTCGAACTGAGGATTCTTCTGAAGACATTAAAGCGGATCTAAAAAAAATTTGATACTTCAGATTATAAGAAAATTATCCCTTTAACTTCCCTGTAGTCAATAAAAAGTGATAGGTATTATGAAGGATGAATTATCTGGAATAATAATATCAAAGTTTGTAGGTTTAAAATCAAAAGTATATGCACATTTGAAAGAGGGTCACTATGAAACCAAAGCAATAAAAACATTTGAAAGGTATCAAAACGAATATCGTTATAGATAAAATAACATTAAAATATTGTAAAGATTTATTATTTAAAAAATTGGAATCTTTAATAGCAAATAAAAAAAAAAATCTTAGAAAAAAAAGGTTCTAGACCCGACTGACACTAAGAGAAAGGTTTTGAAAAATGAAGTAAACACGGTACCATGTGGATTTAATCCCTTGTAAATATCAACTATAATCCATAAAGTTCAACTATAAGCTGTAAACTTCAAAGCTATAAGCTATAATCTTTAAATATAGAAGCTTCATATCTATAAGCTTCTAAGTTTTAACCTTCAAAGCTATAAGCTTCATAGTTGAATTTTGCTTAGCAAAATTTACACCAAGTAAATGGATGGGAAAAAAACATTAAAGTATATAAATGTTGAAAAAATATAGATCGCTTTGAAAATTAATGGCCGTTTCGACTCTTGATACGTTGTAACTCAGGATATGGTAAAACAAATTTACTTTTGAACTTGATTTTCTATTACCTATGCTTTCAAAATTTTATCTGTATGCTAAAGCGATCTTGAATATAAAGGTAAAAGATAAATATAAAGATTTAATGATTAACATGAATGTCTTGGAAGAAAAAAACTATCATGAATCTTTTTTGCGAGTAAAATCTTTTACGGTTATCTCAACAGAAAAAGACAAAACTTATCTTTTACGATTATGTAACAGAAAAAGATCGGAAAAAAATTGAAGATTTATTTGGGAGATATAGAAAACGAAATAAATCATTAATCTATTTTATACACCTATAAGTGTAGCATCAAACTGTATCAATATTAGATTTTCAATTATTGTATTCCAAAAGAAATTGATAAAATCCGATAAAACAATGCATCTGACTTGAAAAAAGAATAATTTATCAACTACTTCAATAAGGTAACAAATAATCATGAATTTTTAATAATTTATTTTTAAAAAATTATGGATCTTTCAAGTACAGAAATAACTTGGATATTCGCTTAATAAAATTTGTGTATACTAAATGAAAAGGTAAGCAGGCTAAGAAAGTAAATATCGGAAGTATTCAAGTAACGAAAGTAGACTACTGGATGATGATGATCATCTTGATTAACAATTGAAACGATTAACTAATTTAGGTTATCTAAAATCAGAGTATTAGACAATTTCAAAAATGTTATTATTAAAATACTTGAAAAAACTCCCGATGAAGCATTTCAAAAGAGAATGAAGGTTAAAGTAAAAATCAAGCCTATAAGTTTTTTGAAATGAGTATTACGAAAATCTTTACCTTGGAATTTTATCTATAAAAATAGTTCTCTAGTAAATGGAAGAGTGAACAATTTATTCGTCTGAATTTCAAAAACAAAAAATTCTAAAGTGTTTTGATGCAAAACATAAGTATAAAGTGCGAGAAACGCATACAAAAGTGAATGTACGAGAACTTGTTAAACTAAAACTTCGTAAAAGACAGGTAACTAAGAGTGAAAAATATAAAAATGAAAATGAAGGATGCGATATTGATGTATCCTACAGCGACAACTGCAAAATCGTCCAAGATTATCGTTATTGTCTCTTATTGATAAATTATAAATGAAAAAAAAAACGCTGACTTTATTGAATACACATTTCATTTATCCCCTATTCAAAAAGTAACAATAAACACATTTTGTAAGAAAAAAGAATTTCAGAATTCGAATAGAAATACTATTGTTGGTAACGAACTTGTCTAATTTCTGCTTAAAAGAAATCAAATTGAACTATTTGATCAAGGAAAAATAAAGAATATACATATCTATATAATTAAGCGGTATCATCAAGTAATTCAAAATGGTGGCTTACTTCCATTTTTAATACCATTAGCAACTGCAATAGGTAAAGCTGCTCTAACAAGTGATGCTACTGCATTAGATACATTGGTTTAGTTACGTACTCTGGAAAGAAAATTGTTGATAAAATTACTGATCTTAAAAAGCTAAAGGTGAAGGTTTAACATTATCTTGGAGTTAACCGAATGGTCGAGGCTCAAAATTATTAGGTACCCACAAAATTGTTGGATATAGATCGGAAGTGGTTGTTGAAGCTCGCAAAAAACCTAACAGGCCCAAGAAAAAACAATTATAAGGGTTTAAAGCACTAAAACAGCGTGGAAGACCCAAAAAGCTACTGAAGCGGAGATTTCAGAATTCAAAGAACGGGGAATGGGAGTAAGAATCAAAAATCACATGATAGCGTACATTAAAATTGATTTATTAAATGAGTTGGATTATATTCCTCATTTTCGAGATATTTTTTCTAGAAATAAGCAACTAAATAAAATAAAGAAAAAGAATGAGGTGTAATAAATTATGACTAAATGGGATCACCTGGGATGCATTGGACTTGTTATTTCAATGATCATAATATTTCCTTGGGGCTTAGGTTAATATTATTCTGTTATTTTGATCTCTTTACTTTTTAAGGCTCTTCTTCTTATATGTTCAGGGATGGTAATTCATTCATTGGGTGTGCAGGATATACGTCAGATGGTGAAAGTTTCCAATATATTCTCGTAGACGATTTATATTATTCTGGTATCTTCCTTAAGATTGATTGGATTTCCGTTCCTATCGGGCTTCTTCTCAAAGGACCTAATAAATTAAATCTTCAAAAGACCTGGCTCTGTTGATTTCTAGTGTGCTTATGAAACATCATGTCTTCTGACGAGAATCTATTCAGAAAGGTTCGAAAATCTTTCTGCACATTCTACTTATTGCATCTTCTCCATATCATTTTCCAAGTTGACTATGGTTGAATTTAATTTGGTGATTTGAAAATAATATTTAATTTGATGATTTTAATTATATGATGTGTGTCGTATAGACTCAATCATTGCTTTTAGTAATTTAAATCTTCCTTTCATTTCAAGTGATCTATAAAACATGAATAGTATTTCGGCAATTACCACATTCTCTTTGTCAGGTTTTTTTCACAGATCAACCTGTTTATTTTCAACCATCTTTTCAATTTTTGACAAAATGGTGGCCTTTTTATTCACCTGACCTGAATATTGGTTTTTTAGGTCTGTTATTTTAGCATCATATCTCAATTTAGACGTTTCAATAGATGTCAATATCTTCCAAAACATCCATTATACTACGAGTTCTCCAGTACTTTAAAGGATTTGCAAGGTGTTCTTGGTGTCTAAAAGCTTCACCGGGGCCTAAAAAGCACTTTTGGACACATGAGGATGGTTCAAAATCACCTTCAGGGGTCTGTGATGGATGTGGCACTAGATTGATTTTGTGATAGGCAATGTTAAAGCTGAAAAAATTACCAATACTGCTGGCTCAATCATCGCCAATATTGAATAAAGTTAGATCAAAACGTGAGCGCAAGTTTTACATATGTTTTTCAAGCTCTTTAGAAACAAAGAGACGTCTTAAAATAGGCCAAAAAAATAATTTGAAAGCTGTTGTAATGGAAACGATATTTGATCAAGCGAATGGTAGTTTACAAATAAATCACTTCGGCCTGCTTCTTTTTCTGCGGAAAAATAGAGAACACTATAGTAAATTTATACAACGCTGAAGGTCACTTTATTCTTCACTTTCATTTTTGACATGTTCTTATTCTTCCTGTCACTCGTTATTCTCGCTTTCACATATATTTTAGTCATATATTTGTTTGCTCTTTACTTTTAATTTTGGATTTGTTCTTTTGCTGGTTATCGCTTGTCTAGTAACTGCTTTTTTGTTTTCTCCTCGTTGTAAATCTCGCTTCCACCGATCTTTTAACCACATATTTCTTTGCTACTTAATCTTGCTACTTAATCATTACTTCAGAAATTTCTTCAGTAACGACATATTTTTTTCTTCACTTTTGTTTTTAACCCGTTTTAATTTTCACTTCCGCTTATCTTTTAGCCACGTGTTTATTTTTTCTTCCATTTCGTTTTTGACTCATTGTAATTGTCATTTTTCCAAATATTCTAACCGCATATTTTCTTCTTTATTTTCGTTTGTCGTTGATTCAATTTTTTTTTCAGTAACCTTTGCCTTAGCTGCTTCAATTGGTCTTGTCTCATTTGATGGTCTAGGTTGTTTGATTTGATCGATGGTGAATTTAAATTTCTCAAGTTGTCCTCTTGATCTTGTCTCTTTGATGGTCAAGTTTGTTCATTTTGAACAATTGTTAATTTAAGTCTCTGTCCTCTAACTATTATTAAACTGATAAAAAAACAACTTGTTGCACTCGGTATCTTTTACTCAGCTATGTTTCTTTTGTAATTTTACAACCGTCTTAGATACTAAAACAATATAACCACTCCTAAGGCGGAAATGACGCATTTGCCCTTTTAAAATTTCTAAATAAATATGAAGCTACTCAAATAAACCTTTTCCTAGAAGAAGTGTTGCTCTTAAAGTGTTGCTCAAACTTGTGAAAAATCTAGATCATTTTTACATACCAGGAAATTTTAAGATGCTGATTTTCCACGAAAATTATGGAGCCGCTTCGAGAAAAATTTATGCATACATAGATGCAGAAATAAATAAGTAGCAATTATTTCCCGTTTAAGAAAATAGAAAAAAAACTTTGACTGAATACAAATTTATACCAACATATATGAATACATGAATTTATTAATGGCATTTTTATTCTCAGATTCCCAATCATCTCTACAAATTATCAAGAAACTCCATTTTGAAGTCACTAATAGAGATGTCCATCGGTTGCAAGAATTGATAATAGTCCTTGCCAAGGAGGGTGTAGATTTAGCTTTCCAACTCATCCCCAATCACGAAGGAATACATTTTAATGAGGAAGTTGAAAAACTGGCAAACCAAGCAATCCAAAGGTCTTCTGAAATTGGCCAAAACTCGGTATCTATCATCCTTAGCGATGTACTGAGACGTAGAAATTGTAAATTACTTCACTATAGACCGTTGAAGCTCATATCTAAAAACCGGAAATAACTAAGCGTTTCTGAAGATCAATAGCCATAGCATTTCAATTTTTCCATATTTTCTTAGGCACGTTATTTAAGGAAATCTTTTTGTTCTTATTTTGTTAGTTTTGCTACTATTTGCAAATTCCATGCCACAAAATTCTAACAACAATTTTCTTGGGTATTATAAGAAAATACTTAATGGCTAGAACTGATGCCAGGAGAGTCGTTATTTAAGTTATTTTCTATGTATTTTTTATTTTCATAGAATGGACTGTGTGTGATTTTGGATGATCATCTATAATTTTTAATTAGGCTCATTTCGAGAGAGTTTGAAAATTTGAGATGGAGGAAAAGTACGTATAGCTGTATTAGCCCCAACTGGCTTAATTCTGGAGTGACTTTTTAGTAGTAGTAATGGTATTTTACTTTCTTAAATTATTGCCTCTTATTATCAAATAAATCGTTTACCATGCATGTCGAATTTACGTTTTCTATAAGCCGAAACTCGGCATTTCTGCCAATAAAACTTTACACGTTTATATCACTGTGCAGAAGAAATAGAATTATGAAATTCGCCAAGTGCTGAGAGAATAAAATGGCTAAACATCATCCTGATTTGATTTTCTGTAGAAAACAAGCTGGTGTTGGTAAATTGGAGCCTTAGCTATCTTCTTAGACAAAATTCTAGTTTTAAGCTCAACAAGTTTATTTGTCACAAAACAGCACAAGCATCAATCAACACTTAGAATAGCCTAAGTCCTTGACACTATTTTAAAGTCCCTATCTCAAAAACCCATTTATTCCTAGCTTTTATTATTCTTAAAAGCACAATGTTTGGTAAAATTCTAGTTAATTGACTTCTTGCTATCTCAGAAAGGGTTTAGGTTAGGAAAATGAAACTTTCAGGGATGGGTCTACAGGCTAAAGTATGTCCTGGAAAGGTATTTCAAAGTACCAACCTCCACTCCTTCTCCCTCTAGAGGGATCTGAAATTTGCCTATATGACAGGTCTATACCTATTGAAATTTTGACAAAACAACATTTTACCTTACTTTTCAGTTACTAGTTGTTTTTTCTCTGCCTTTAGTTATGAAAATGCAATTTCTTTTATTTGAGTAGAATTTTGAGCCATATCAATGTTTTTTTTCAAAATTTAGGAAATGTATTTACATATCTTTAAAACCTTATAAAATGGAATTGAGCAAAGTTATGAAGCTGAAATTTTTTTTATTGTACTTCAAATAAGCAGAAGATATATTTTACCTGGTTTCACTTTTATAACACACATATTTTTAAAGGTCATCAAAGGTTCCTCTAGAGAGAGAAGGAGTTACATATCTTATTTTGGTAAAATTCTAGTTGATTGACTTCTTGCTATCTTGGAAAGTTGTTGGTCTAGGGAATTGAAATTTTCAGGGGTAGGTCTACAGAAAAAAGTGAATCCCAGGAAAGTATTTTGAGGTCCCCAACTATACCCCCCCCTTTATATAATGCAGCTTTTTGTACATAACAGCTTATATTTTTGAGGGGCTCAAGCTTCACAGGATGAAAAAGAATTGTATTTTTCTTAAGGATTTCTTTTTTGGGTTTTTGTACAGGCAAATTGTTCTATGTCACCATGAATCAAATTATGGGAAGAATAAGTAATGTACAGACATCAAACTACCTTTTAATAAATAAAAAAAAAATATATTGTATAAATAATTGCAAGAAGAATTGCTTAGGATAACCTGCACCTAATCATAATTTTGAGTGAGAAGTCCCTTAAGTTCAATGTTCTCATCTCTATTTACCCCTGTTTAAAGGTCTTTAGATAACACATTTCAAAACATGAGACTCATTAAATGCCTACATTCCACTCTGAATTATACCATAAAAGGTAATAATTGCTGTTTAATGTTGGTGTTATAATTATGGAATATGGTAGCTTAAGAAACAGTGAAAAGTTTACTTTTTCTAAGGTAAGCAAGGATTTACATTTTTAGTAGTATTATAGGATCAAATTTGACCAAAATATAAGCTGTAATGCACAAAAAGCTGCATTATATAGAGAAAGGGGGAGGGGTATAGTTAGGGACCTCAAAGTAGTTTCCCAGAATGTACTTTTTTCTGTAGACCTACCCCTGGAAATTTCAATTCCCTAACCCAACAACTTTCAAAGATAGCAAGAAGTCAATCAACTAGAATTTTACCAGAATAAGAAATTTTGTTTCAAGACAGTTGTCATTTCTAGCCAATTAAGAAAGCTTATGCACAAAAAACTTTCTTAATTGTAATCTTTATTGTTTTACTATCACAAGATTATGGATAAAACAAGCCAAACAGTTGCCTTAGCATACTTCACTGTTTGTTTGGCACTGTACATTTATCTAAAATGGAAAATAAAAACAATGAATAAGAAAACAAAATTAAATTTCAGTCTAAAAAATGTAAACATAGATGATGGAAATAGTTGGACTTGACACATTCTGATTGGCTGTAATGAAAAACCTGAAGTTTTAGCTCTAGAGTCTCTAACTGGATGATTAGCTATAACTTGTCTAGCCAAGCACAAAATTTTACTTGTGAAAAGTATTTGTCTAGACATTGATGTCTGGCCAGCCTCATGTCTAGACATGGGTCTGAAGGAAACATGTTAAGACAATTATGCAGAATAATTCTAATTTTACATATTTGGGGGGGGGACCTTTATCTTACTGCTTTCACTTTTGTACAAATTTTTAAACAAAATTCTGAAAAATAAACATGAATTCAACTGTATTTTCAATTAATCTCAATTTGTAGTTAGATACCATCAATGCCATCTACCAAAAACATAGGCTATTAATAGACAAATGTTGACAATATAGGTTAATTAAGGTTAGGTTAGTTAGATGGTACTTGGGTGTTTGCTTAGAAAGGATTTTCATAACTTAGAAAATAGACACAAATATTAAAAATGTGATAGAAAACTGGAAATACAAGGAAAGAAGAGCAAAATTCTGGATGAGGTATTTTTTTTTTTTGCTACCTAGGGAAGGAGTTAGCTTAGGAAAATAAAACTTTCAGTAAAGAATCCAGGGTCAAAACATACTTTAGGAAGGTATTGTCAAGCCACTTATCAATGTTGTTTTTTTTTTATTTAGGAAATGTACCTGCAGATGTTAAAACTTCATGGATTAGGGTTGATCAAAGTTGTGAAGCTAAAAATACTTTTCTTTTGCTTCATTTGAGCAAAGGATCTATTTTTAAAGGTTTCAGGTTTATAGCACAAAGATTTTTAAAGGTTGTCAAAGGTTGGTTCAATTTAAGGAGAGAAGGAGTAGAGAAAGGCACTTCAAAATACCTTCCTGGGACATACTCTAGTCTGTAGAGGCAATTAAAGCCTAAGCTTGAATATTTGAAATATGACAAAAACTTTCTATTATGCCCATGGTTAGAAGTTCTTTATCCATGTTTTAAAAGATGCTTTTTAGTCTGGATATAGACTAATATTACTTTAAATTGTAGTTGTCACCAAGATAATGTTGTGATTATCTGCATATTTCTTGCTGGGGAAAAGGTTAACTTTATTTTATGCTTGTCCCAATTCAGTTTAAGACTACATTGGCTAAATCTTTATGGGTCAGGCTTTGAATGAGTCTAGAATGGCTTCCTAAACTGTTTTTTCTGTCAAACCATTCAACAGTAGCACTGCTCTAACACCAAAACATTTTGACTGCTCTCTTTTTTTGGGGGACCAAGACAGATAGTTTTTTGGTGTTGCCTCTTGTACATTTCAGGAGAGGAGGGGTAAATAATTGTTTCATTACTCCAGAGTTTGGTTACTTCTGAGTGGTTGTTACATCACTCCTGGTAAATATTGAGCATGTATTGATTTCAAGTTGATTCTTTATTTAAGCCAACTGACTTACAACAACAAACATATAAGCAAGGCAATAAGCACAACATATGGCAAGCAACATAGTAATATAGATGAGAATATTACATCTCCTTTCTTTCATATGTGATGAGACATATGGCATGCTTATGCCATAGCTTAACAAAAATACTTCTTCACTTAACTTTAAAAAATATATACTTCCACACTTAAGCAGGCTGAATTTCTGGTGGCAGCTCCACATCACCTGTTGTTGCTAGGGGCTGTTAAGGAAAATCTATAGATATAGACCAGGTTTTCAATTGGACCCAATTCCCCTGATAGTATCCACTGTTTTTAGCCTGAATAAGATAGGATCTTGGGGCAATGCAAGACATGACTACACCTTTTGTCCATCTTGCATCTTTCTTTGATAACTTGAGCCAGATGGGCTGGTTGTCTTGACTTTGTTAGATCCTTAGAGTCCTTGTCATAATTCTGTGTCAATGCTTCTTGGCATTGGGTTCTGGGTGTGCAGAACTTTGTTTTCTGAACTGTCTTTGATTGCAATTGCTGCCGTGTGCAGGGGAGGAGGGACCTTAAACTTCTACTCATAAGGAGCTGTGACAGGGATGCAATAGCTTCTATCAGTATATCCCAATACTCTAATAGACGAATGTACATGTCTGTGTTGGACTTGATAGCTTTTTGCATTATTCTGACTGCTATATCCATGGCCTTCTCTGCATGGTCATTGGATTGAGGAAAGTTCAGACTTCAAGTCACATGTTGTATATCCCCTTTCTTCAAGAAGAGCTGGCATTCAACTGATGTAACTTGTGGTCCATTTTCTGACTGTATTTTCTCTGGGATGTTGTATCTGGCAAAATGAGCCTTGAGCTTCTTTATTGTTTCTTCAGATGTCACAGGATTGACTTGATTGATTTCTATGAAATGACTATAGTAGTCACTTGTGATCAGGTAGTCTCTGCCTTTGACTTTGCAGAAATCAAGACCCAAATATTCCCAAGGATACTTGGGAATTGGCATCAATGTTAGTGGTTCTTTCTGATTATCTCTTAAGAATCTTCCACACAGTTTGCAGTTCCAGATCAATTCCTCAATAGCTGAGTTCATTTTTGGCCAGTAAGCTCCATTTCTTGCTCTTTGCTTGGTTTTTTCCATCCCTAGGTGTGATACATGCAATTGTTGCAGTATCTCCTTCCATTATGCTTCTGGGATGACAACTCTGCTTCCTTTTAAGATGATGCCATTGATGCTGGACAGCTCATCTATCCTGTTCCATTAAGGTTTTATAGCAGCAGAACATAGATGTCTGTGTGTATGACTGATGTCATACACACAGACACCAATTTTCTCCACAGATGATCCCCATCTTCTTGTTGCTGACAGGAATACTTTTTACAACAGATTGGAAATGAAATTCAATATCCAGTGAGCATTCTTTGTAAATGTGGGATGGATGCAGTCTTAAGAGTGTGTTGGCAATAGATAAGTCCTTTTGTCTAACATATTGAACTGTAATGTTGTATGGCTGCAACTGCAACATCATTTGTTAGAGCTTTGGAGAGGCTTAACACAGAGGCTTTGATAATATAGCCTCCAATGGCTTGTTGTCTGTATGTGCAATGATTTTCCTCCCATAGACAAACTGGTGGAACTTCCTACAGCCATAGAGAATAGCATACAACTCTTTCTCAATCTGGGAGTAATTTTGTTCTGTTAGTGTAAGAGCTCTTGATCCAAAAATAACAATTTTCCCACTAACACATAGCTCTGCCCAAAGGCTGTGCTTGGAAGCATCAGTTTTCAGCTGAATATATTTTGCTTTTGTATCAAAAGTTTTGAAGTTGCTAAAAACTGAAGTTTTGATCTGCTCCATTGCTTCAGTGTGCTCGCTCATCTATTCAAAGTTGTTTTGTTTTCCTAACTCTTGGAGCAGATAGTTTAGAGATGACAAGTTTGGAATATATTTGGACAGAAAGTTGGTCATTCCAAGAAGTGTGGCTAGTTCATCTTTGTTTGATGGCTCTGTTATCTCTCTTATGGCTTGAACTTTCAAGGGGTCTGGTTTGATGTCATCTGCAGTAATCAGGTGGCCAAAGTAGGGTATCCTTGTTCATCTGAAGATGTATTTTCCAAACTGTATTTGACTCCAACTTCTCTGGTCTTTTGTAAGACTTCCTTCAGGTTTTCATTGTGCTCCTCATCTTTTTCAGATATGAGGATGTCATTAACTATGATGCCCATACCTTTCAAGTTGCCAAAGGTCTCTTTCATCTTTTGTTGGAATTCATCTTGTGGGCATGTTATACCAAACAACATTCTTTTGTATTTGTACCTGCCAAAAGGAGTATTGAATGTTGTGAGAAGTGATGACTCCTTGTTCAATGCCAACATCCAATACCCAGGCCTTGCATCAAGTTTAGAGAACTTACTGTGGCCATGAGTATTAGTTGCAATTTCTTCAAAGGTTGGCATTGGGTACTGGGGCCTTTGTACTGCTTTATTAAGGTCTCTTGGGTCCAAACATAATTGTAGCAATTGCTCTGACTTTTCAACTGCCACAATTGAATTAACCCACTCAGTTGGGGTTGTTACTTTGTCAATGATGTCTAAACATTCCAGGCAATTGAGTTCACTTTTTACTCTCTCATGTAGGGCAAACAGGATTAACAGATAGAATTGAATTATCTTTAATGTGGATTGTCACTTCACCTGGAAGTTTACCAATCCCAATGAAAACATCAGTGATTTTTTCTTGGATCTGTGTCTCCTGGTTACTCTTCTTGGTAAACAAGACAGAAATAGACGCAGGAACTTTCGCCAGTCCCATCTCTATACCCACTTGGTATCCTAGTGTTGGGTTTGATTGCATTTCCATTCTGTCTGCCATTCAAGGATTAAAATCCAGCAATTGGAATGTGACTTCCTCCATAAGCTATAAGGATCTGACTCATCTAGTTTAATTGTGGTCTGGGCTTAAGCCCCTCAAAGATAAATTTCGGGATGACATTTGCTTCTGCTCCCATGTTGATTTTGAATTGAGTCGCCAATGCTGAATCATTCAGTTTGATAGCCACAGTCAGTTGGCTCACTTTTTCAGCTATAGATCTAATGAACAATATATCTATATACACCTAATCTTCTTGATTCTCATGAATTTTCATCATAACTTTTTTGTCTATTGGTTTGCTACAGCAGACACAGGCAAAATAGTTTGTCTTTCCAAACTTTGAACAAGACCTTCTTCTTGCTGAACCTTGGTGACATGGGTCATATACCCCACCACAGAAGTAACACTTCTTACTTGTTGTGGGTTGGTCAAACTTCTTTTGTTTTTTCACAAAGTCCACTTCTTGTTTTACTGTAGATTCCTTGATTGTTGTAGGCAACATGGATATGGCCTACAACAATCACTTGGACATAAGCTGTTCTTGAGTTGTTACAAAAGCTCTTGCAATTGTTGCTGCCCTGTCAATAGTAAGGGTTCCACCATGAGATAGTAGCTTTTCTTGAATCCTGTGTAGTTTCAGCCTGCATATCAATATGTCTCTCACCATCTCTTTCTCAAAATCACCTGTAAACTCACAGTCTTTGACCAGCACCTTGAGAGCTGTAATATGAAATTCAAGTGATTCATGTGCTAACTGGTCATGCTTATAGAATTTGTAATGGGAAAATACATGATTGTTCTTTGGAGCAATATACTCCTTGAATTTCTGGAGATATACATCAAGATTGTCTTGTTCTTCTTAAGTTAGTGTCCAAGTACTAACAACATCCCACCCTTTTTCTCCTAACCAGACAAGAGGTATGCACATTGTTGCTTGGCAGTCTTCCTGCTCAGTGGTCCATTGAATGTAAGAGTTACATCCTGTTCATATATTGTCCATCCTTGTAGACTGGCTGATTCCCAGTTGAATGATGGGCATGGAAGTAGATTATCCATTTCTGAATTCTGACACCATGTGTTGATTTCAAGATGATTCTTTATTTAAGCCAACCAACTTACAACAAAAACAAGGCAATGAGCACAACATATGACAAACAGCATAGTCATATACATGAGATTATAATAAATAAATAAATAAATAAATATATTGGAAAAACCCGTCACAATTGAACAAAAGACGGATAAAAAACAAAAGAGAAGAAAACGCACATACAAAACACAACGAAACTTCTTGAAATGAAAATAATCACGAAGGAACTATAATACAACTATGTAAGAATGGCGGTCCACTGGTGGTTACTCGCTTCTACTCTATCACGGTACTTTTCAAGACACGCTTCCACCGCAGTAAATGGGTCAGGTACTGAATACCGCCTCGTTAGGTAAGAATTACTTGTTCTTAATGGCATCTCAAGTAGGAACTTGAGGTACCTGAAGAATATTCTTCTTATAGTTACTTTATTCGAATTTGTAAGTAACTTCCAGAACGGCGAAACGTAAAGAACATGGGGTAAGGCAACAGCAACAAATATTTGTGCACGCAGCGACCTATTTAGATTACGCTTGGAGGAAACCGAAGCTCCATAAGCTGACCTGATCTTCTTCTCGATGTGCTTTACAAGCAGTGCTCGTGTATGCTGAAGAGTTTCACCGATCGGCAGACCCAGGTATACAATTGACTTAGAGGGCATGACCACCTGTGACCCTAGTTGGATTTCGGGTTGAGAGGCATTCCAGTTAAATAACAGTACTTCACATTTTGTCACATTAAAACTCAACCCAATTTCATCATACTCCATCTCCAAAATTTTAAAGTTAGATTCCAAAGAAGACAAAATTCTTGAAAAGTTTAGAAGGTCATCTGCAAACCCAACTAGGGACACGTCAATGCCTTTAAAAATACAGCAAGGGGCCACTTTTGACTGGGCCGTCGATATGCTGTTGTTGAACAGATCAGGTGATGATACGGCTCCCTGTTTTATACCTTTCTTCACCACAGCAAACCTACGACTTAATTTACCTGACAGTTTAATACGGACCTTGAGCCTACTATACATGTCGTTCAAGGGTTTGACAATAGCACGGTCAACTCCGGACTTTCTCAGCTCAACCATATTCTGAGAATGGATACCCGAATCAAAAGCCCGCCGTACATCATATTCACCTATAGCTAGGCTTTCTTTCGAAATGTGGGCATCCAGTAGAACATTTGCAGCTACATGCAAGGCATGGGCACATCCTAAGCCAGCTTGGAATCCAAACTGGTGGGGAGGCACTTTACAACTAGCTTTAATGTCCGAAATTATGAGCTTTTCAAATAGCTTGCAAAACACAGATGATACAGTAATGGGTCTGTATGACGATGGTTCATGAGCAGGTTTACCCTTTTTCAAAACTGGAGTGATCACACCTAAACAGAAAATGTCCGGTACAATACCATGTGTTAGTATAATTTGGTAAGCTATTGCTAAATGCTCCGATAGAACTGGACCACCATTCAGTAGGTGTAGAGTACAGATTTGGTCGGCACCGGCGGATAATTTCTTCTTTAATTTTTGACAAAGGTGGGTTATTTTCGCACTAGAAATCACGAGGTAATTATGCTCTTTCGTCATAAGCTGATCGAGCTCTTCGCTAAACTTTTTATTTTTCACTTCATCTGGTGGGGAGAATTCAGCAGCAAAATAATCTACCCATATTTCCTCATCTATATCACTAGCATTTTGTCCCGTACTTTCTACAGGCCTGGCACGGAGCTTCCAGACCAAATTAGGGTTTTCAATGATTTTTGAAACTGTTTCCCGTTTGAGGCTACTACGATGTTTTCGTAGCTCTTTCGCGAACCGCCGTTTTGTATAAACCCGCAATTCATTGACTACCCCGCTTCTTGGCCGGTCGCACTCGTGCCAAACCCCCAGCCAGAACTTGGCAGCTGCTCTTGCCTTCACAAGCTCACTGTTAGAGGCCCATCCTTTCACTCGCGACCCACGTCGGACGCTACGTAATGGGACAGCAACCCTTTCAGCTACTCTCAAGGAGTGGCAAATTTCGTAGAAATACATGTTCAGTTGCAGGCGTATCTCGCTTTCCGTTAGGTCACAATCCCACTGTAGGAGGTGGAAAGGCACTTTAATTTTCTTCAAAATTTGTTCACAATTGAGCTGGAACTGCTCACGGACTACTTTTTTCCAATCACGTGCTGGCTCAGACTTGGTTTTTGGAGCACACTGGGGACTGACGGCTGGTATTGCAAAAGAGAGAGGTAAATGATCCGAATAGGCACCGTCAGATCCAACCGAGACTGACTCTAGGTCCAGTTTGTAAGTTACTACATGATCAAGATTTGAGACGGTTTTTGCGGTACTGATATAGGAATAGCACTTATCCTTCTTAGCAACTTTAAATCCGCTTGGTAAGGCGTTCAGCAATAGTACAGCCCGAGGGCAGGAATGATCGTCGAGATTGCAGTTAAAGTCACCAAGAATTATAACAGGGCATGATTTCTGGACTAAACTGAGGAGGCACTTTCCGAGCTTCTGGCATGCTTTTGCAAACTTCTTTTCTGAAGCGATGTCATTGTAATTGGTTGGTAAATAAACATTTACGAAAAACACGCCATGCATTTTGGCAGCTTGGAACCATTCATTCTGCTCGACACACACGGGGGGCCCCGAGTTAGAGCGCGTGATTATGGCTAGGCCACCAGAGGGACGACCCCGAGTCCCAGATCTTCGCGCAGGTTGAACGAGGTAATGCATATCCGAGGAAAACTTTAGAAGGTTTACACTATCATCGGTCAGAAAGTGTTCCTGTATGCAAATACAGTTATATTCTTTAGAAAGGTCAGTTAGAAGGGGGATTCTGTCCAACACTTTACCGTTCATATTCCAGCAGAATATTCGATTTTCCATTTACGTGCTAGTGTTAGGCTGGGCTTTGTTAAAGGGACAAGCAGCATGGTAGCAAGAGTGTCTACTAGAGCCGCAGTTTAGGCATTTTTGCGGATTACTACATGGGTTGTCCTTACTAGAGCTGTGACCATCGCCACCGCAGCGCGAACACCTTTCTGGTTGCGAACAGTCAGCTGCTAAATGACCAACAGCATGGCACTTGAAACACCTCCTCGGTAGAAAGCGGAACTCTTCAATCCTGAACAGTTCTAAACAAATCTTCAGCGGGTTCGCGATAGCGTTTTCAAGTGTTTGTCGACTTGCATAGAATAACTTGAATGCTCTCGTAGATCCGCATTGCGCCACTTTGTCGCAACCAGCAATTTGACAGAGTTCACTCTCGCTAACTGATGAGGGTACTCTTTTCATGATACCGACAAACTGGGGAACTTTGACTTTAGTGGTTATGTTCTTCCTTTTCATTGCTTCTGCAAGTTGGGTAGCGGCATCTCGAGACTGGACAAGAATCTTCCATTCATCGTTGCTACGTTTCAGAGTGAGAGAATCAGAGCTTACGTCGCTAGGGCAAACCTTTGCAAAGAAGTCTTTCCGGGATTGTGGGGACGTTAACTCAGGCGGCATATCGTTTGCTTTCACAACCACCGAGTAAAGTGGCTTTGATGGCGGATTCGCTGCTGAACGGGGAGTGGGTGAGCCCTGGGAAATAGCGTCGCTTATGGTAGTACATTGCTGCGATACCCCGGCGAGCTGCTGAGCACACTGTTCAGATGCAAGTTTGATCTTATCCGCGATAGCCCCTAATCCGGCATCAAACTTTCGACACATCTCGTTTACTTTTATTCTCACGCAGGCACTGACTTCATCAGGGCAGGTGGGCACTTCCTGCGGATCAAAAATTACGAAAGTAGGCAAGGGCTTTTTCTCTTTAGCGCAAAGGGCTAGGATTTTCGCCATTTCCATCACGTTATCAGAATCGTTTGCCGTTTTCCGATAGACGTAATCATAACCAATCTCATTGGCAAGCGTTATAAGTTTCTCCTTCGCACTAAGAATTTCAGCATGATCAAAGAACTCCACAGCTCGCTTAACAATGCTTTCAATTTTGTTCCCCGCTTGCATGGATCGCGTGAGAAAGTTCAGTACAGCATTGCGTACGAGAGTCCCCATTGTTTACGTCACAGCATTCAACGCAATTTTCGGATAGCGTACACAAGTATAAGGGAAGCGTCGGGACCTGCTCACCTATTCCCCGCAATTTAAGGGTAACTAAATACCAGCAGGTACGTACGGCTCTTGCGGCAGGCACCCGCCCCTCTTCTGCTTACAACCTGTGTACGTTTACCTATCGGGAATATTATTTCGCGGCTCGCTTTGCATGGAAAATTCTTCAAAAGAATTTGATTTTAGATCCAGATAATTCTTCAGACAACCAATCCTCACTCGACAGCCGATGAAATTCAGCAAAGTAACCTTGACTAGACTGAAGCCTATGCTGAAGTCATTTACTATCTAAATCTCTTGACAGAGGTCTTGTAAGTTTAGCCTAATTAGACAAACACATTTAAATCACACAATCTTCAATTCTCTGGTCTGTTGGTGGCTTTTTGACGAAATTTCACTGGACTTTGAATATGATAACCAAACTTTCCAAACGTTTTCGGCTGCCGACTTTTTGGCTGATTTTTCAAATTCGCCCAAAAGAAATTATATTGGCAACTTCGGAGCGGCAACAGCGACAAAGAAAAGTCGAAATCAGGACACGTTGAAATCTCTAGGGAATTACACTTATATATCACCAACTAGAAACCAATCAAACACAATAAAAATCCAAGGTAAGTAAGTATAGTATAACACTTTAGGGTCTATTAATAAGGAAAATAACACACTAGGTATGGAAAAATGTCTTTGACTCACTATTTGAGGCAATAATCCACAATTAGAAATTCGTAAATAACAGATCAGTCATAAATTATTACAGATCAGTCCACATTTATGTAAAAAAAAAAAAAAGCTACTACAAAAACTTGCTATAAAAGTCGAAAATCTTGTTTGAATTCAAAAAGGTGAAATTCTTGGATGACCAGAACCTTATGGTGCGGATCTCATGTAAAACTTTAGTAACATTATTAATGTCGCAGGAATCTCCCACAAGTGAGAATGAAGAAACTGCACAGGCCTTGATTTTTTTTTGTAGGTGTGCCTGTAGTGGGATTCGGCAGTTGAACAGTATGCGTGACTCTCTATAAAATAATACTTTTACTTAGTATTAAGTTATGTTAATCTCAATATTGTCAGATTAATGATGTTGTTATTATCAACATCCATTAATAAACAAATAATAATGATTTAATTAGCTAAGCTTTATGAGCTTTGTAAACAATTACATATTTATAACTTATAGTTTTTTAGGAGTAACTCTAGTATTTGTGCATCTCAGTTAAATAATCAAGTTCGAGTTGTTAATTTATGGGTATTATTATTCTTAACTTCGATTAATAAGCTAACAATAGTTGTTTCACTATCTGAGCTTCTTAAAAACTGTGTCAGTGACATCTAAACTAACCCCTAAATAGTTAACGCAGTTTTATGAATTACGACGCAAGTTGTGACTTGTGAAACATTGCAGCGTGATATAAAAATGAAAAATATGTACTCAGAAAAATATTCTTAAACCGATCTAAGCATTTTACTTATTCTGTAGTGGTATTTTTGACATTCCACTAATATACAAGGAAGTTTTATTTAGAACTTAGAACATCTTTTTTGGTAGTTTTTTTTTTCTTTCTTAAAATGCCATGGACAATGAAAGTGAAATTTGATTGTTTGAACTCGTTACAAGAAACAAACACAACAATATCTTATAAATTAGGAAGAATTGGAAATGACTTGACATGAAGTAACTTGAAGAAAATTCCAAGAAAATCGTGGTTTTCACGTATGAATGATGGGCTCAGAGATCAAAAATGTTTTTATCTTAATGTATTTGATACTTTTTTCACTTACGGTAGTACATCGAGTATGTTCAGAGGCAGGTTTAACGAGGGGGGGGGGGCATATCTTGCCCCTGGCGCAGAAATTTTAAGGGTACAAAATCTTAAATAATTAATCTAGCGTTTATAAACATTTTGTAATTTTTGAAATTTTATTGTTGTTAAAATAGAAGGTGCAGTTTGCAGTAAAAATAAGCAAATCGAATTCGAAATTTTCAATTTTCCCAGATTTAAACAAATGCAAAATCTTCTTAATAAATGAATTTTTTCAAAATTTTGCCTGAAAATTTTTGGGAGACAGGAGAGTTCGACAATTTTTGGAGACAGAATATCGTGTTTTAGAGCACTTAATTTAAATCCTGATTGGATCTAGTGACATTGGGGGAGTTGGGGTGGGGGCCTTAAATCTTGGAAAACGCTTAGAGTTGAGGGATCGGGATGAAACTTGGTGAGAAAAACAAGCAGAAGTCCTAGACACATGATTGACATAACCGGAACGAATCCGCTCTCTTTGGGGGGGGGGGGTTTCTAACTCTGAAAAATTAGAAAAAATGAGGTATTCTTAACTTACGAAGGAGTTATCTGATATTAAAGAAATTTCATATTTGAAGGACCTCGTAACTCAGATTTCTTATTGTAAATCCCGACCGGATCCAGTGTCATTGGGGGGGGGGGGGGGGGCGGAAATCTAGGGAAACGCTTAAAGCGGAGAGATCTGGATGAAACTTGGTGGGAGGAATAAGCATAAGTCCAAGATACGTAACTGACATAACCAGACCGGATCCGTTCTCTTTGGGGGAGTAGTATTTGTAACTTACGGACGGGTGGTCAGAACTTAATGAAATTTGATATTTAGAAGGATCTTGTGCTTTAGAGCTCTCATTTAAATCCCGACCAGATGCGGTGACATTGAGGCGAGCTGGAGGGGGAAACCGGAATTCTTGGAAAACGTGAAAATTGACGTAGGTTATCTTTATCTTACGAATGGGTGATCGGATCTTTATGAAAAGTTATATATAGAAGGATCTTATGTCTCAGATGCTCCTTTTTCAATTCGAATCAGATCTGGGGACATTGGAGGTAGGAGGGGGAAACAGAAATCTTGGAAACCGGAAATCTTGGAAAACGCTTAGAGTGGAGAGATCGGGATGAAACTTGATGGGAAAAATAAGCAAAATTTATAGATATGTGATTGACATATTTGGGAAGGATCCGTTTTCTTTGTGGGATCGGGGTGTGTGTGTTAATTTGGAGAAATTAGAAAAATTGAGGTATTTTCAGCTTAAGAGCGGGTGACCAGATCTTCATGAAATTGATCTTAATGATATTTAGAAGGAACTTATGTATCAAAGCTCTTATTTCAAATCCCGACCAGATCTGTTGACATTGGGGGAGTTGGATGGGGAAACCGGAAATCTGGGAAAACACTTAAAGTGAAGAGATCAGGATGAAACTTGGTGTGTAGAATAAGGAAATGTCGTAGGTACGGAATTGACGTAACAGGACTCAATCCGCTCTCTTTGGCGGATTTAGGGGGGGGGGGTCCAGTGCTTTGGTGAGTTCGGTGCTAGGACGATGAAAAGGGGTAGGCGTGTCATGGAGCTGCACAAATTGACTTGATAAAGTCGTTTTTCTCGATTCGACCATCTGGTAGGGCTGAAGGGAGGGGAAAAATTGGATAATTTGAGGTATTTTTAACTTACGAGTGGGTGATTGGATCTTAGTGAATTTTGATATTTAGAAGGACCTCGTGACAAAGAGCTCTTATTTTAAATCCCGACCGGCATTAAGCCTCTGATTTTCCTTTTAAATCAATTTATTGATTCTTAGAATTATGCTAGAGCTCAAGCCATATGAGCTTGCTATATTATAATTTTTTTCTAAATTATTGTGGGCAACTACCCCCTTTGAGCGACCCGACTCAATAGTCACCGATATCCTAGTTTTCCTTATTTTTCAATTTTCTATAGCATGCCTTTCAATTCATTTGGTTTCCTTAAAATATGCAATATAATTAATTAACTTATTCCGATTGACTAAGTAAAAGAGACGATGAGATTTCCCCAAATTTCGTAACTTGAATTGTTCCAAGGTTCTATGAAAACTGCATTGTAGTTGTCAAACAGTTCGTCGTAACGAACTGTAGTAAGGAGCCACCCGGTTCAATTGTAACGGATCCTCTAAAAAATAGAATTTTGATACCAGTAGATACATCAAAAGAATCAGATTTTAATGCTGAAATGTATAAGCTTAATCAAGGTTAGTCTTCCCCATTAAAACTTACGAGCCTGCGAAAATTGGCCTTGTTTTCCAAAAAAGGGGAAACCTCACCTAAAATTCATAGTCTTAATGAATGTCACACCATCACATTCAGCGTATCAGAGAACCCTACTGCAGAGGTTTCAAGCTCCTATCCGCAAAAATGTGGAATTTTGTATTTTTTGCCACAAGAAAGATCACGGATGTGTTTTTTTTTCAGGGGGGATCGTATCGACCCAGTGGTTGTAGAATGTTGCGAGAAGGCTCATTCTAACGGAAATTAAAAGCTCTAGAGCCCTTTTTAAGTGACCCAAACAACTGGAGGGCAACTAGGCCCCCTCCCACGCTCATTTTTTCCAAAGTCAAAGGATCAAAATTTTGAGATTGCAATTTTGTTCAGCATACTCTAAAAATCTAATAAGTTTGTCTTTGAGGACGACCTAGTCCCCCACAGTCCCCAGGCGAAGGGCTGCAAGTTATAAACTCTGCCTATTGTTTACATATAGTTTTAATTATTGGGAACTAAGCAGACGTTCTTAGGGAGGATTTTTTCTGTTGGTGGTGGAGGGGGTCTGGGGTTTTATGTAGGAGGATCTTTCCATGGAGGAATTTATCATGGGAGAAGATAATTTATATTAAGGGGGAGCTGGATTTTCCTGCATTATTTAAAGAACAACAATAAGAAATAAAATAAAAAAACAAGTTTTTTCAGCTCGAAGTAAGGAGCAACATTAAATTTTAAGACAAACAGAAATTATTTCGTATATGAGGGGGTTTTTCCTCTCCTTAATGCCTCGATTTTTATGCTAACATATTCTTAGTAATTATTAAAGAGCTATTTATTCTAATTAAACGGCCTATGTGATTCAGGGGTCATTCTTAAAGAACTAGAACAAAGTTCTAACTTTAGTGTAAAGAGCGAGGCATTGACGAAGGGGTGAAACCCCCTCATATACGTAATAAAAACATACAAATATAGAAGTTTGTCACGTAAGTTCATTCGTAAGTTAATTATATTTATTAGTAATAAAAACGTTCGTAAATAAAATTAAAAGTTCTAGTGTTCTTTTTAAGTCAGCAAAAAAATTGGTGGGCAACTAGGCCCCCTCTCCCGCCCCTTTTCTTATCAAAATCGTCGGGCCAAACTTTGAGAAAGCCAATTAGCCTGAAAAAGGCTGAATAGATTTTTAACTGAAACCAAGGACCGACATTAAAACTTAAAACGAACAGAAATTATTCCGTATATGAAAGGAGCTATCCCCTCCTCAACGCCCTGCTCTTTACTTTAAAGTTTGACTACTTTAAAGTTTTACGTATATCATTTATGTAGATTTTATATAACCGACTCCGATTCCAGATAGTTTTTATATATTGACTCTTAACTATTACTTTATTCAATAAAAGTTTACTACAACTCCGACTCCACAGCCCTGCATTGATGGGTTTTGAACTATTTCGGCTTTTCTGAGACCGAAGGTTTTTAAAAGGGAAATCGACTTCCATAAATACTCATCAGTTTATCCCTCAATTACATAATTTTTTTTAAACCCTTAAAATTTTTATGGCACTTGGTATTAACCAAGTGACATATAGCAAACGCAAATTCTATCGGTCTGTCTGTCAGTCAATCTGTTTGTCTGTCGGTCCCGGTTTTGCTAGTTTAGGCACTTCCATATAAGCTAGGACGATGAAATTTGGTAGGCGTATCAGGGACCAGACTAGATTAAATGAGAAATAGTCGTTTTCCAGGTTCGACCATCTGGTGGGGGGTGGGGGGACGGTTAATTCTGAAAAATTAGAAAAAACGAGGTATTTTTAACTTGCAAACGGGTGATCGGATCTTAATGAAATTTGATATTTAGAAGAATATCATGTCTCAGAGCTTTTATTTAAGATTCTGACCGGATCCGGTGACATTGGGGGCGTTGGAGGGGAAAACCTAAAATCTTGGAAAACGCTTAGAGTGGAGGGCTCGGGATGCAACTTGGTGGGAAAAATAAGCACAATTCCTAGACACATGATTGTCATAACCAGAATGGATCCGCTCTCCTTGGGGAAGGTAGGGGGAGGTTTAATTAAGAAAAATTTGAAAAAATGAGTAATTTTTAACTTTCGAAGGAGTGATCGGATCTTAATGAAATTTCATATTTAGAAGGACCTCGTAACTCAGATCTCTTATTTTAAATCCGGACCAGATCTGGTGTCATTGGGGGTAGTTGGGGGGAGAGGGCGGGGCGGAAATCTTGGAAAAGGCTTAGAGTGGAGGGATCAGGATGAAACTTGGTGGGAAAAATAAACACAAATCCTAAATACATGATTGACACAACCGGACCGGATTTGCTCTCTCTGGGGGAGTTGGGGAGGGGAGGTAATTGAGAAAAATAGAAAATATAAGGCATTTGTAACTTACGAACGGGTGATCAGATCTTAATGAAATTTGATATTTAGAAGGATTTTGTGCTTCAGAGCTCATTTTTTAAATCACGACCAGATCCAGTGACATTGAGGGAGTTGAAGGGAGAAACTGGAAATCTTGGAAAACGTGCAAATTGAGGTTTCTTTATTTTAAGAATGGGTGATTGGATCTTAATAAACTTAACATATAGAAAGATTGTTATGTCTCAGATGCTCCATTTTCAATTCAAATTGGATCAGTCCGATTTCCCCCTCCAACTCCCCCTAATGTCAACAGATCTGGTCAGGATTTGAAATAAGAGCTCTGAGACATGGATTCCTACTAAATATCAAATAACATTAAGACCCGGTCACCCGTTCTTAAGTTAAAAATACCTCAATTTTTCTAATTTTTTCAAATTAACACCCCCCAGCTCCTCCAAAGAGAACGGATCCTTTCCAATCATGTCAATCACGTATCTTAGACTTCTGCTTATTCTTCCCATCAAGTTTCATCCCGATCTCTCCACTCTAAGCGTTTTCCAAGATTACTGTTTCCCTCCTCCAACCCCCTATGTCCCCGGATACAATTCGAGTCAAAAATGGAGTATCTGAGACATAAGATCCTTCTATATATCAAGTTTCATTAAGATCTGATCACCTATTCGTAAGATAAAAATACTCCAATTTTAACGTTTTCCAAGAATTCCGGTTTCCACCTCCAACTCCCCCCAATGTCACTGGATCTGGTTGGAATTTAAAATAAGAGCCATGAAGCACAAGATCCTTCTTAATTTCAAATTACATTATGATCTGATCACCCGTTCGTAAGTTAAAAATACCTCACTTTTCTGAATTACCCGCCCCTCCCCCCAACTCCACTAAAGAGAGCGAATCCGCCTCGGTTATGTCAGTCACGTATCTTAGACTTGTTTTTATTCTTCCCATCCAGTTTCATCCTGATCTCTCCGCTTTAAGTATTTTCTAAGATTTCCAACCCCCCTCCATGACGCTGGATCCGGTCGAGATTTAAAATAAGGGATCTGAGTTACGAGGTCCTTCTAAATATTAAGTTTAATGAAGATCCGATCACTCCTTCGTAAGTTGAAAATACGTCATTTTTTCTAATTTTTCAGAATTAGCCCCCCCCCCCCAATTCCCCTAAATAGAGCGGATCCGTTCCAATTTTGTCAATCACGTATCTAAGACTTCTGCTTATTTTTCCCACCAAGTTTCATCCTGATCCCTCTACTCTAAGCGTTTTCCATGATTTTAGGTTTCCCCAAACTCCCCCCAATGTCACCAAATCCGGTTGGGATTTAAAATAAGAGCTTTGAGACACGATATCCTTTTAAACATCAAATTTCATTGAGATCCGATCACCGGTTCGCAAGTTAAAAATACCTCATTTTTTCTTATTTTTCAGAATTACCCCCCTCTCCCCCGTCCAACGACCCCAAAGAGAGTGGATCCGTTCTGGTTATGTCAATCATGTATCTAGAACTTGTGCTTATTTTTCCCACCAAGTTTCATCCCGATCCCTCCACTCTTTTTGTTTTCCAAGATTTTAGGTTTCCCCCTCCCCCCCCCCAATGTCGCCATATCCGGTTGGGATTTAAAATAAGAGCTCTGAGACACGATATACTTCCAAACATCAAATTTCATTAAGATCTGATTAACCGTTCGTAAGTTAAAAATACTTCATTTTTTCTATTTTTACGAATTAACCGGCCCCCCACTACACCCCCCAGATGGTCAAATCGGGTAAACGACTATTTCTAATTTAATCTGGTCTGGTCCCTGATATGCCTGCCAAATTTCATCGTCCTAGCTTACCTGGAAGTGCCTAAAGTAGCAAAACCGGGACCGACAGAATTTGCGATTACTATATGTCACTTGGTTAATACCAAGCGCCATAAAAACCGACTCCCTATATGAAACGTATTGGAAATTATTATGAAACTAGTACAAACCTTGGGATTAAAGACACTCATCATCTCCCCGTGTATACGTGTGTATCAACTGATTAATATTTTTCTTTATGAGTAAATGCCTTTCGAAGGATAATATGAAAAAAACTTCGTTTTCTTAAAGAGTTAAAGAGGCTGCGTCCTAAAGTCGAACCTTAAAACGTACAAGAATTAAGAGAGGCAGTTGGGGGGCTGCCGCCCCCAAACCCCCCGCTTTTAAAGACTCTTTTGTACAGGTTTTTTGTTGAAGGGGGCGTCCACCCCCCTAACCCCCCGCTCTTGGCTTCGGAAAGGCCCTCTTTTAATTAACAAAAAATTGAAATGAATGAATAATGGAATAACTTCGAAAAATGTTAAACACAAAAGGACAGGAGAACTATTGCGCCGAAACTAGTAATTAGTAACAATAAAGTCCGCCCACAAATAATACACAATCGAGAGTTTTAGACTCAAAAGTTTCGACCGCGAAGATCATACAGGATGATAACCGGTACCGTTTGCAATGTATACTGATAAAATATAGTGTCTCACCATGGATGTTCAAATTCAGATTTGGGATTCGCCCAAGGACCGACGAACAGGCAATTATGTTTTTCCTGCATAAGGGGTTCCAACAGTACCGAGGTACGTCCTAACATCAAATATGGCGGGCGGCAGTAAAGACAGAAGGTAGAGCTCATTTCAACGCGATTCTGGAGGACATTTCTGCGTTCTGGGTGCTTAATTCTAAGCTGTAGTTTTTACGATTTAGTTAATAAAGTATTATATTTTCATTATACTTTGCTTTATTTGATTAACATTAACCAAACTTCACTTCTCGAGTGTGTATTACATCACACATAACTACTGATTTTTAAGTTCTCTTTATTTTGAAAATGAGATTTTCTAGTGTTGTGCCCACTAATATTTTACTCATCAATAAAAACACTTCTCGATTTTTAAATAAGCTGTCTTGATTCAAAAGACGTCGTAGGCCTATAATTTGAATTTTTTCTTTTGCCGATGTAAGACTTAAAGCCTACCAACGTAAATTCTGCACGTTTGATTTGCTGTCAAGGCACATTGTGGGGTTCTGTGTTATAGTAAGGAGCACAACTTAAAGAAAGTGCGAATAATAGACAATTTAGTGGATGAATCAAGAATCGTATAAATCATACAAATCTCATTCCCGTGTGTAGGGGGGGGGGGGGGGGCACTATTAAGTCAAGAATACCGTGTATGGATTAAATGAAAATATAATGAATTACAAGTCTAGTGCATTCTAAGTCCAAGGCATTTGGTAAAATTCTAGTTTAGTGACTTCTTGCTATCTTGGAAAGAGGTTAGGTTAGGAAAATGAAACTTTCAGGGATGGGTCTACTGGCTAAAGTATGTCACAGGAAGGTTTTTTGAAGTACCTGCCTCCACTCCCTCTCGCTCTAGAGGGTCCTGACCTCTGATGACCTTTAAAAATATGTGTGTTATAAAAGTGAAACCTTGCAAAATAGATTTTCGGCCCTCTAGAGGGAGAAGGAGTGGAGGTGGGTACTTTAAAATACCTTCCGCGGGATGTAATTTAGCCTGTAGACCCATCCCTGAAAGTTTCATTTTTCCTAACCTAACCCCTTTCCGAGATAGCAAGAAGTCAATAAACTAGAATTTTACCAGGCATTTTATCATCTCTAACTTGTTTTTGTAGCTATGAAAACTGTTTTCTGAAAAGTAACCTAAGCGTAGTCCTTGAATGTGTTTCCAATAACCGACAAGTGCCCAAATAAATATTGTATCTTTGAAATAAATAAACGTGAAAAGCAAGATCTATTGTATATTTATATGAAACTCTTGCACATTTATGACCTACAAATAAAGTGAAAAATACCACTTGATGCATTTTTTTATGCTCTTCCTGAATACAATGACTCCTTTGGTGCAAATTCAATTTTAAGCTCTTTAAAGACCCTCAAAGATGGTATGCTTTTATCTTATTTTAGATACAGTTTTTTTTGTCTCTGTTTGCATCACTCTTGTTAAAATCAATTTACCCATAAATCAAGTCAATGGTGACAAAATCAAGAATAAAAAACACACAATGAAATATATAATATGGGCTGTATATTTGGGTGAAGTTAAGTTAAAATTGAATTTGCACCATAATAAATATTATATTCAGAAAGAGCATAAAAAAACATTAAGTGGTATGTTCACTTTTAATGTAAGTCAGATTGCTCAATATTTACCCTCCTCCTTCGTTGATGTGTCAGGAATGGCAACTTCAAAGTTTGTAGACATTATTCATACAGAGTATGATTCAGGGTGGGAACAAGTTTTCTTGACCCTCTCTTTATTCTCTCTAGGGCCTTAGTATCCATTTTGTATTGTATATATGTTACTACCATTCTAAACTGAAGGTAAGGATAGACGGGGGCTTTGCACATTTTTTTTTCCATAGATGGTTTTCTTGTAATTAATGCATGCTTAAAACAACAGCAACAAAGTTTTATGGGAAAGCTTATTCAATTAGCTGTGTAAGTTACCAGTGACATATTTAAATATTATTGCTCAAATTTGGCATTTTGAGGCTGGAAGTACATATTTTCAGTTGGTAATATAAGTTTGAGGAGAGATTTTGCTGATGAAGTATTCCAGGGTACATCAGTTATCACAGGGTCCCACCATCTATTAATTAGATGTTATCAATCAGATAAACTTGATAGCAAGCACTGTGGACAGGCTTTGTCTTCAGTATACCATCAACTGCACCATCACAGTCATCATTATTTATATAAAGAACAGCAACAAACAATAATATCAATAGTCTACTTAATATCTCTACCAATTTGTTGAAAATTGGTTAAGGTTTGTTGTTCTCACATCTTGATTAGTTTCATTGAGGGAGCTTTTCTAAATTCTTTGTTTCTCGTTTATTGCTGGCTATGTTTGCTAAGTAGCCTACAATTGTGACAGCTGAGTATTGCAAACTATAGTAGCCTAATTAGCGGTGTTATCCTCACCTTAGCAGTCCGGGTAGCCCTAGTCTACTTGACTATTGACTATAGAATCCAGTTCCAAAAATTGTCGGGAGGTATATGGACTAACACCAAGTCCTTTCACCTCTTTGACTTCTTTTCCAGAAAAACTAGCCATTGGAAGCACTATTCTTCTCCAGTCTGCAAACAATAAATATGTGCAAATATGAACATTAATGCACTGTTTTTGATTGTGGGAAGTGGGAGTACCTGAGCTACCTGTCCCCAGTAGTTTAAGGCCACTAGGCCGGCCGGTACCAATACGGCTCTTCCTAGTCATTCTGGCTCTTCTGCACAATCAAAAACTATGTATAAATCACGTCCTTTTAAAAATTGACTTCTTCCAGCATTAATCATTATTAAACAATATTTCTCTTCTTTAAGATATCAATTGCTGCCTTAAATATCTTACGATCAATTTCCCATGGCAGGTTAGAATCCAGGATAGCTATTTGGAATCTTAGACAAGGAGCAGAAACGCTTAAGAGCAATAGTCTCCTCACTCTAAACCTGGCAATCAAATAATATATGCTGGATTGTTTCACCCGCTGAAAAGCAGACTTGGCATAAAAGGGAATGATGTAGCTTCCAATTAAATAACAAGCTATTTAGAAGTAGGACACATGATTTCAGCCGGTAATATAGAACTGTATTTAATCTTGTATGAAATAGAGATAAAATTAATTTACTGTGGTTAACATTGGATCTTTGCCTGATAATCTCGTGAATTGAGATCAGAAGAAGGACTAGGAATTAACATGCCTTTGCTGCTAGAGAATCAGCCATATCATTATATTTTTTGCTTTTATGACTAGGAACATGTTGAAAATAAACTTCATTTCCTTTGATCTTAAGATTAAGAAGCTGTCTTCTAATATTATGTAAATCCTTGTCATTAGCAATTCTATTAAGATTTTGGATCAGTAATAATGCTGATATAAAGTCGGAGAGACAAATTATATTTTCAGATTCTATGTTATAATTTATAAGTGCATCCATGGCCAGGTGGATGGCACATAATTCAGCAGACAAGATAGAGGAGCCCAATGGGAGAGGAGAATAGATGTTCAAATTCAGGGATGGGATACGTGCTCCTGCTCCAGCTCTTTCCCTCTGGACAGATCCATCTGTATATATTTTTCTATAGTTTGGGTACGCCTTCAAGATCTGTTCAGCCAAAATAGTCTGGATCTCGTAATTAGGAATCAAGTCTTTACTAATAGAGATAAGTTCTACTTGACATCTTGGATGACTCATTTCCCATGGGGGGGGGACTCAGTAAAGGGATATGCATAAGGCAAATGTCGATTCTAGGTTTGGACCTCCAGTTGAAACTGATTCCATGATGAATGGGCATTAGGACAGGCTGACTTCTCAACAAAGGTATGTGCGTATACAGCATGCTTGGCTCCATAAGCCAGGATTTGCGAGAAACATTTTATCCTTAGACTGGATGCTCTTTCACTTAGGGACACCAATCCCGACAGTATTTTTAACTTTGACAGAGGAGTATGCTTATGCACACCCAAAGCTATTTGAATAGTAGAATTTTGTAAAGATTCAAGGATTTTGAATGAGGATGGAGGACCAGCTGAAAAAATTTGAATCCCATATTCTATGTTTGAACGAATATATAATTTGTAAAAATCCAAAATAATTTTTGGGTGACATCCCCACTTACTTCCAGCAAGTCTCTTTAGAATACAAAGTCTCTGAATAATCAGAGATTTCAAAGAATTAATATGTTCATGCCACTGCATTTTAGAATCCATTAAAAAACCAAGTAACTTCTCTGAATTGCAATATGGGATCTCCCTTGAGAAAATTGTTAGTAGATTAGGAGGATCTGTAGTACCATTAGTAAAAATAATGGCTTTAGTTTTACTCATTGAGATTGGGAAGCCAAATGCTAAAGAGAATCTCAGGACTAAACTTATATCCTGTTGAATAAGACTTTGAAGAAGGCCAATATCCCTTCCCGACTTCCAAATCATCAAATCATCTGCATAAAGGCCAAATGATGCATGTGATAATTGAAATTCAGAAACATACAAGTTGAATAGAAGAGGGTTCAATATTGCACCTTGAGGAAGTCCTCTAGTAATGGGACATTGCTCACCTCTAGACTGACTTACTTGAACGTAAAAAAATCTATCAGTTAGAAGGGACTTCATAAAACTAATGAAAGAATAAGGGAAGTCAAGATTTATTAAGATTTCCAATAATTTATTGTGGACTACATTTTCATAGGCATCCGACCAGTCAAACAGAACAGCCATTGTGACGCGTCTTATTTTAAGAGAGTTATAAACATCAATTTCTAGCTGGGTAATGTTGTCTAAAGAGCTATGTCCTTTTCTGAAACCTGTTTGTTCACTAGTAAAGAGATTGTTGACTTCAGCAAACCACTCAATTCTTGATAAGACAAGCCTTTCCAGAACTTTACTATAGGACGGTAAGACTTAAGATTACTAGATGAATAAGAAGGTTTTAAAGCTGGAAATACCTTAGCAATCTTCCAAGCATCTGGGAACTTTTGACTTGACCAAATAAGATTATAAAGACTTAAGAGGGCTGTATGAACCACCTTTGGGGACTCGAGAATCCACTTCACATAAATACCATCATGATCTGGGAAGACTTAATATTAAGAGAATTAAGTGCTACACAAAATTCATCTGGGGAAAAAGGTTTCATCAGAGTTCGTTTATAAGAACAGGTAAAAGGGAGATTACAAAAAGGAGGTTGGATAGGATGAAAATCTGAGCAATCATTTTTTTTAAATATTAGTAAACAGATCTGCCTTCTTTTTATCTGAGACAATTGGATAACCATCCTGAATGACATCATATCTACGGTCATCATTAGGCTGCTTTCCACTATTTAGTTGGCTAATGAAATTGTGGACCTTTGAAATTGGGGTTCTAAAACTGATACTTGAGCTGAAATTCAGCCATGCACTCTGTTTAGCTCTCCTACAAAGTAGTTTCACCTTAGCACATGACTGTTTATAAGAGATTGCTGTTGACTGAGATGGGTGCTTTTGAAACATTTTACGAGCCTTTCTTTTAGCCAGAACTGCAACCCTACACTCATCATTCCACCAGTTCTTGGGTCTTTTGGAGCCATTGTAAAAATGTACCCTAGTCATTGGAATTGCCAATTTAGCTGACTCCAGCAGGTTTGATCTCAGATTAGACTCAATGGCATTAATATCAGAATTAGAAGAAACAAAGGAAAAATCTACTTCATTCAATATCTCACGAAAAAGGGACCAATTACCTTTGGAGTTAATAAATGTAGGGATTTTGGGTTTGGGAGTATAGTATAAATCTTGAAATGATGTAAGAATTGCAGAATGATTAGATTGAAGAGACGACACCTTTACCATCTGAACTAGATCATAATATGAAGAAGGACCAAGAAGCAAATCTATAGTTGAGAAAGAGTTAGAAGAAATATTATATCTGGTCTGAAAGTCAAATGGAGTGAAAATTATGTAGAGCTTTTAATATGATTTCGTATGATCTTGACATTGGATGTGACGGGGAAAAAGTAATTGTTCCTAGCTTTGTGGATGACACTCATATAACTGTGGCTGCACGAACAGGAATTCAGCTGTTGAGTCGTATTAGTTCTTGTCTGGAGTTTGTACAAAATTGGATGAAGCTTAATAAGTTAAATTTGAATTATAGTAAATCTTGCTTTTTATTGTATGGTAGGAGCTCAAATTATTACCCTTGGATAGACAGACTTAATATTGCTGGTATGAGTATTTTAAGAATAAATTGTACAAAATATCTAGGAGTTTTAATTGATGAATGTCTCAGCTTTAGAGAACATATAGATTATATTAGTCTTAAACTCGCTAGGAATGTTGGCATTTTAAGAAAGTTGCAGTATATTTTCCCAAGAGATATTTTAAGAACTATATATTATTCCTTAATTCATCCTTATCTGCTATATTGTTGCAATGTTTGGGGTAGTACATTTCCTTCTCATCTCCATCGTGTTCAAGTTTTGCAGAATAAAGCGCTTCGAGTGTTATGTGGTGTAGGTTTTAAAGACTTGGTACAAAAGAGGTATATAGAATGCAAAATCTTGCCTTTAGCAGGACTTATTATTTTTTATTGAAGCCTGTTTATATATAAATATTTTCAAAATTGTTTACCAATATGTTTTAAAAGTATGTTTGAATTAGGAAGTGATATTCATACACATTCTACGAGACCTTACCTTAGACCTTAGTTCCTCCTGTGCCGCCAGAGGCACCCAGGGCATCCAAAAAGCCGCCAGTCGTCCCTCATATGTGCTGCTGCCCAGACGTCTTCCCACTGGGGTTGGACTATCGCATTGATGTGTTTTAGGTCCCGCTGGTACGTACGACGAAGTGTATTCTTCGGCTTCCCTCTTCTTCGGGTTCCCTCTGGTTGCCACTCCAGTACAGTTCTGGGGAGTCTATCTCCCGCCATACGGATAACATGCCCCAGGTAGCGCCATCTTCGTTGGCGTATGACATCTGTTACCAGGGGCTGGCGCGAGATAGACCGAACAGTCTGGTTGGTTATGTGGTCTCTCCAGTCAATGTTCAGTATTCTGCGAAGACAGTTGTTCTCGAAGGCAAGAATCCTCTTTTCTTGGTGTTGGTTTAGTTTCCAACATTCACAGCTATAAAGGAGGGCGGAGATGACGTTACTGTTGAACAGCCTCATTTTCAGTTTCAGGGAGTACTTTTTCGATCGCCACACTGGCTTTAGTCGATTAAAAGCTCCACTGGCTTGTCCAATCCTCGACTGCACCTCCTTTTCGCTGGATCCAGTTCGTTCGACTGTACTTCCAAGGTATCTAAAATCCACTACCTGCTCTACTGTATTGTCCCCGCACTTTAAGCCCAGTGGTGAGTCGCTCGTTGCCATGCTTTTTGTTTTGTCCGAGTTGATCTTTAGTCCCAAAAGACTCGCTTTCTCTCGGATTACTTCGAGAAGATCCTGGAGCCTTTCCTTGTTTGCTTCCATCAGGGTGATGTCGTCGGCGAAATCAAGATCTTCTAGTCGTTTGTTGTCGCTGATTTGGATACCAAACCCCGTGCAGTCTCGGAGCACATAATCGATTACAAGGACAAAAAGCAAGGGGGAGAGGACACACCCCTGTTTGACACCGGACATGATATGGAAATACCTTGTATTTCCTTCGTGGGTCCGAATGCAGCACTCGGTGTTTTCATATAGGGCAATGATCAAGGATACAAGTTTTTCTGGAATGCCGTAATATCGGAGGATATTCCACAGCGAATCTCGGTGTATTGACTCGAAGGCTTTTTCGAAATCCACAAAGACAAGGTACATCTTTTGCCTCCATTCATTGCATTCCTCGATCATCATGCATAGGACATATATAAGGTCGGAGCAGGAGCGGGATGGGCGGAAGCCATGTTGCTCGTCTTGCAAGTGCTTATCTAAGGCTGTCTGGATGTGACGAAGGATTATCTGTGAGAATAGTTTCTCCAGGATAGAAAGGAGACTGATGCCCCTCCAGTTATCGCATTTTGCTGCATCTCCTTTCTTAAAAAGCTTGATGAGTGTGCTTTTTCTCCATTCTTCGGGGACTTTCTCTGATTTCCATATACATGCAAAGAATGTGATCCACACAGCTATGCAAGCGCCTAAAGAGGCTTTAATCATTTCTGCTGATATCCTGTCGCTTCCTGGTGCTCTGCCGTTCTTCAGTTTGCGAGCGGCTTGTACCAGTTCTTTGGTTGACGGTTCTTCCGTATTGATTTGAAGTTCCAGGAAAGGGGTTGTGGGGATATCTGCTGTGTTCGGAGGACTAGGTCGGTTGAGAACTTTCTCAAAGTGTTGGGCCCAAACTTTAGAGATTTCATCGGGGGCTGTGACTGTCTTCCTGTTTCCGTCTTTTACTGGTCCATTTAGGTTGCGACGTTTCCCGATGATTTCATTGGTGATTTTATAGACGGCTCTGGAATCGCCGCGCTTGGCCGCTTCTTCTGCCATAGCTGCCTTTTGTTCTAGAAAGTTCCGTTTATCTCCCCTTGCGCTCTTTTTCACCAGCTTGTCTTGGTATCGATACAGCTGGTTACTCAAGACTGTGTCGCTGTTATCTCCATCATTTAGAAGATGTTGTTTTAGTTTCCAACGCTCTTCGATAAGGGTCCATGTCTTATCGGATAACCACTCGTCTTTGGGTCTTTTTTTGTGCCCAATTGTTTCTATTGCTGTCTGGTTGTAGGCTTCTTTTAGGGTGGCCCAGGTTGTCTCCACTGTGGCTTCTCTATCCAAATCTAGGGCCAAGCTCTCAAACCTGTTTGTAAGCTGTATGTTGAACCTATGACGAACTGCTGCGTTTGAGAGCTTTTCAGAGTCGTAGGCAGGTTTCTCTTTGGTTTGGGATTTTTTTGTGGCTTTCAGTTTGAGGGACAGCTTTGCAATCATCAAGGCGTGGTCTGAGGCGACGTCGGCTCCTCTGTAGGCTCTTACATCTTGAAGGCTTGACTTCCACTTTTTGTTGATCAAGATATGGTCAATCTGGTTGTGGGTTCGACCATCAGGCGAGTTCCATGAGTATTTGTGGATAGTTTTATGCTGAAACTGGGTTCCTCCGATGATAAGGTCATTTGTTAGTGCGAAGTCAACTAACAGTTTCCCATTCTTGTTTATTTCGCCGAGGCCTTGGCTCCCAAGAACCTCAGGACAATAGGACTTGTCGCTCCCCACCTTGGCGTTGAAGTCACCAACAAAGCAGACGAGATCGTGGCTGGGGATATCCTTGGCGACAGCTTGTAGGGTGTTGTAGAAGTTATCTTTTGTGGTATCGTCTGCCTCATTAGTTGGTGCGTAACATGCGACTACTGTTAACTTAGCTTGGCGACCTGTGAACCGTGCCACGATGATCCTCTCATTTATAGGCGTCCATTTCGTTAGGGCTCTGGACGCAGATTTCGACAGCATTATGGCGACGCCTGCTTCTTTCTTCTTTTTTTTTTCGGGGCCACTGTGCAGGATTGTGGATCCCTTCTTGAGGGTTTGACTACCTGCACCAGTCCAACGGACTTCCGACAGAGCTAGGATGTCAAGGCCATAATTGTCCATCTCATTCACAACCTGTTCTGTTTTAGAAAGTTGAACCATGGTCCTTACGTTCCAAAAACTAAGTTTAATTTCACAATTCGTTTTCAAAAATCGTGTCCGGGAGCGGTCCGAATTCGTCGTCAAGGAGTCCGGGGGCGGTCCATAGTCGTCGGCAGGTTGCATAGTCGGTATCATGTTGGCTCTCAATTAGACGGTTCTATGGCAAATCTTTTTTCCAGGGGCAGGCTGCTAGTCTGCCGCCAAACCCTCCTCCTTTATCCAGGCTTGGGACTGGCTGTATGATTACGAGACAGTCCGATATAATTCGTCGTCCGCTTGCTATTACCCGTAGATCTCAATTCTCTATTCGGCATCTAGGACCCCATGCATGGAATTGTTTACCTACGACTTTGAGAAACATGGATAGTTTTTTTGAATTTCGGCGGGAATTAAAGCTATTTTGCCTTAATATTTATGGTTTTGACAGTTGAGTGGACCTCAAGTGGAGCCAAGATGTTAGTTTTTATTTTGGCGATACTGGTGAAGTGGTTATAGTTTCTTTTTGTTTTGTCTCTTTTGAAGTGTAAATCCGTTTCGATTGAAATGCAGGGTAATTGATTTTTTTTTCTTCTTCTTTCTTTTCCTTGTCTTTTCTTTTTATTTTTTCTTCTTTTTCGTATTGTTTTATTTGTATGTGTATTCGGGTTGTAAGCCCAAACAAGCTTTGCTTCGGGCCATTTACTTGTTTTGTTTTGTTATTTATATTAATAAACCCATCTTTCTCTCTCTCTCAAATCAAAGTGTCTGGGAATTGGACAAAATGTACTCTATTCCTCTTCCTGCTTTGTTGCTACCAGCTGATTATTCCCAGAGAGGACTATGGGCATTAAAATCGCCAAAAATAAAGGTATTATTACCTGATAATTCTGCTTCCAAGATATTTTGGATGTCCTTACTCCCACATGGAATATTAAAAGATTTTATGGCAAGATGGTTACCATTGGCTAAGATAATTATTATACCTACTACATCTATTTCATCCCTGTAGATAGTTAAGGGTTGAGGGGAGTGTTGGGTTGAAACATGAACAAAGATTGCAACACCCCCTCCCTTTCTATTATTTGATCTATCTTTTCTGTAGCACTTGTACACAGGCATTTTGATTTTCTTGTACTGATGAAGATCAGTCTCTTGTAGACAAATAATCCCAATTCTATTATCATTTGCACATTGGATAAGATTAGCAAGTTTATTTTAATTTAAAGAGACACAATTCCATTGTAGGATCTGCAGCTTAGCTAACATAGGAAGAGTTGAATAGGTGACATGCATGATACTTTGAGAGAATGGATGATAATTCTGTTCCTATTTCATTGAAAATAGAATTGGAAAACTAGTGTTCTGCAATTTCTTTTGTTATACTGGCTTTTTATCTTTAGCCATATTTGATTGTAAGATTAGGTCCGCTGATGCAACATATTTAATTAAATTAGTAATATGAGGTCCAACTCTATCTTGTATAGTGTTGGCTTGAGAAGAGATATTAGGAAAAGCTGCCACTCTTTCAGACCAAGATTTAGGATTAGTTCTAGGATTGTTGAGGGATGGACTAGCTTCAGCCACCTTGGGATGTTCCTTAGCCAACAGAGGGTATGAATTCTCAGTAGGAGGTATGAGTGCCTGATTTTGGTTGTTATTGTGGACCTGTAGCCAGGGTTTTTGAGAAAGGGCTAAATTCACTTCCCTAGCCTCATTAGCTCTTGGACCTGATGGTACTTTGGAGAGCTTGGCCAGCTCCATTGCAGCTATAGGGAAAGGGACATTTTCTTGAAGAGCAATCCTTAAAACTTTAGCTCGTTGAACATATTTAGGAAATGAATTGTGATCTGTTGATAGATGTCTACCATCACAATTTGTACATTTAGGAACTTCAGTAACATCTACTTTCTGTAGACAAGGAGTGATTACCAAGGCAATTAGAGCACCCTGGTTCTGAAGAAGAACAATACTTAGATGAGTGACTAAGCTTAAAACATCTTGAGCATTGGAAAGGTTTTTCTTGGTATATTTTATGAGCTTTTTGCTGACCAAAAAGGAAAACCGAGTCAAATTGGGAATTAGTAGGTAAGATAAAGAGGACACTCTTACTACTTCTTGTTCCCTTAGAATCGAGCTTGCCCATACAATGAACTTCCAGAACCTCCAGCATTTCCCCCTTGTTGTTCATAAGACCATCTGTCAAGTCATCAGTTGACAGTTCCAATGGTATGTTGTACAGCACTATTTTCTGAGAATTTTTTGGGGATGGTTTCCACCATTCAGGTGTAACAGGGATATTGCCAATTTTATGTAGGCTAAGTGCTTTGCAGGCTTCATTTCTGTCTAGAAACATAACTGTTAGTGAACCATCTCTGTTTACGTTCACAGTGAAGCTGCATCTACGAGATTTGAAAAGATTCATTCTAATACTAGCAATATTTTTTATAGAGAAAGATTGATCTTTTACTGTTGGAGTAAAAAGGATAATGGGTTTGTCCTTTGTCTCCATAGCTGGGACTGAGTTTGAGAGTCCAATTATTTCAAGAGGACTCATAAAAGGCGTTTTTCGTTTCTGTTTTCTGCCCACTGTCTCAAAATCCTCATTCGGCAGGTTATCAGTTTTGGGGATTGGGGACTCAGAGACAGTAATCATGGTTTCATTCAGGCTATCATCATTGCATATTAGAGATACAACAATAGGAATACCCGCTTGTGATAACAAATTAGATGATTGGCCTCCTTCCCAGAGGGGGCTAGAAGAGCTAGGAAACATTGAGTTCAGGATAGGGAAATTCCAGAAACTCTAATCACGCAATAAACTTATATGAAAAAGCAAAAAATACTTCTCAAACAAAAGGAGTAGCAATAGCTTTAGTTCCTTTCACTCAGAAAATAAATGAAGCCAATAATATATATTTTCATCAATTGATTTCTTCCAAGTCCATAGAATCTGCACACCTATTTGTAGTTTTGAATTTTAAAGCCAGTATAGTATTGCCAGTGTGATGGCCTCTCCACAAGGTAACAAACATCAGAAACCAACTTCCCCTGAAACAGACATAGTGCTTTGTAAAAGCAAGAAAGTCATAACTGTACTTTTAAAAATTCTGAGAAAAACACAATTGAAAAAATTGGTTTTGTATTGCTGAATATATGGTAGATAGAAAAAGGAATGAAATGCCAATTTAAAGCTGCTATTTAAAGAGAGATCTGTTTGTAGAATCTTGGCTCAATTGGATGAAGTTTATTAGGTGAAAAGGTCAAACAAAAATGGATATAGCATTTTTGCTTATCCTTATTTCTTCAAAGGGTGTGACAAAAGGTTTGTGACAAAGGGGAGTTATGACAAAAGGGCAACAGTGCTTGGGTCTCTTTTCCACTATGTTATGACGATTTTTCATCAAGTTGTTTCAGGAATAGACAAGGCTTCTTTTTTTACTGCTTTGACTATAATATAGCCTCAGAAATTTCAATTACTGGGTAAAAAAAAAAACAAGGTAACTGATTAATTCTTTACTGATTGCCTTTCCCCCTTCTCAGATTTTTAATGGGAGGAAGGGGGCTACTAATTCTTCTTGTGGGCATGCTGTTTATAGTAGAGTGGGTTGGCTGTTGTTGTCTTTTTCTATGCTTGCAAAAACGCATGTGTACTACTCCACATTTAGAAGAGACGTAAACCTTAGACTGACTGCATTTGATTTTAATGTCTACTTGTAATAAAGGACAAAACACTTAACTTTGAGAATTCAAAAAAATTGTCCACTACTAATTATTTCCCCAGTTTCTGGGGAAAGGGGAAGTTTCTGGGGAAAATATCATAAATCTTTTGCTTACCCTGCATATCAATGATGATACTTTAGGTAGTCAAATCAAAGGGAAAGGACTGCTAAAGAGGACTAAACACAAATAGATATGCTCAATAAAACACTTGAATTTTGTAATTTATATAATTTCAAACATTTAATAAGTTCTTCGTAATTTGTTCTTTAGTTTGCTCTGCTGCACCATGTGTGTGCTACCTGGGGCACTTGCTTCCTATATATCTTCCTAGATCCAGCTCTGGTACCAAGCCAACCCATGGGCCGAAGTTTCATTTACACCAAAAAGATCATTGAGTAAGACAAGCCTAATTTCTTAAAGTAAAATCAAAAATATAACTTTAGACTCCTGTTTGATTATAATATCCCTCTGCACAATGGCTCATCATAATAGTACAGAACATCGATTTTTTATTATCTAAGGGATATCTTTTTAGCCCAAATTGAAGACTGGAAAGAAGTTTTGGAGCCTTTTCCCTACTTCTAAAAAGGCTTAAAATGCCATGATCTAGCAGTAGCTGCAATTTACCAAAGAACAAATGGTCCATAGTTAGGCTTGTATGCAGATTTGTTTTGGAGGGGGAATTGGTCAAAAAGGGAAAAGAATTGTATATTCAAATAGGAAGTGCTCAGAAGTTGGAAAAATTTGAGATCTTAGGGGACCAAGGCCTTTGCGTCCTTGTCCCTCGTAACTGGTTTTTACCCTTTTAATTTTGTTGTGAACATTTTTAGTTTAATTGTTGACAAACGAATGGTTTTTTAGGCTGATATGTTAATTTTGGCATTCTCTGCCAATTTTTTATGATTTTTTGTTTGTAATATTTTTATTTATTGGCTCCAAAGTTTGACTTCGGCCCTTTAGGGCTTTTTGAAATAAACATGTTATCCTCTATGCATCCCTGCCCATAGTAACTGAAAGTTTAGAAAGACAATACTTCGAACTAACACTCAAGTGAGGAAAATTTCCTTAAGATTCTGATAGTGTAATAAAAAAATATTAAGCTGAATTAGCACTAAAAATTTGTGAAATTGATTTTTTGGGAATTTTGAAAAAGAGGACATCTCATCAAGTCAAAATCAAAGGCACATCATTAACGTTAACATCATCAAAAGTGACAATCTGGAGGACAGTCCCCCTTCTTGAAAATAAAGAAAAACCATCTTTAAAAGAAAGAAAAACCAGGAGTGATCATAGACAATTGGGTAGAGCTCATTTGAACAAAAACATTAGCTATCAAAGTAAATGGCACTGCAGAAAGGTACTGTTTTCTGCCTATTATGTTGCAAAATATCAATTTTAGCCAGAAAGCTGGGGACAGTATGCTTTGAGGTAGGTAATCAGTTTTTTATGGTAAACTGGCCTTGAGTGGAGTTTTAAAACCCTAAGCCATTTTAAAACTAAGTAAATTTGCATGTTTGTTTGTGTGTATGTTTGTTTTAGGGGGGAGGTATTTCCTTCTTTCTACCAAAGTGATTGTATCTAATAAATGGTTGTAGATAAAAAAAAGGCTTTTTAATTTACTTTAGAAATTGTGCCATAACAGAGTGCACAATTTTTTTTTTAATCCAATATGGGCAAAATATCTGCAAGTTAACATTCTGAGATAGCCAGTAAATTGTTTATGGAAAAAAAAAATCCTAAACTGCAGGCTTATATTCAAAACCTCTACCTTATCTCTACCTGAAAATATAGCTTTCTTGCAATTGAAACCATGCAACTTTTACAAAAAATCTAATACACATTTTGGAAATATTAATACAACAAATAAAGACATACAAATAAAGACATTTCGTATGGCACATACGAAATCTACCACATGAAGGCAACATCTACTTATGTGTGATTTCAAACTAAATTAGATTTTTACAATCTGCAGAAATAGACAAACCAGTTATATTTTCAAAAACCACTTTGAATTCCATATGCCTATTCCAAGGCTTTTCCTAAGGCCTTCAAGTCTGGAAAGATTCATCTGAAATCTTGCAAGTTATGAAATAAAAACATCTTCTTCTAGTCTATTGAATGGACAGTGAGGTGGAATCCAAACAACAACTCAAGAATTTTCAATTGATGTCAAACAGACAAAGTTAAACTACCCCAAAATCAATTTATAACTTAACTTCTTCAATATTCAGGCAAAATTTCAAACTATCCAAAAATAGCTTGGTGTGGGACATGTCTTCAGAGCTTGAAAAACTAAGACTGAGACAGTTTGGTGTAAAGTTTTTGCATTTTTTATTAAGGCGGCACTTTTCACACAAAAGTAGTGAAGGAAATTATGTGCTTGAAAAAGGGAAGCTATTTCGACAAATGTGGCTGCAATTTTCAATACTGCCTTAATCTTATTAATTGAATAGTTTTATGGTAGAGTTTCTCTCAGTAGCTTGCCACAAGCTACATTCCTTCTATTATCTGACTATATCCATTCCTATATGAAATTTTGATTCCTATCTGACTATATCCATTCCAATTGAAAAGCAATACTGCATTGTGCTGTAAGGAAACGTGCTCCTAGTATCAACTGAGGCCTTATGAAAAGCCTTTTAAAAGGCCTTTGGAATTCAAAGTGGTTTTGAAAATGTGGCTGATTTGTCTATTCCCATAGATGGTAAAAATCTGAATTTTAGTTTGAAATCATACATAAGTAGATGATGATGCTTTGTTCATATGGCAGGTTTAGTATGCGCTATAAGGCCTTTATTTGTTGTAATAGTATTTGCGAAATGTATTTTAGATTTTTTGTATAAGCTGCATTGCTTGCAAGCTTTTGGCTTAGATCATGTAGTGTCACAGCAATTGTTAGGTTTTTCCTTTACTTAAGGATGTGTGTACAATGCCTCTCCACTGGTCATAGTAAAAAAGCTACTGAACCTTATCTAAGGGCCAAAATTGCACGCATGCTTGGCACCCTCTCTGTTGTTGGTTTACATCTAAATGACATTTTGCATGAGTTATTAAAGTGCATACAAAAGGTTTTGTCTGAGATCTGAGGAAGTTGAACACCTTTTTTTTTCATTTGTTGATTCTTTTCTGTTTATTTGAAATATGCTAATCTTGCTGTTATCTATTCTAGCTATTGGTCGCTTATGCGAAAAGTGTGATGGTAAATGCGTAATTTGCGACTCTTATGTCAGACCATGCACTCTTGTGCGAATTTGTGATGAATGTAATTACGGCTCATATCAGGGAAGATGTGTGATCTGTGGAGGCCCTGGCATATCAGATGCATATTATTGCAAAGAATGTACCATACAGGAGAAGGATGTAAGTATTTAACCGAAAGAGCATCTTAAAGCATTTATAAATGTTCAAGTTTTTTGTGCATTTCAAAGTGGTATACCGGTATTTGTAGACTATACCTGTTTGAAGCCCAATGGACTTAGCTCATAAGAGCTAACAACAGATTGATTGAATAGAAAGAACTAATGCTGGTGATTTTATATTAATGCATCCATTTTCTTATGGAAAAGGGTCAGTATTACAAATAATAAAGAGATGGGGGATTTGGAAAAGCTCCAATAAAAAACAAAAGCAAATAACTTTCAATTTTCTCTATCTTAATAAGGGGCAAAGGATATGATAATATCCCTGTAATAAAACTCAATTTTTGTTGTTTTTTTAGTTCACTAATTCTTTAGTTTTATTTGCAAAATAAAAGGAAATAGAAAGGCAATATCTTCCAATCATTCGAAACGAATATATCAACGTGCTAAAAATGGGTATAACTGATCAATTAGGTAGATTAATTGATCTGAATGGAGAGAATATTGAATATGGTTGAGTTTGAGGTTAAAGTGGAACCACTGAATGGACCATTTGAGCGTCGGTTGTTATTTTTTTTATTAATTTAAAAAACTTTTTACACTAAACAAGCTTTTCAAAGAAAAGTAAAGAGCTCCAAAAAGCCAAAAATAAGAAGAAAAAATCCAAATGCATCCAAGTTTGTATGCCAAGCTATTGTATCTAGTCACATTTGAATTCGTCTTTTATTTCGGACTGAATATAAAGAAATAATGATAATTTTCTCTTAAAGTACTCTGTCTGGACCTTTAGCGCAAAAAAAGGGGTATTGAGAAGGGCACAACACCCCTTCTATTGTGAATATTTTTTTTTATTTTCAAGTCCCAATGTTACTTCTTACTTTCAGTAGGAAAACACTTTTTATTTAATTCCATAAAGGACTAAACTATTCGGAATTAATTGGGTGGTCTTGCCATTAATTATATAGCTATGATAAGAGATCCAAATAAATGACAGAAAACTATAAGCTGACATCTGCTTTCCTGAGATTATAGAAAAAAAACTTTTAACTTCTTCTGTTTTGTGCTGAAGATACAGATATTCAGATTTAATGCGACTTACATCATTAGAAAGCATGAGTTTTGTCTTTTTGGTTGAACAGAGCAGAATTTTCGAAGTTCAGGCAAGAGCAGTCCCAAAAAAAATTTAGTACGCCTACTTAGAAACCATTAAAGACAGTTTTAGAAGTTTCCTGTTGTCCTAACCGCCATGACTGAAATCCTTGCCGACATCCGATGGATATTATTTATACTGTATATGCATTGAATAGACAATGTTTTGCTCAACAATTAGTTAGAAATTGTAGTTTTTTTTTAAATTTTCTACCAGCCTATTTTTAGCTTCTTAAACTGTTGATGCATTTGAGATCCCCTATCAGTTTCAACCAAAATCGCTTCTAAAGCGTCCTTTGGCGCTGGGAAAATTTGCCGGTGGGTCCTTTGTCTTTGAGACTGTCAAGCGGTGCTGAGAATCGTATATTGATATTTATGGTATTGAATATCCTTTACAAACTTAACAAACAAAGCTTACGAAATTCATGAAAAGTACCGCTTTTAGCTTGCGCAATTAGTCATTTTGAATCTTTGAATATTTTATGTATATTTTTCCATTCATGGAATTGTTGTCTTTGGACTTTTGAAAGCCTTCTCTCTTCTCCTTGTTCAATTTTGGTCCCGTGTATTCTTAAGTATTCTTGTTTCTGGAATAAATTTATTTTTGAATTTTTTTTTTTCTAGCGCGACGGGTGTCCTAAAATAGTTAACTTGGGAAGTTCCAAAACGGACTTGTTCTATGAACGGAAGAAATATGGCTTTAAAAAAAGGTAGCACATGGTATATTTTGTATTCTTTTATATTTTTGTGCATTGAATAAAGTGATCTTACAATGCTCAATGTTGTAGATTTTTATTTTTCTCCTGATAAAAAAATAACAAATTGTAGTTTACACTTCCCTCACAAAAGTTCTTCTGTAATATATATATATGTATGTTATTCCCATATATATATATATATATATATATATATATATATATATATATATATATATATATATATATATATATATATATATATATGTATATATATATGTATATATATATATGTATATATATATATATATATATATATATATATATATATATATATATATATATATATATATATATATATATATATATATATATATATATATATATATATATATATATATATATATATATATATATATATATATATATATATATATATATATATATATATATATATATATATATATATATATGTAACTGTTATTGTTATTCCTTTTTGCTGGTCACTCTCCGGCCGAATAGTATTTATTTGTTCAGTTATCCCCGAAGCGCCGTTTTAGCTATTGCAAGTGAGGTGGTCTCTTTTTTCCACATAGTTTTTTCTTTAAGTAGCAGACGTCTTAATATTGATACTGGATAAGTAATAGCTACTCAAATAGCCTCTTATGGGAAGGGGAAGGTATTTGCCCGCCACCACTTTCTGGGTTGGGAAAACAAATATTTGTATTTTCATTGAATTTTTTTTAATTAATACATTTAAAAAAATCGTCAAAAACAACAAACTTCTACCCCTCCCCCTACTTTTCTGTGAAATGACGTTTCTGGGTAAACCTAGGAGGGGTGCATTTGTCCGCCCACTGACTACAGTTTAGGTATGATCGTTTTTTTTGGAAAGTAGACCCTCTTAAGGTTTTAGAAGGGATGGGATAACTGATATTGTCACCGTGAGACTGGGAAACTTACTAAAACTTCTACCCTAGCACTCTAATAGCTGCAAACTGCAAAGTCTTCATTGTATTTAGGAGAAAAAGACGTTGAACAAAAATATGACTTAAGCCAGAGCAACTGTAGGTTTTTCGAAAATTTATCTAAAACTGTTGGTAAGTTTCAACTACCCCCTCCCCCCCTCCACACACACACCAAAAAAAAATCGTTGGAAAATCAACAAGGGAAAAAGTATGAGTTAATGTTCAGAAAAAAAATTTATTTCAAATGAGTTTGAGAAGGTTTCCTGATCAATCAAGTTAAGTTCAGACTGAACTTGGGAAATTTGGTCGAGGTACAATGACCATGTAACATCGTTAAGTCGAATCTGTGTTGTTTGCAGTGGCTTCAATTCCCGAAAATAACAGGAGGGGGGTAATTTCTGTATTATTAATTTCTTTCCAGTAAAATATTCCAAAAAAAGTTATTTTCCATGAAAACACCCCATAAGTTGTGATCCACATAAATGCCTAGCATTTAAGACTACTAAAACTGGAAAAGATATACAATCTCCTGCACTTCTTCAAAGCTGCAGATCACAGTCATTAGGTGGATTTATTTACTCGGGCGGGAATGATGTGATACATAGACTAGAAGTTGAGCTCATGATGAATAAGGAAGCTGCTAAGTTCTATCTAGGCTGGCGAGGTATTAATTATAGATTTCTAATTGCTCATTTTATGACTAAAAAATGAAGGGTATCAAGCATAATAGTATATGCCCCTTTGGAATCGACTGACGAAGATTGTATTGTTTCAGATGAATTTTACTTACTGTTACATGAACAAATAGACAGGGCCCCAGGTAGAAATATGGCGCTTTTAATAGGAGACTTTAACACCGAGGCTGTTAGAAACTGGGATATATGATATTTTAGTCTAGGTAGATTTGGTACAGGTAAATAAAACAGTAATGTTTACAGACTGCTGCAATTTTAAAGGTATAACAATCTAATTATAACCAATACGGTATTTGGTCGTAAAATGGACCATAGCCTATAAGTTAACATGATATTCATACGATGGTAAGACAACATACCTTGTTGATAATATTATTGTAAAGTTTGAAGATTGGCAGTATCATCAAACACCTTTATTCCTCAGTTTTATAGATTATAAGCAAGCGCTAGATTCAGCTGATAGAAGAGCCTCAGTGAAGTGGATGCCAGCTTTGCCTCGCACTCAGACTATCTGTCTTGGCTTTTCTCCAGTTCTCTCCATCTAAGGCTTGATGGCAATTTGATTTTAATTCGATTCCAAGGTCTCAAAGTGAGAGAAAAGCCATTTTAATGACGATTATTTCACAAAATGTGAATTCAATAGAAAAATATACTGGTTAGAAAGAATTCTTCAAGAGACACAAAAAGGGAAAATCACACATGTTATCTAGCAGTCATTAAATAATTGTACTACGTTTTCCTAGGTCACGTTAACAGTCCATCTTGCACTGTAATCCTGCTGTATAGACTTCCTATCTTTTCTTGTCATCAACAATCGCGACAGCGCAAATGGTTACTGATTTAGCTGAAAACATGTGCGTTATGAAAATTGCCGCAAGAGTACCTTATTCTCAATTTTCGATTTTTTTTCTAAAGGGAGAAATTTAAATGTTACGCCAATACGTGAGACCATACAATACTACGTTGCATTAGGGTAAATTAAAACTTGATTCTATCCAACCTTATGTTGGAGATCCATCTTAATCACAATCAATTGAATCAAGAAAAAACATACAAAAAGGAATATTTTTTAATGATAAATTTGAAAATATTTCAGGCCTTTTGTTGTGTTTAGACGAACTGGTCCGATCAATCAAGTGGACAGCTTTGCTTACCTTGGTAATATTATTGGTAAAGACGGCGGGTTCCTTGAAGATAATAAAAGTGCAATAGCCAAGATTCAGGGTGTTTTTTCATAATTGAAAAAAAAGCTTGGAAGAATAGGAAGATAATTATGAGAGCCAAGATTGGCATATTGGAAGCTAGACTGTAATGACAGTGGTAAGATATGGTTTTGACACATGGGTGCTCCAGAGAACGGACTAAGATTTTCTAGGGTTTTTTCCAGGGAAATTTCATACAGATTATTTTGGGTAACCGACTGACTGACTGTATGTCAAACAGTAAGCAGTAATAAAATTGTGGTTCAATCCCGATCCCTAGGGCTGTAAAAAGAGAAAGGCTGAAATGGCTAAGACACGTTCTGCGGATGAAGGATGTCGTAAAAAAAAAGATTTAGGGGAAGTGAGAACTAATTGGGATGTCGTGAAGAGGGGGGCTTTGATTGGAGGGGATGGGGGTGGGGCGTTCGCAACTGTGTTGGCCTTAGGTGGCTTTGTGCTGTGGTGAGTTGTTATTAGTTTTTAGCAGTAGTATCTTACAAAATATCGTTGTTTTCCTGCCATTGAGCGGATGGTCAATAATGACTGTCTGACTATGTGTTGAAATCCTACCCCTTTTACTGGTAACTGGTTAGCTTATAAGGCGTCTTCATAAATGTTCCACTCAGGCTCTAGTGCCAATGGTGAATTTCAAAGCTGAAGCTAGAGCTGCTATTGAGGATTTTTTCTGCTGGTCATTAGACCGACTTGAATTGCTTACAAGGTGTTTTTGTTCGGGATTCACAGGTCCAATTCCAAGGTCCTAAAGAGAGTGAAAAGCCATTTTTACGACCGTAATTTCACACACTGTTGAATTTAATAGAAAAATATACTGGTTAGAAAGAATTCTTCAAGAGGGAAAAATCACACATGCTATCTAGCAGCCATTAAAGAATTGTACTAAGTTTTCACTGGTAGCGTTAACATTCATGTTGTGCTGTAGTCCTGCTGTTTAGACTTCATATCTTTTCTTGTCATCACAATCGCGACAGCGCAAATGGTGCTGATTTAGGGTAAAACATGTGCGTTATGAAAATTGGCACGAGAGTACCTTATTCTCTGTTTTTTTTTTTATGGTTTTCGTCTAAAGGGGGGAGTTTAAATGTTGCAGCAATACGTGAGATCCCACAATACATAGGTCATTTTAGGGTAATTTAAAACTTGATCCTATTCCCCCTTATGTTGGAGAGCCATCTTAATCACGATCAACTGAATAAAGAAATAAACATACAAAAAGGAGTATTTTTAATGGTAAATGGTTGGTAGTGCCGAATTAAAGAGCAACTATAAGACGAAGTGAACAGAAATCAATCCATATCAGTCATGGTCAGAACCTAATATACTGACAGGTTTTTAATCTGGGCCATTGTGAATTAATGTACTCCATGATAAGGATGGAAACAACCATCATATACAACCCAATGCGTTTCCCTGATGATTGTTGAAGGAATATGTAAGCGTTATTTTGGTTAATAAATTATCTCTCTCCCTTTCTCTCTCTCTCTCTCTCTCTCTCTCTCTCTCTCTCTCTCTCTTATATATATCACTCAGATTATTCTTATGTAAGCCCCTTCTCCCCTGTATTTAAATTAAGGCTTTTTTTTACCAATATTCCTAGCTGCACTCCTAACTTTCTTTCCTAAGACACCACCAGCAACTTTACCTATTATTTTCCTAAAATTATCCTATCCATCTTCCAGATTGTCACATTTTAAACTCTCTGTTTTAGTATTCAACCTTTCTTGTAAAGTTTCTCATCATGGATTCTACCAACATTATTCTCGGGAGGTAGTATTCTTTCCGAGATTTCAGCTTTAAATTAACCCAGACACTACTAGATGGTGATCTTTTCTTTTAACATCAATAACTCGCTCCTATATACCCTAGTACCTAGTATTGATCCTGCCAGTCTTTATTTTACAAAAACATAGTCAATAAGGTTTCCTGTTTTACCATCACGTGGATACCACGTTATCTTATGGGCCATTTTATGACCCAACACTGTATTGGCTATAACTAGATTGTCATTCCTACAAAATCACATCAGTCTCTGGCCATTACTGTTTTCTTCTCCTATGCCAAATTTACCTAGGCTAGGATACTATCTATCCCTATTTCTACTGACCTGGGCATTAAAATCTAATAAAAACGTCATATTTTGTACCTGGGACCAGGTCTTTTTTCTCCTGTTGCTGCAAGTAAAATTCATCTGAGTCACTAGTATCTCCATCAATTGAACTTGATGGAGATCTCTGAACTTTTTAGTCATAAAATGAGCAATTAGTATTCTATTATTGACACCTTCTCAGCCTAAACAAGACTTGGCCGCTTCCTTATCATGATCTTTAAATCGTATCTATGTACCTCATCCCCCCTGCCTGAGTGAATCAATTGTATATCACCTAACTTCATGCTTCCTACTCCTGGGACATGAGTTTCTGAAACTCATAATAAGTCCAGTTTGAATCGTCTGAATTCGTCATTCAAAATGTCGATACGTTTGCAAGAATGGGAAATTAGTCAGTAAACCAAGATTAGAATATTAGAAGCTACAATGAAGTCAGTTGTAAAGTATTATTCTGAATCATGAGCGCTCCAAAGACGGAAGAGGATCTGTTACATGTTTTTCAGAGAAATTACCTACAGATTGTTTTGAGTACTGACGTGACTGGCATCAACCAAACTCGGAAAAACCATAACAAAACAAGCTAAACTGAGATGACGAGGGTTAAAACTGCTGAAAACCGGTTAGATATTTCATAGCACTGAAAAAATCTTCTGCATCTACATGGCACCACCACCAAACAAGATGAATGGAGTTCGAATAGGTTTGATCTTCTCGTATTTAATTTGTATGACATTAGCAATGGCATAACCCCATTATCTGTATTTAAGTCCCTTTTGGAGGATATTCCAAAAGGAAGATAAGAAAGAATTGTGATCTACATATTATAAATATGCAAAGTACCTCTTACGGCTTCCACCATGGACAAGTAACCGTATTGTGACAAGTCGGTATGGGATGATCGACCCTAATGAAGCGATAATAGCCCATATCTCTAGATATAAATTTAATTTTGTTACTCATCCTTGGGCAATTATTTTGAGGCAATAGATTTTGTTTTTTGTAGTTAGATTTCAGGGGTGGTGGTGTTCGAACCCCTCTAAACCCAAACTCTTGTTTATAGTGATGTTGTTCGTTTAAAGCTTGATTTACATATTCTATTGAAGCCTCACTCGTTTCAATATTTTTATTTATTTATTTATATTAGTACCTATTGTATGTTTGTTTGCTGTGATTGTTTATTTAATGTCTGTTTGTTTTGGATTTCTTTTATTCTTTAATAGTAATTTCTTGTAATTTATTCATTTGTATTAATACTTGTTGTATGTTTTTTTTGCTATGAGTGCTTATTTAATTCTTGTTCATTTTGGGTTTCATTTGTTCGTTAATAGTAATTTGTATCGTTTCTATCGTTTCATTCCCGAATAAAACACAGAAAGTGAGCAATGTCTTTAAAAGAGGCTTTAATAATAGAAAAGCCTCTATAGTCTCTATAATTTCTTAAAGTAGAGTTATATAAGGCTCTTTATGAAGTTCAACAAGAGATGCATTTGAGGAGGATGGAAGCAAAAACACACTGTTTTGAACAAATCCAGCATGAAAACACAAATTCACACAGATTCAAGATGTTTATCCAGCTCAAATCCTCGTGTAAATGGCTTCCTGGTCATCCAAAGAAAGCGCAAGAATTATTTAATTTGTCGAAAGGCTATTTTTCTAACTCTGTCATTGGCAGATATGCTTTCAAAATTGTCAGGAAAACGTCACTTGAAAACAAAGGAATGGTTTGTACAAGATTGATCATACATCACCATTTTTAGCACCATCTATGATTATTTTTTGAAATTCAGTGGCCAGTTTGAATCTGAGGTAGCATGCCTTTGTTCAATTGAAGTTTGAATTAAATAGTATATTAAGTTTTGAAGGTGAATGATTTTTAAAATATTTTAATTTTTTTCAGGGGTCAGCTATTTCAAACAGTAGGCTATAGAAAAATCTGGTTGAATACTGCTTTCTGGAATGCAGGTAGTGCGTGGTTGGGGTGGGAGGATGTCTTAAAGAAATATTTAAAGGAAATGAGAACTTCCTGGGAGGGCATAAAAGAGGGAGGCTATGAATAGATTTGGAGGGAGGAGTAGCATTCACAGCAGTGTTTGCCTCACTCAGCTTGGTGCTGTTTTAAGTTGTTAGTAGTAGCAGTAGTAAGGCAATTTTGCATTACAAGTCAGTTAGCCTAACATAGCTGTAGAATTCTACCAGATCATTAATTTATTAAACCCAAGCACCTATAGCCTATCAAAAGCACAATAAAGCAACTGTAAGCAAAAAACACAAGCATTAATATAAAATCAAAAGCAAGCCAGCATTATTATAACCTATATGCATGATATTACACCAACCAAAAGGTATTGAAGGCTGCTTAGGCTTATAGCCTAGCACAGAAATGGGTAAAATTCTAGTTAATTGACTTCTTGCTATCTCAGAAAGGGTTTAGGTTAGGAAAATGAAACTTTCAGGGATGAATCTACAGACCAAAGTATGTCCCAGGAAGGTATTTTGAAGCAACTACCTCCACTCCTTCTCCCTATAGAGGGCTCTGACCTTTAAAAATATGTGTTTTATAAAAGTGAAACACTGCAAAACAGATCTTCTGCTTAATTGAAGTACAACAAAATTGTTTTCAGCTTCATAACTTTGCTCACTTCCATTTTATAAGGTTTTGATGATATGCAAATACATTTCCTAAATTTTGAAGAAAAAAAATATTGATATGGCTCAAAATTCTACTCAAATAACAGGAATTGCATTTTCAGAACTAAAGGCAGAGAAAAAGCAACTAGTAGCTGAAAATTAAGGTAAAATGTTGTTTTGTCAAAATTTCAATAGATATAGACCTGTCATGTAGGGAAATTTCAGGGCCCTCTAGAGGGAGAAGGAGTGAAGGTGGGTACTTAAAAATACCTTTCTGAAACACTTTAGCCTGTAGACCCATCCCTAAAGTTTCATTTTCCTAAGCTAAACCCTTTCTGAGATAGCAAGAAGTCAATTAACTAGAATTTTACCAGTATTTTTAAGCAGCCACCTCCACTCCTTCTCCCTCTAGAGGTCCCTGACCTTTTATGACCTTTAAAAATATGTGTGTTATAACAGTGAAACCTTGCAAAATAGATCTTCTTCTTAATTGGTGACAGAAATTACTTTGTATATGAAAGGAGATGCTTCCTCATCAACGCCCTGCTCTTTACCCTAAAGTTTTTTACTGCTTTAAGTTTTTACTGTTTCAATATTTTCATAAATGATGCTCCTCTAGCTCTTAAAAGCAGGATGATGTTATATGCTGATGATTCCAAGGTAATTGGTCCAGCTAGCACTCTTGAAGATACTTCCCAACTTCAAAATGACCTTGATCTCCTTGGCGTGTGGGTGAAATCTTGGCTACTCACTTTCAATGTGTCAAAATGTCATGTTTTACACTTTGGGCACAAGAATATTAACACAACTTACTCTCTTTACGGTCAGCTCCTTTCTCCAGTATTGGAGGAATGTGACCTAGGAGTAATTGTTGACAATGATGTTAAATTTAGCACTCATGCAGAGAAGGCAGCAGGATCAGCTAGCTCATCACTAGGGCTCATAAAAAGAACAATTTCCTCCTGTTCTCCTAAAATTCTGAGCCTTTTGTATAAAGGACTTGTTTGGCCGAGGCTTGAGACAGGCATGGTCCTTGCATCCCCCTTTTTCAAGAAAGATGCTAAAATTCTTGAAGATGTCCAGAGAAGAGCTACTAAGATGGTGAGTGGACTGCATGAGCTCCCTTACCCTACAAGGCTCTGCAAGCTGAAACTCCCAACTCTGGTTTATAGAAGAAGATGGGGTGATGCCATTCTGGTTCATAAACTTATTAATACAAAGGCAGTTCCTGGTCTTCTTCCCCTGGCGTCTCAGGATTCTTGTACAAGGGGACATAACTTGAAGTTATCTAGGCATTTCTCCTCAAATCGGCAATGCGCCCATTTTCTTACCAACCGTGTTGCCAACCTCTAGAACAAATTACTGCCAGATACCATTGCTGCCCAAACCACAGACAGCTTTAAGAACCATCTTGACAACAAATGGTCAAAACAAGAATGGAAGTATAACTGGGAAGCACTCGATTCGGAATCAGCAGCATCAAACCACTAGTCAATGTGTGTTTATTCAACTATGTGTCATGTGTTGTCAACTCTGGAGTTTCTACAAGGTTAAAAGCCCTTATATTGCTCCAAGCTGCAATTTTAAGGTTTAAGGTTTTAAGGTTGTTAAAAAGTAAAGTTAAGATAATGAGTCAAACTTTAGCATAAAGAGCGGGGCGTTGATGGGGAAGCATCTCCTTTCATATACGAAGTAATTTCCGTTTGTTTTAAGTTTTAATGTCACTTCTTACTTTCCATTAAAAACTTGCTTTTTTTTATTTAATCTTTTTCCAAGAGTGAGTAGCTTTTTCAAGTTTAGGCTCAATTTTAAAGTGTGTATCCATGACTAGGCTCCACTCCTGACTATCAGTACATTTAAAATTGTCAGTGTTGCATATTATTTGAGCAGCATTTAAGCTATTCTTGTACTTGTTAAGAAAATTTAGACAAATCTAATAGTGAAGCAATGCATTTTTTAGATGCTGCAACAGAGATATTATAGTGAATTAACTATTGAAGCAGTGATTTGCTTTCTATATACTACATATCAATAGTCTAGTTTGGTGGTTCTGTACATTATTCTTTTTTTAATTAAGTTTAATTCATAATATGGATCAACTACTGATAAGATATGTTTTATAAAAAACAATGACCAAGCCATAAAAATAGTAAACTTTTGTGTAGTCTACAGCCTACAGCTATACCTGACTTTTTAAGGGAGGGGGGGGGGTGGCAGAAGTGCAATTTTATTGTAATGCCAGTAATTCTTGTATTTGGAAATGACACTGAATAAAGAAAATAGTGGTAAATTTTTAGTTTTTTTCCTATGTGATTTCTGTTCTTTATTAGACAATACCTTTATTGCCTAGAAAAGGCCTAGGTGTAATCAGGGTAGTAATCTTCGTTCAAGTTCTTTTAATTTTTGCACTAATTTTGCTATATGACAAATTAACATTATAAATACAAAATACAATAGAAAAGAAAAATATTTACAGATTGTTTCTACAAATTGAGCTAGTCTATACTTGAAACCAGCACACTTAACAAAATAAATAGTTTAAAAGTAATGAACATAGGAATAATAATAAGATTAAAAATACTCAAGATAAAAAAAAATTGAGGCGCTGTGTTCAACTCATAGCCCACACTCATTGATATAGCTCCAGCATTTTTATTTGGAGGGCAAGAGGGGTTTCACATCTGCAGAGTTAGGGGACATGGAATATCCTTCAGGAGAAGGGAGTGTAGGAGCATATATGAAAAATAAAAGCCTGAATGTGTTACCAAGATGTCTGAAAACTTGTTTTGGGAATTATTTTGTAAATGACACTGAACATCCAATAGAAAAAAAGTAAAGGCAGCATTTACTTGCCCCAAGTCTTGCAATAGCACACTTTTCTTCAAGCAGCAGGAAAGAAAAAGTTCCTGTTTAGCAAAGACACTACTTGGTTAATTTCAAAATATTACAAAATACATAATAAACAATAGACACACATTAAAAAAACATAAAAATAAGTAATGATGCTTTGCTTTTACTGAAATTTTCAGCAATGAGCTGCTGCAGATGCCAGTAGTGTAGTGTAGACAAGCCTTTAGGTGGGTGATGGTGAATTTCATGTAAGCTTGGCTTTTTTTGCCAGCTTCACTGCTAATATTAAAGTACCCATCACTTCCACTTCCCTCAGCTACCATCTCCAGCACAGGTGACTAAATCTTGTAGTTGAACTATGTGCCATTTCAGTAGCCCTGTGCATTGCATCATTTAGTTACATGTAATTTGAGAATGACATCGTAGCAAACCCAAAAGTATACCCTTTGAATTGCCATTACTGAAACATAACAGGGAGACCAGCCCCTATTTGCAACTTTTTTTGTTCTTTATTTATTGTAAACACAGTTTTCGACTTAAAATAATTCTGAAAACCCTGGAATATAGGCTTATCTATGGGGTATCTAGGAAAAAAATCCCCAGCAGTTAATCTTTTTTGATGCAGCAAAAAAAGAGCCACAGTGAGATTCTCCAAAGATGGCTATCCTGGGCCAACCTGGTTTGCATTCACCACACATTAGCCCACGTTTGCCACCATCTTGCATGGTTATTAAAGCATCTATTGCTCTAAATGTAGCGCTAGAATAGGTGTTTATGGATAGTTATTTCAGATATTTATTTGTCATGCAGGGTATAGGATAATTCACTTAACCCATCTTATATACTGAAAGGTCCACACCAAACATCAGCAAGTCTTGAAGTTCCACCTGAGATTGAGGGTCAGCACAAACTTGCTCATTTCTACACACTTCAAGAAGTTAACACCAAGCTCATCTGGATATTCCTTTAAAACTTTTGCAGCATAGAAATGTTTGCCACTCTTTTTACCTGCAAGACCAACTAAGATAAACTCGCCCACTTCTATTGGCCTGCTTCCCAAATCCTCTTTATCTTCTCCTAGATTTAGAATGTTGTTGCTATCATCATAAAGCTCCTTCTCAACATGATTGGATTCACTTTCACCCTGAAGAAATGGTTGCTTGCTTGCTTCTTGTAATTAGGCTTTCTTTGCATTCTCCTTCCCCTGGTCCCTTTTCTGTTCTTTCTTCTTCTTCCTGGCAGCTTTCGGTTCTTCTTCCTGGCAGATTCTTTCCTTTACTGGGGTATCAGTCAAGATTTTGGTAGATTTTTTTTTTACCGTATGTCTGATTTGTTTTCTGGAGAACCTTTTGGGAATGGAGAAATGTCAACTAGTTCAGAGAAGCTTTTGTCAGCCAATAGGTCTACATCTGAATGTAAGTCTGATAGAGATTGGGTAGCATTGTCACAGTTGGTAGACTGGCTAGCTGCATCATCTTTATGGGTACCAGAAACTGGTGATGGAGGCACTAAGACATCCTGGTCCAAAGGATATGGTCAATCAGAGACATATGAGCTCAGATACTCGTGATCTGTGAAAACATTGGGAACAAAAGGGAAAATTCTAGTGCAACAAAAGCCGCTTATAATGTTTTTTGGAGTCAATGCTTTGGGATACGTCTTTCCGCAAAGCTAGGATACATTATACATGGAAACTGTCTTGCATTTGTGCTGGGTCCTAAAAGTTGCAGATTCCCTGCTGTAGAATGCCTTCAAAGGGTACATAACTGAGCTGCCAAGCGGTTGCAACTTATGCAATGTGTGTGGAGAAACTGTCAGCATGACAACTTGATTCTCTTTTGCTAATTCAAGCAATTCACTACTATAGCGACTAATTTGATTGTCAAACAGTTCATGGTAACAAACTGTAGTAACAAACTGCAGCGACCCGGCTCAATAGTAAACGAAACTCTAAAAAACAGAATTTCGATGCTAAAAGATATATCAAGAGAATCGAATTTTTATGCTGATTTTAAATATTTAAGTTTCATCGAATTTAGTCTTTGTCATCAAAAGTTTTGGAAAATAGGGGGTAACACCCCCTAAAAGTCATAAGATCTTAACGAAAATCACACCATCGCATTCAGCTTATCAGAGAACCCTATAGAAAAAATTTCAAGGTCCAATCTACAAAAATGTTGAATTTCGTATTTTTTGCCATAAGACAAATCACGGGTGCGTGTTTATTTGTTTTTTTGTTGTTTTTTTTCCCAGGGGTCATCGTATCGACCAAGTGGTCCTAGAGTGTTGCAAGAGGGCTCATTCTAACGGAAATGAAAAGTTCTAGTGCCCTTTTTAAGTGACCAAAAAAATTGGAGGGCACCTAGGCCCCCTCCCACGCTCATTTTTTACCGAAGTCAATGGATCAAAATTTTGAGATTGCCATTTTGTTCCGCATAGTCGAAAACCATAATAACTAGCCTATGTCTTTGGGGATAACTTACCCCCCACAGTCCCTTGGGGAGGGGCTGCAAGTTACAAACTTTGACCAATGTTTACATACAGTAATGGTTACTGGGAAGTGTACCGACGTTATCAGGGGGGATTTTTTTGGTTTGGGCGTGGGGTTCAGGGGAGGGGGCTATATGGGAGGTTCTTTCCTTGGAGGAATATATCATGGGGAAAGAGAAATTCAATGAAAATGGCGCAGGATTTTCTACCATTACTATTAAAAAAAAACAATGAAAATATAAACATGAAAAAGTTTTTTCAATTGAAAGTAAGGAGAAGCATTAAAACGATGAGGGGTTCTAAAAATACTTTAGCATAAAGAGCGAGGTATTTAGGAGGAGATAAATACTTCGCTCTTTATGCTAAAATTTTTTTAAGTAATTTCAACTATTTATTCTACAGCCTTTCTGATTCAGGGGTCATTCTTAAAGAATTGGGACAAAACAAGATTTAGTGTGAAGAGCGAGGTATTAACGAGGGGACCAACCCCCTCATATATATATATATATATATATATATATATATATATATATATATATATATATATATATATATATATATATATATATATATATATAATCAAAAATATAATAATATAAAAGTTTGTTACGTAAGTTAATTCTTAAGTTACGTATATTTTTTACTAATAAAAACGTTCTTTAAAAATTAAAAGATCTAGTTGCCTATTTAAGTAACCGAAAAATATGAGGGCAACTAGGCCTCCTTCCCCACCCCTTATTTCTCAAAATCATCTGATCAAAACTAAGAGAAAGCCATTTAGCCAAAAAAAGAATTAATATGCAAATTTCATTTTAATAATTTATGTACGGAGAGCCAAATTCAGACATGCATTAATTACAAAAACTTTCAGAAATTAAATAAAAAAAAACAAGTTTTTTGAAATGAAAGTAAGGAGCGACATTAAAACTTAAAACGAACAGAAATTACTCCGTATATGAAAGGGGCTTTCTTCCTCGACACCCCGCTCCTTGCGCTAAAGTTTGATTCTTTCTCGCAACTCTACTTTTTAAAACAATAAAAAACTTTAGCGTAAAGAGCGGGGTGTCGAGGATGAAAAGCCCCTTTCATATACGGAGTAATTTCCGTTCATTTTAAGTTTTAATGATCTACAGCACCCTTTTTCCTTTCTTTAACTGACTTAGTTTTTTGCACCATTTTACCTGAAGAAAGTAAGCTGAATGATTAAATTTTTCTTTTTTCCCACCAAACTATTTCATTTTCCCAAGAACTAAGGGAGAGAACTCCAGGCTGAATTACATGAGAATATCCTTTGTTTGTCTAGTGTAGTCTAACAAGGAAGAACTAGGCAATATATATATATATTGTGTGTAAAATTTTCAGACATTCAGCAGCATTATTTCTATAAGCCATTGTCTAACTACCCTTTCCCTTGACATTGTCATGATTTTCTTCTAATGTGATATATAAATAGTTTAATCTAGGTTGAATTTTGGCTTTATATCCTATTGAGGAAGCAAGAGAAAGAAGCAATGAATCTCTGATTGGGACAAGAATCGGTAAATGATGAAGAAGAAATGGTATTTTCTTTTGTCTCCTTGTTCACTAATACGTGAGGAATCACATTTTTACATACGTAAGGAATCTCATTGGTGCATGAACCACGTCTGGTTTTACAAGCAGATAAATTTGAGCTGAATAATGACAGTTAGTGCAGCACTAGTTACATCTTAGTAAAGAGTGAAACACGACTTATTTTCAACTTAATCTTAAAACGCATGTTTTAAGAACCGTATTTTGTGAAATATTTCCGAATGAACGCTGATACAAAATAATAGCTATGATTTGATATAAATGAACAATAAATTGTCGTTATTGAGACAAATTTTTGAGAATTTCAAAAGAAGCTAGAAACACCTTAAAAATGATGTCAAATCAAAATATAAAGCACACCATTGAAATTGAAATTCTTGAAAATGCTCGATTGAGGACTTACAGTGCCAAACATTGAACAAAAGGAAAAGCACAACTTGGAACAATCAATTTTTTTTCATGGTTGGTGCTTCCACCACAGCCACCTTAGCAGCCAAAATTTAAAGCATGTTTGGGAAAAAAGCTGCCAAGGGAGGAGGAATTGTCATCTGAAGCTGATTCAGGAATATCAACTATTGTATTTTTTCTTGGGGTTGATTGTACCGACTGTTGGTCACAAAGTATAAGAAGAAAGGTCATTTGAAAAAAAATCACAACATTTACTTCCTGGTTAGGTAAAAAAAGAAGATAGGCTTAGTCGGTTTGTTACGAGAATTCGACCGTCCAGGTTCGTCAGACCCTGGTTCGGCATTCCTAGGAGTGGCGAACCAGGGCTGATTTTTGTTGTCGAACATGAACTTGTTCCCTCTTTTGAGAAAAAAAGGGCTGATCAGTTATCACCATAGATGGCGTCAAATATGCACCCATCACTGTTGCCCAGTTGCAGATGATCACGTTGAGATAAAGAGTCCTCTCACGCCTTTATGTTAAGCATTGAGTTTTTCCATTTTGCATCAGGACAAAATCTAGTTTTAAAGCACCAAAAAATAACTTACCACATAGAATCTACAAAACGTGTTTTAACATGCTTCTTAATCTACTTAAACTTTCGCTACTAGATGGTAGTTCAAACGCTGGATTATGGGATCCTCTCCGTGGATGGGTTGCAAGTAAAACGCAAATAGCGAACCTGGGCTGTGGCAAACCTGGGCTGGTCTTCCCCACAGGAGCCCTCATTGAAAAAGACGAAAGATTACTTCTGCTGCATGGGCAGCAGAAAAAAGGATATATAATGTCACTATCAGGTCACTGGAAGATTGTAGAGATCTGTTTAAGGGCTCATTCTAAAGCTAATTGTTATATTTTATCATTTTTTTTTGTGTAAATTTGACTTGATCAAGCTACCATAATGTACCATGTGGTAGCATACACTAAAAATGCAATTTTGATGACATTTCAGGAATAGAAAGGCTGGAATGGTCACATGGATATCATAGACAAAAGCGAATTATGGGCTCATTTGTAAACTTTTTTTTTATATTTAATTGCTTTTTGTAAATATGACTTAAGTTAATTAGAAAGTTCCATGCAGCACCCAAACAATGCACTTTGGGTTGTTTTTCATTTAACAAAAAAATTTGGCAATAACAGAAAATGGTTTTGTTCACTGAAAAATCTCCAAAGACAAATTTCCCCTCGCCTATGAGGATATTCTCTTCCACAGATAACTTCCCCTGGAAATTTTCTCACATTTAAAATAACAATCCTTTCTTAATTTTAAAAGTATTAATTAATAATGACTGCATATTGATTATCAATTAGATATAACTCTGATTTATTTTTAGAAAGAAAAATAGATAACTTTCTTAAATTTTCTAAAACCTTATTATTGAATTCTTTTGAGATCTAGGTTGTGTAGTATGAATTCTAGGGCAGGGCCATTTTGCTGATTGTCTTGTTAAACAATAATTATTCTAAACAAAAGGACTTAGCAAAAAATTTAATGGATTCAAAAGCAAATGGTAATAATTCCTTAATATGTTTATTTAAAAAAAAAACAAAAAACAATGGACTGGAGAATACAAATTGGCAATATTCTTTTATGTCACTGTTAGGGAATTGGAACCTTACAAAAAAATTGTTTAAGGGGTCTTTTAAAGGTTAAGTTGTATAATTTATCATTTTTCTAAATTTCACTTAATAAAGCTATCATAAGGTGCAATATGGTACCCACAAAGGGCGATTTGGATGACATCAGTTTTTTTCTGTGTGAATCAAGGAATGGGGGTATACATGTTTGACAAGGGGGGGAGGGGCTTTAAAATATTCTTTTTATGTCTAAAATTCCATTGTCTAAAAGTCCATGTCTAAAAATTCCCCTAAAAGTAAAGGTGAAAACTGATAACAGTAGAGATAGAGTATAGGTTGGCACCACTTATATGTGCATATGAAATTTCTAAATGTGAAAAAATATATATATAGGCTTATTGTTCGAATTTACTTTATCCTACTTATAGCAGACATTTCATGCAGCTACTGATACAGAGAAAAATGTTCTAAAAGTAGTGCTGGCATTGCATGAAATACCACTATTTTCAGTAATAATCCCTAGTACAATTATGTTAAGTCTTTTTTTGATCTGGTTAAAAGAAGCCAATAGAGAAGTGGAAATAATGAGAAGATGTCATGGTATTTGAAATAGAAGCAATTCTGCATTTATGGGTTGGTATATGAATCCAAAATGTAAAGAATAGGATGTTAACAGTGCTTGTTAAGCATTTTAATGACAAATAAGAGAATTTGGAGTATTATTGGAGTTTTGATTAAATATTGGAAGTAAAAACTAAACTCTTAAATGATTCCTGGGGTGGCTAGCATTTACCCCCTGGAAAATATCCTACAGAAAATGAGTAAGAATGAATCCAAGAATAATAGAGTGATATAAGGTCAGGGAAAGGGAGGTAAAATATTAGATTCTTCAACAACCCTACATCCCTTCCAAGCTGAATCCTTAGTCTATCAAGATGATGCTTCCAAAGTTAATATTTAATTGAACTATAAGATCTAGGTAGTCTACTTATAATATTCCTAGGTACTAATAACAGAATAAGTGTTCAATCTCACAACATTAAATTTCCCTCATCTGCAAATTTTTTTTTGTCCTCAAAGGACATTAGGAATATCACCTTGGATGTTGACATAAAATAATTGTAATATTTAGCCTACATTAAACAAAACAAATTTTTGAATTCGTGGTGCTCTGAAATAGGCCTAGAAATAAAGTTACTATTGGTTTGGTACTAAAATATTATTTATAGCAATTGAAGAATAGCAACCAGTAAGTTTTTTTCTAAATAAAGAGGAAGAAAGTTTCTTATATTATCTCATATATCTATATTGGGCATCCTTTCTTTTACTTCAGGCACCATAACCTAGTTGAGGGCATCGAATCTGACATCTTTCTCTACGCGGACGACACAAAGCTCTATCGTGTCATCTCGTCATGTGAAGACATTCACCACCTGCAGGCGGATCTCCAACGAGTCGATGACTGGATGAAGAAGTGGATCATGGAAATCAATACCCAGAAAAATCATATCCTCACTCTGGGTCCACAAAACTTTTCGTCTTCATACTCTCTTGGTTCTGCTGCACTCACTCTTAGTAAAGAAGAAAGAGACCTAGGCATCTTAGTGGATTCTGAACTGAACTTCAGTAGCCACTATTAAGCTGTCGTCAAGAAGGCTTCCAAAGTTGCTGGTATGATTAGAAGAAACTTCTCGTGCGAGGACGACAAAATGCTTGCTACGCTCTATAAGTCCCTTGTCCGCCCGATTCTTGAGTATGGACATTGTTCTACAAGACCATACTACAACAAAGACATAGATGCTCTCGAAAATGTTCAGAGGAGGATAACTAAATTCTCTCCCAGGTTACGCTCCCTTCCCTACGAAGAGTGGCTTACAAAGCTTGAAATCCCAACCCTCGCCTATAGCTTCCATCGTGGTGATTTTATTGAAATGTACAAGCTCTGCAATGGAACCTATGATAACGTACCAGCCCAGAGAATCGTGCAGTTCAATAAAAATCATCTCCGAGGACATCAGTATAAAGTGAGTACGGAACGCTTTTACAAGGACATGGGCCGATGGACTTTCGGCAACCGAGTGGTTCAGCATTGGAACAACTTACCAGAAAGAGTAATCTGCTCCACAAACCTACTGATATTCAAGAAGGAAATTGATGAATATTATTCAAGTGACATTTTCTCCTCGTGCAAATTTAGAAGAAATGCAAATTAAGATTTTTGTTTTGTAAGGCTTAACGGCCTGCCATCAAATTTGCGAATATATTTATTTATATTTATAACTCTACCAGCCCCCTTACAGTAGGGGGCCAACCATGTGTATAGTTTGCAGGTACTTGGAATTCTGCTTTAATTCCACGTTAAAAACAACTATTATCTACCACAATGCTATTTAAATTTGCCAATGTTCTTTCCAACAAAGCAAATAATCTGTCTTAATTTTTTTCTAGTATGGTAAGTGATGAAGAAACAATGTCGACTTGGGATTCATTGGACACTAAGAAACAAGAAATTGAAGCAACTTTAAAAGAAGTAAGATAGAATATCAATTTCTTGTTGCCACCTACAACCCCCTCCTCCTTTATATTCTGAAAGTACCATTTTTTTAGGTATTTTCATTGAAAACATATTCCGCCCCCTAAATTCTAGTGCATTTAAGCCACTATTATTGAGGCTGTTCTGAATTAGATTTCCTTACCTTCTTTTGACAAAGAATTTTAAGATTGGTTGGCTCTTTGGCTCATTTAAAACATTGACCAAGTCTCGTTTTTTTCGTGGAAAAGATTGATTTTACAGGTAAACTCCCATTTTAACTTTGAGTATCTCTTTGCAGCTCTTGCACAAGTAACAACAAAGTTCAATTGGTAAACTACAGATTAGAACCTTTTATTAAAAGATTTGCCGATGGCTATAATCTGCAATTAAATAAAAAAAAACACGTTTTTTAAATGGAAGTAAGGAGCAACATTAAAACTTCAACCGAACAGAAATTACTCCGTATATGAAAGGGGCTTTTCCTCCTCAACGCCCCGCTCTTTACGTTAAAGTTTCTTACTGTTTTGAAAATTAGAGTTAAGAGAAAGAGTCAAACTTTACCGTAAAGAGCGAGGAGCGAGGCGTTGAGGAGGAAAAGCCCCTTTCATATACGGAGTAATTTCTGTTCGTTTTATGTTTTAATGTTGCTCCTTACTTTCATTTAAAAAACTTCTTTTTTATTTAATTCTTATAAAAGCCACATTCCAAATTTGAGCAGACAACTATTAATAACCGGTCGAACTTAAAAGTCACCAAATTTAAACTTCCTGATATAATCTTGTGTTGGATTTAGACAAAGTGTAAAATGGTAACTGTCACCAAGTCGATGGGGAATTTGGTCTCAAATTGAATTCATATATGTTTATGCAAATGAGGCCAAAGGATATACAATCTGATTTGTTGGATATTAACAATTTGTTTTAATTAGCTTCCTTATAAAGATGACTCATATTTATTTCATTTCCGTCACCAGTTAGTAGAATCCCAGCAGATGTTGTAATTTTGTCAAAATCCTGGGGGGTTTGGGTTTGCAGAGGACAATTTCCCCCCCTGTCTTATAGAAAATTACAGCCCTGATCTCAGCGTTAGGGTGTTTTGGTTGGATATAATCTAGCGATGCATATAGTTTCTCCAAGAAACTTTTACGCTTCTCCCATTTTTGGCTGGGTGAATAATAAAAATATCCAACAATAATACTGGTTAATGGGTGGAGTAGAAATTTCTGTTTAACTATAATACGCATTATTTCATCATATTTAATTATTTCCGTAGTTTTTACTTCCCTTGTTGACAAATTGTCACAGCAAAAAATCATTACTCCTCCACCTTTTTCACCAAGGTGAAAATAATAATAAGTGAGGAGTGTAACAAACTTATTACAGTAACCTAAATTCAGAGTATCCCGGTTTTAGGACGGAAATGGTAGCATTTTTTTTTATTATTTGTAGTTTTACTACAATGAGTTTAAAAAAAAGCCGTTTTATAAGGCAAATGATAAAAAGGAGTTTGATGAAAAAGGAGAAGTTCGATTTGAAAAAGGAGTTTTATGGTGGGTAGGGCTAGTGACACTTTTTGGGAGTTGCTGGGGTTTATCCCCAGATTTATCATTTTTTTTTGTGGCCCGGTGACCTGAAGGGGGTACCAGAGAATTTAGAATCACAACATTAAGAGTTTTACGATCCTAGTACATCATATTATATTTAGGGCTTGATAGCAGGGAGGGGGTTATCTATTGGACGTGAGAATTAACACTTTGGGGGAAATCTGGGGAAAACAAAAGTCGGAGTACTATTATAGCGTAGTTGAGAGTTACTTTTGGACAGGGAAGGGATAAACTGGCTCTATTGGTGCCAGTGCCAGTTTCCATCGTGATGTCATTCTCAATTCATTCGAAATAAGATTCAACACATTCAATGCTTCGAATTCGAAGAATACATTGGAAAATAAGGTTTAAAAGTTAAAATTTTCTTTGAGTTTTGTTTTGTTTTTAGTTTCTTTGAAAAGTGCTAAGGAAAGTGTAAAAGAGTGATTTAGACACGATAGATGTCTTAAAAACTTAGAAAAAACTACATATCTATTGTTGTTGAAAATACTTCCTTGGGAACTTCTGCAAATTTTGGCAGCAGTGGGCACAATGAAAAAAAAAAAGAAGAAGAAAAAGCAGGCGAACAATCATCAAAATTAAGCTAAAAACATATGCACCAAAAAGTTTCAGAAGATTTAGCTTTCCTTTGAAAGGATAGTTGGCTTTGAAAACAACAAATTGGTATTTTTGAAGTTTCTACAGACGAAAATGTTGTCAAATTCTACCAGTTTGTTTTTCTAATCTTCCAAGCGTAAAACTACCATAAATCACTATTAATAAATAAATTGTTTCCAAAACGAAAAGAAATTACAATAGATAACATAACCAAACTCAAAACGACCAAAAAATCAAAAGGAGTAGGGCTGGCATTCCCCATGTCTTCTCAAGACTAGAACATAATTTCCACTTTAGTAAAAAAAAAAAAAGAAGAAGAAATAACCATGTATTGTCAGTTTAATATACATACTCTGATATTTATTCCGTACTGTCTCAAAACTTCTTTATTTATTAAAGTCCAAAAAATAAAAACTTTTGAGTTTGACTCGGTTTTATTGTAATTTCTGTTCGTTTTTGGTTAAATTCATGTATCGATGGTGATTTGTG